>NC_053166.1:3978023-4290523 GCF_016835505.1 Polypterus senegalus | reverse complement strand
TGTACATGCATCGAAGGTTCCCAGCTGTGCTGGTGCCATCTCGTGCTATGTCCATGGCTGTATTTAATGTTACCTTAGTCCTGGCACTTAAAACTTTCTCTCGCAGTTTCGCTGAGTTTGTGTCAAACACCACCCTGACCATCTCATCTTCCTCTGCATAAGCACAGTCCTTCACACGTGAATATTTACCCGCAGTGTTTGTATTGGATTGCCGCTGATGGACGGCCTTATATGGGCAGGCACTAAATTACAAACGCTAGTGGCAGCCTGTCTATGAACTTAATTTAATATAAACTTACGGTTTACGCCGTGCTTTGTTTCCGCAGTAGCTGTACTTATGAATATGCTTGTATGCATCATTTGCTTCATAATGTTTTTCTGCCTTCTCAATTGTGAAATGGCTTTTTGTGCTCATCGCTGTTTGGAGTTCTTCCTTGTTCTACGTACTTACGTAGGAGGCGTGATGATGTCACACGAAACTCCGCCCCCCACGGCCATCTCCAACTCAACTCTATTACATTATATGTAGAAAAGTAGGTTCCAGTTATAACCCTTACGCGTAGAATTTCGAAATGAAACCTGCCCAACTTTTGTAAGTAAGCTGTAAGGAATAAGCCTGCCAAATTTCAGCCTTCTACCTACACGGAAGTTGGAGAATTAGTGAGTGAGTGAGTGAGTCAGTGAGGGCTTTGCCTTTTATTAGTATAGATATGTCACTCGCTCACTTCTTATTGTTTCGCTGCCTTCTCAAATATATAATGCATGTTTTCTTCAGCACGTTTTTGAGCTCTTCCTTGTTTTCTACGTAGTCTGTTGACAGTCAGTTCACGTGATTACGTGGGAGGCGTGATGATGTCACACGAAACTCCACCCCCACGTCTTTCCAGCTCAACTCCATTACAGTTTATGCAAAAAAACTGCTTCCAGTTCTGACCATTACGCGTAGAATTTTGAAATGAAACCTGCCCAACTTTTGTAAGGATGCTGTAAGGAATGAGCTGCCAAATTTCAGCCTTCTACCTACACGGGAAGTTGGAGAATTAGTGATGAGTGAGAGAGTGAGTCAGTGAGTCAGTGAGTGAGGGCTTTGCCTTTTATTAGTATATATATATATATATATTGTGGTCCCCGGCCGGCTCCAGCTTGTGCCTCCTCCAGACTGCGAGGGGGCGTTCGTCCTGGTTATGTTGGGGGCCTCGGTAAAGGGCTTGGAAGCCCAGCCCTGTAGGGACCCGTGGCTACCGCCAGGCGGCGCCCAAGTGCCTTATTATCCCGGGAGCTGGTGTGGCGGAAGTGCCGGGGGGAAGACGACAGGGGACACCCGGACGGCTTCCGGGTGCGCAGCCGGCACTTCCGCCACACGGGGGTGTGTCGCGGAGATTGCCGAGGAAGCAGCTGGAGCCCATCCGGTTCCTATAAAAGGGCAGCTCCCTGCAGTCATGAGGAAGTCGGGTGGAAGAGGACGGAGCTGGAGTGAGGACTGGAGGCGGCCAGGAGGAAAAGAGGTACAGGACTGTGTGGCCTGGACATTGGGGGAGTTTGTGCACGTCCAATTTGTAAATAGTATTGTAAATAAACAGAGTGTGGTGGAGCCAACGATGTCCATCTGTCTGTGTCCGGGTCCAAGTTCACAATATATATACATATATATGTATATATGTATATATATGTGTTTGTAGGTATGTATGTGTGTGTGTGTGTGTGTATATGTATATGTATATTGTCAGGGATGCCAGGGGCAACGACCGGCCGGGACGCCATGAGGGACCGGATGTGGGTTTGCGCCCACCCTGGATCACGTGGGGGCCGCCTTCCTGGTTGCGTTGGGGGCCACGGGTTGAGGGCATGGAAGCCCCACCCTGTAGGGGCCCGTGGTCACCGCCAGGAGGCACCCCAATGCCTTGGGGACCTGTTACCTCAGCACTTCCGCCACACCAGGAAGTACTGGGGGGAAGATTTAGAAGGGCGCCCGGAGAGCTGCCGGGAGAACAACCGGCAGTTCCGCCACGCTGGGGCGTGGCCAACGAGGGAATGCCGGGAACCACCTGGAGCTCATCCGGGAGCGTATAAAAGGGGCCGTCTCCCTTCATTCGAGGCTAGAGTAGGGTGGAAGAAGGACGAGGCAGAAGAGAGTGTGGAGGCGAACCAAGAAAGGCATTGTGTGGCCAGGACTGTGTTTGGCGCTTGTGCACTTATTTGAACTGGGTCTGAGTGACCATTTAAATTGTAAATATTGTATATAATAAACGTGTGGTGGTGATTGATAACATGTCCGCCTGTCTGTGTCCGGGCCGCGTCCACAATATGTATATATATATATATGTATATATGTATTTATGTATATATGTGTATATATATATATATATATATATATATATATATATATATATATATATATATATATATATATATATATATATATATACTAGAAAATACGCAGCTGGAGAAGTAGTGTGTTAAAGAAGTTATGAAAATGAAAAGCAAACATTTTAAAAATAACGTAAGATGATTGTTAATGTAATTGTTTTGTCACTGATATGAGTGTTGTTGTCATATCTATCTACTTATATATATATATATATATATATTTATATATATCTGTATATATCTGTATATATATATTTATATATATCTGTATATATATATATATATATATCTGTATATATCTGTATATATATATATATATATATATATAGCAAAATACCCGCGATTGACAGCGGAGAAGTAAAAAGAAAAGGAAACATTTTAATAATAACGTAACATGATTGACAATGTAATTGTTTTGTCATTGTCATGAGTGTTGCTGGCATATATATATAAATATATATATATATATATATTGTGAAACCTGGCCCCGGCACAGACAGACGGACAACATTGTTTCACCCAACACACTTTATTTACACTAATATTTACAAGGTTTGTGCTCACGTGCACCCCCAGTGCCTTCTCCCGACATCTCCCCAAGTCCAGGGCCACAGTCTTTTGTGCCTTCCTGGCCAGCCTCCCCTGCCCTCTCTCTCTCCAGTTCCGCCTGCTTCCTCCGACTTCCACCACCGACTGGAGGGAGGCGGCCCCAAATAAGGCCCCCGGATGAGCCCCAGGTGCTTCCGCCATCTGCTCCTTATTACCCCAGCGTGGGCGGAAGTGTCGGCTGCCTTCCTGGCAGCTCTCCGGCGTCACACAAAGCCTCCCCCGCACTTCCTGGTGTGCGGAAGTGCCGGGCTCCCGGATAATTAAATCGGGCGCCGCCTGGCGGTGGCCACGGGTCCTTTGGCAGGGCTGGGCTTCAAAGCCCTGTACCCAGGCCCCTTGCCTAACCATGACGACCCCCACTCTGTCTGGAGGAGGCACTGCCTCTCCTCCGGTCCTCTCTAGCCGTCCGGCCGGGCTCCTGCCCGACCGGCAACCGCGACGGGATAGTCCCGGCATCGGGCGCCGCCTGGCGGTGACCACGGGCCCCTACAGGGAAGGGCTTCCATGCCCTCAACCTGCCCCTAACAGAACCAGGACGCCGCCTCGCGTGTGTGGAGGCACAAGCCTCCCTCTCGTCTCTCAGGCGTCCCCGGCCGGGCTCCAGCTCCGCCGGCGACTGCATGGGATCAACGGCATCGGGCGCCTTGCCAGCGCAACCACGGGCCCTGGCAGGGTAGGGCTTCCATGCCCTCACCCGTGGCTCCCAATAGAACCAGGACGGGCCCCCTCGCGTGTGGAGGAGGCACAAGCCCTCCTCTCGCTCCTCTCTCCATAGCGCCCCGCCGGCTCCAGCTCCGCCGGGCGACTGCATGGGATCAACCGCATCGGGCTGCCTGGCGGCAACCACGGGCCCCCTACAGGGTAGGGCTTCCATGCCCTCGACCGCGGGTTCTAATAGAACCAGGACGGATTCTCATGGGTCTGGAGGAGGCACAAGCCCTCCTCATGTCCTCCTGGGCGCCCCGGGTGGGGCTCCAGCCCCGCCGGGGCCACAGTGCCCCACCGCTAGCGAGACACGTGGTCCCAACGCACAACCCGAAGGGCAGCACGCCCCCGCGAGGGTCCTACTATGCCCCCAGGGTCCAACACGGCACCCTGGGACATCCGCCTTCGGCACCTCTGCCGCGCAAACGCCGCTTCCTGTGGTCTGGCGCCGCTCTCGCCCTCGCTGTTCCCCGCAGTTGGGACACTATTGGCCTCTCGGCGTGGAGCCCCGCTGAGCGCCCGCTCCAGGAGGGCAGGTCCCTGACGACGCCGCCCTCAGCGCCTGCCGGGGCTTCGCCTGTGAAAAAGGAAAAGAGGGCCAGAAGCACTGCCAGGGACACTCACCCCGAAAGTGCCCTGCCGGGTTCTCCGCATCTCGCAGTGCTCCTGCCCTCCGACAGCCCCTGACTTGCCTGCTGAAGTCCTCCGTCGCAGGTTCCATGCCCGCCCGCCTGTTGTCCGCGTGGGCACTCGCTTCGCAGGCGGCTCGCCTAGCCGCCCAGGGATCTCCTCTGCCCGCACAGAGGACGGCCCTTCTCCGACGCTACGCACTCCAGCCCAAGGCTTCTTCCCTATCGGAGGAACCGCATTCACCCTTCGTTCCTCCTTCTTTTCTTGATCGCCGCTGACGGTCTGGGTCTGAGCACAGCAAAGCTCAAATCCAGCCCCGCTGCCGCCCAGGCAGAGCGACAGGAGACAGCTGCGGGCTTGAAGCGCAGGGCGCTAGGACCCAGGGCACTCAGCAGCCCCACCTACCAGCCCTGCGTGTTCGGATCTCCCAGCCTCGCTAGCTGTCTGCACCGGCCAAGATTCGCTGTTGGGAGGTTGCCTACTGAGCCGCCGCCCTGTAAACAGTCACGCCATGTTCGCTAACCCCCTTGCTTTACGGAACGGCAACACTCACCACTGGCCAGCCTGCCTGCTCGTTCCAGCCGCGCCGCTCCTCCGCCTCACGCCGTGTCACTCCCCGACGCGACCGCTTTCTCCATCAGCTGCTCGCACTGAGCTTAATTCAGAACACGCAGCAACTCCTCAAAAGGCGGCTTGGCGGGTCAAGGGACTCTCCGGACGCACGCCGAGCCGCTGGTGGAAAGAGAGAGACAGACGCCGTGGGCTTACCTGTCCATCAGCTCCACGCGACGCCTGCCTCCTCTGGGCCACTCCCTCTGGCCCAATCGGGTCTCGGTTTGGCACGAGACTGGCGCTCCTTGGGCCCGCTCTATCCAATCATCGGCGGGCACGCAAGACACACCGCCAATCCGTGGCCTGTCAGCGGGCGGACTTCCAGCCCGCGCTATCTTGTCTCCCCTGTTTTGGCTGCGGAGACGCCTCTTCGCCACCGCAGAAGCGCGGCTTCACTTCGCGGTCTTCTCAGCGCCGCCGCCGCTGCCGCCGACAGCCCGCCTGGCCGGCGCGCTCCTGCCACAGACGCGATCCGTTCGGCCCCTCCCCTGCGGAGAACAAGGTACATCCAACCGCAGGGCAGGGTACTCACCTCCTCAATCCCGCCGTGCTGGAGGCCCTGCCTCGTGTGGCCTTCATCGGCCACGCCGCCTGGCTGTCCGCTCAACAACGCTGCTTCGGAGCCTCGCTGGCGCCCAGCGAGGTCCGCCTCCTCCTCGCACCCGGGATGGCTTTCTTCGTCCGCGGCGGTTTCCGGGTAAACGCCCGCTGGGTTGCAGCACGGCCGCTGTTCCTGCCTAGTGTGGGGTCCGCTGCTGCGCCGACGCTTCACAGAAATATTTGATTTTGAAAGCAGGTCCCGCCTTGTACCAGACGGATCATCCTGCCGACTACGCCACTGTGAAACCTGGCCCCGGCACAGACAGACGGACAACATTGTTTCACCCAACACACTTTATTTACACTAATATTTACAAGGTTTGTGCTCACGTGCACCCCCAGTGCCTTCTCGCACCGATCTCCCCAAGTCCAGGGCCACAGTCTTTGTGCCTTCCTGGCCTCCGCCCCTCTCTCCAGTTCCGCCTGCTTCCTCCCGACTTCCACCACCGACTGGAGGGAGGCGGCCTCTAAATAAGGCTCCCGGATGAGCCCCAGGTGCTTCCGCCATCTGCTCCTTAGCACGCCCCAGCGTGGCGGAAGTGTCGGCTGCCTTCCTGGCAGCTCTCGGCGTCACACAAGTGCCCCGCACTTCCTGGTGTGCGGAAGTGCCGGCTGCTCCCGGGATAATTAGGCACCGGGCGCCGCCTGGCGGTGGCCACTGGTCCCTACAGGGCTGGGCTTCAAAGCCCTGTACCGAGGCCCCTTGCCTAACCATGACGGACGCCTCCCACTCTGTCTGGAGGAGGCACTTCGCCTCTCCTCCGTCCTCCAAGCGTCCCGGCCGGGCTCCTGCCCCACCGCAACCGCGACGGGATAAACCGGCATCGGGCGCCGCCTGGCGGTGACCACGGGCCCCTACAGGAAGGGCTTCCATGCCCTCAACCCGTGGCCCCCAACAGAACCAGGGACGGACGCCCTCATGGTGTGGAGGAGGCACAAGCCCTCCTCTCGCTCCTCCAGCGCCCCGCCGGGCTCCAGCCCGCCGGGCGACTGCATGGGATCAACCGGCATCGGGCGCCGCCTGGCGGCTAACCACGGGCCCCTACAGGGTAGGGCTTCCATGCCTCACCCGGGTTCTGACAGAACCAGGGGACGGACGCCCTCGCGTGTGTGGAGGAGGCACAAGCCCTCCTCTCGTCCTCCAGGCCCCGCCGGGCTCCAGCTCCGCCGGCGACTGCATGGGATCAACCGCATCGGGCGCTACTGGCGGCAACCACGGCCCCTACAGGGTAGGGCTTCCATGCCTCGACCGCGGCTCCCAATAGAACCAGGGACGGACGCCTCGCGTCTGGAGGAGGCACAAGCCCTCCTCATGTCCTTCCCAAGGCCCCGTGGGTCCAGCCGCCGAGCCACAATATATACACATCTATACACATATATATACACAGTTATATATATATACATATACACATACATATATATATACATACTGTATATACACATATACATATCTACATATATACTGTATATATACATTTATATATACAAATCTACATATATATATCCACATATATATATATATATATTAGGTGGACTCGATTAAAAAATTAATCCAATTAATTAGAGGCTGTGTAAGAATTAATCTTGATTAATCGTATGTAATCAACACACGAAATTTGCCCCAAATCGCAAATGTTTTTTGTTTTTAATTTAAAAGTGTTTTAGTGGGCGACAGAATCAAATAATAGACATGGACATGAATATTGTAAACTGAAGCTGTTTTAATTTCTGAAAAAAAAGCCTTTAAACTGCATTTGAATTCAAAACAGAAACAAAAATATCATCCCTGGTTAAAATTGGGCAGACTTAAAAATAAAGTGGTAGTTTAAGTACTTTAAGTACATTTTCAGAATAGTATTGTCTTTAAATAATAATAACCAAAATTTCACCATAAAGTGCAGTTTTTCTTCTTAAAAAAATAAGTCAGAAACATAAAAGGTAATTTGACCAACTTACTCTTTAAACTCTGAGTAACATTAGCCAAAATTATTTTGTACATTAGGCTAAAACAGTGTGATCATTGAACATTTTGTAATTAGATGTATTTAGAATTACTAACGGTCACGGAAGTCCAATGATCCCCAGTAAGAGCCACAAAGTCCGCTTTCTGTAATGCATCTAATTTTGCTTGCTTTTCATTGTGCACAAAACCACGCTTTTATCAAGGCTTATCGGGAAGTCGAAATGATCAGTCGTAGGAACGCGCTTTATTCCGACTCTAACATTTTTGTAGCTGTGATGTGTGCATCAGTGTAATGGATGTACCAGGAAATCATGCATTGACAAAAGTTCCCGTTTGTTTGGAATTGAAAGTGTGATTAAATGTGTTATTTTTAACGCGTTATGGAGTACATGCATCGAAGCTTCTCAGCTGTGCTTGTGCTAATAAAGGGAAACATTTTAAAAATAACGTAACATGATTCTCGTTAACCGAATATTTTTTCATACGTCCCAAACCAAGGAGATGCTAAGGTAAAATGAATCAGTAGCGTACATAGTCAGTACATCCCTCTCGGGAATCGAACCTCGAATGTCGGCATCAGAGGCTTAAGACTTTACAATTGAGCCACAGCATGCGGCTTGTCTATGCGAGAGTATGTACTGTAGATAGGGGTATAGATATACATTTAAATATATACCCGCGTATCGCAGTGGAGAAGTAGAAGTTATGAAAAAGAAAAGGGAACATTTTAAAAATAACGTAACATGACTGTCAATATACAGTAATTGTTTTGTGAGTGTTACTGAGTGTTGCTGTCATCAAGGATTTGATTATCATTATTTCTTTCAATCAGGTTCGTATTTGGAGGATGTGTTGTGTTCAAGTTACATTCCGTGTTTGTCTATCGTTGTAAAGATGACAGGTTTCATTCATCGATTAGTTTCTTACTGCATCAATAAACAGCTCGTCTTCTTCTTTATCTGAGACCTGACACACTGCATGCACGGGTTTTTTACACTGTCTTCCTTTAGCGGACATTGACTTTTTCCACCGTGTGCTTTGTTTCGCAGTAGCTGGATTTATGAATATGCTTATCAGGCGCTTCATATTTTTGCTGCCTTTTCAATTGTGTAATTCGGTTTTTGTTCAGCGCTCTTTGGAACTGTTGCTTTTTATCTGTGCACTGCGTCAGTTCACGTGAGCCGCTCGGTGTACTTGCATCGAAGGTTCCCAGCTGTGCTGGTGCCATCTCGTGCTATGTCCGTGGCTGTATTTAATGTTACCTTAGTCCTGGCACTTAAAACTTTCTCTCGCAGTTTCGCTGAGTTTGTGTCAAACACCACCCTGACCATCTCATCTTCCTCTCCATAAGCTCAGTCCTTCACCCGTGAATATTTACCCGTGGCAGTTTGCTATTGGATTGCCGCTGACGGACGGCCTTATATGGGCAGGCACTAAATTACAAACGCCAGCGGCAGCCTGTCTATGAACTTAATTTAAAGTGTAGGTTTACATCGTGCTTTGTTTCCGAAGTAGCAGAACTCATGAACATGGTTGTATATGTCACTCGCTCGCTTCTTATTGTTTCGCTGCCTTCTCAATTATATAATGCATGTTTTCTTGAGCGCTTTTGAGGTCTTCCTGGTTTTCTATGTACTGCGTGATTACGTGGGAGGCGTGATGATGTCACACGAAACTCCGCCCCACGGCGTTGAAGCTCATCTCCATTACAGTAAATGGAGAAAACTGCTTCCAGTTATGACCATTACGCGTAGAATTTCGATATAAAACCTGCCCAACTTTTGTAAGGAAGCTGTAAGGAATGAACCTGCCAAATTTCAGCCTTCCACCCACACGGGAAGTTGGAGAATTAGTGATGAGTGAGTGAGTGAGTGAGGGCTTTGCCTTTTATTAGTATAGATATATTTATATATATATATATATATATATATATATATATATATATATATATATATATATATATATATATATATATATATCTATATCTATATATATGTGGGTGTGTGTGTGTGTGTGTGTGTGTGTATATATATATATATATGACAGTAACACTCATAACAGTGACAACACAATTACATTGACAATCATGTTACGTTATTTTTAAAATGTTTCCTTTTCTTTTTCATTACTTCTTTAACACACTACTTCTCCGCTGCGAAGCACGGATATTTTGCTAGTTTATATATGTGAGTCAGCATTGACACTCAAATCTCTGTCACGCTGAATGGAAATGCCCAATATATTTCTTCATCAATGTCTCTCCATTTATTGATGTGTCAGTCCTGCTTTCACCTCATCAGGCCCTCTCCCTGTCCTCTAGCGCCCCCTTAGCCTGCCGTTGTAGTTCACGACACTTTGCTCAATACAATGTGATGGGCCTTGATGTGAACAGTCCTATAAAAAGTTAAGAAAACCGCCATCTCTTTGCTCCTTCCCGGTGTCCCATCGTGGACCTCAGCAGCCCAGTGTGACGGCAGAGCGTCTTCTATCAAGCGGGTCTCCTGATCAGAACTGTGGAGCACATGGAGTAATGTGGGTCTAATAAAAACAGGAGATTCCTTACCTGTGTCACTCGATGTGCTGGTGGTCCAGTCGATTTGCCTTCTCAGCTCAGTCTGGGGTCTTTGGCTCTCTGCCGGCTTTTTATTGCATACAAGAGGTGTGAGGTCCATGACGTCTGTGGCTTCTCAAGTGTGAACATAAACATCCTGGAGAAGCACTTCAGTTCCAGTGAATCCTGAAGACTTCCCCAAATTCAGAATATTTTGGATTTTTCAGAGAGCACAACCCTCTTGTTAAACTTTGCATCTCAGCCTTTGTTTTATGCTATCTCCTCCAATTTCGGTAAATTTTATTTTCCGGCTGTTTTGCAAGCGCAACTAAGAAAGCAAAGTTTTCACCACCATAACCTTCATCAGGTAACCAGATAATATGATAAAGAAATGATGCATGTCAGGCTCTGAGCCAATGAGCTTCATCACTAAACTGATATGACAGAACGGATGGCGTCCACCTGATCTTCTCTGTGTTTCAAAGCTCACACATTCTGAAGGACACCCGCCGTGTTCAGCACGCAGTGTCACCTCATTTGGCATATACAAAAATCCTCACGACAAGTTTCTGAAGTGCCATTACCTGGGATGAATCCCCACAGACATCTTCCCACCCTTGTCACAGCTCTCTGGTGTCTCCTATTACTTTCAGAGGTGAGTTTTAAGTTGGAAGTTCCAAAACTCTCCATGTCTTCCTTTTGAAACATTTGTCTTGGGTGTCGTATTCTGGTCTACAAATCTTTTAGAACATTAGAACAACCTGGACGAGAACAGGCCATTCAGCCCAATAAAGCTCGCTAGTCCTATCCAATGAATTCTTTGAGTTTTGAAAGCCCCTCAAGTCTCACTGTCTACCACACTACTGTACTTGGACACATATTTAATACTTCTCACCCTACGTGTTCCATCAGTGGTGTTCCCCAGAATCCTTGTGTGTCTTCAGAAGATAACGAAGCTGAGGTGCACTTAGTTTTCCCAGCATTCCTTTTGACCGAGTAAGTGTCAGATGTGAGCGTGATGTGTTCTGTTCAGGTTTAGTCACCTTCATCTGTTGAACTGATTTGAGATAAGGATCAGGCTTGCATGCATCCAAAAGTGTTTTAATATCACAACACTTTTCTGAGGGTCTGCGTTTTTCCCCTCACAGGGCTCTACCTGCAAATCATGTGCCCATACAAAGCCTCATTCCACCAAGTGCCACCTCAGATCCCCACCGTACCCAATTTAACCGTTCCTTCATTTTAGTCGGCACACTTTACTCACATGCAGCATGCATTATGACAGAGACTTCATGATACAATCCTCCAATAACACAATGCATCCACACAACAATAGAAAAAGTGATAAATCAGAAGTCAGTCATAATATTTCCAGAAATGCTGTGCAAAAATGAAGAAAGGGTTTGTAAATGTGTAAATCCTTCATCACTTCTGTTTACCCTAAACGTTTGTTTTCATAGAGTTTAGTGAATGTGAAATTGAACACAAACAACTAAATGATAATCAATAAATACACTACAAGGTTTGAGGAAATCACAAGAATGTGTGCCAATATCTGGTGGTGACGTGTAGCTTTTGGGCTCTTGGACTCTTGCAGTGAAAAGGCAATTGTGTGTGAATGGCACTTGTGAGAAATGTCAAACTTTTAAAATGAAATATTTTTTAGAATGTCCAAAGGCAGTACAGGATTGCTGGACTCTTACGGTTCACACCTAACTGTCATTTGTATTTTTATGAGCATGTGGCTCATAAGAGAGTGCAGCCCTGACCAAAGTACCAAACGAGGCGATTGCCTGGCCACCTCTCTCCAGCCCTCATCCTGACTTACTGTCCCCAAGTCTCTGAGGCAACTGTGACGCTTTGGCAAATTGGTTTGCCATCATCTGCTCATGTCCAGAGTGGTGGCTCTGAGGCTCTGATCTGCTTGAATCCCATGAATGCCAAAATGGACTCTGCTCTGTTGGCAGAGGTGGGTAGAGTAGCCAGAAATTGTACTTAAGTAAGAGTAGTGTTACATCAAAATAATATTACTTAAATAGAAGTAAAAAGTAGTCATCCAAAAAATGACTCAAGTAAGAGTGAAAAAGTGTTTAGTGAAAAGACTACTCAAGTATTGAGTACCTGTTTGAACATAATAAATGATTTATTTTTTAGAAATACGAAAGACAAAAATAAAAAATAATGTCCAAAGTCTACTATTTCCAAATAATAAAGTAAAAATAAATAACATCTTTACGAAATAAAGATACACAAATAACACAAATTTCCAAATCTCAGATTTTCACAACAAAGCTTTTGAAGCCGATGCCTACAGTAGGTGACATGTCTGTTTGAACAGTGCAAACTACTTACAGTGACGAGATATACTGCACACCAGGGGTGCCCAAAACGTCGATCGCGCTCAACTGGTAGATCGTAAAGGTAGCACAGGTAGATCGCGTTGTATTCAAAAAAATTTTTTTTAAACGTTAGTCTGTCTTATATCCTCCCTATGGCATCTGCCACTTGATTGACATACAGGGCGGCCAGTCTGAGATCTTTTTTCTTCTAACACACTGGTCATCCTGCACACACAATCAAACGCGCGAGCTACTGCAAAACTCCGGCTATCTAAGTGATCTAGTTAGCCTTCCAATTTATATCGACTAAAGAAGGGCTTTAAAAGAAAACTGTTGTTTATGGGCTGGATGTGGAATTGGAAGAGGATTTTTTTTCTTTCACAATGTCACAATCGAAGTGCATTTGTCTGATCTGTCAATCTATCATTGCTATTCCAAAGAAGAAAAATGTGGAAAGGCACTTTCAAACTGTTCATAAAAACTATGAAGCTGACTTCTTTCCAAAAAGCGATCTGAGAAAGAGAAAGGAGAGGGAACTAAAATCGTAGTTAATCGAATGGCCGTCATTTTTCACTCGGCTGAATTCAAAAGCAAAGGCAGACACACTGAAGCATCGTTCCGGGTGAGTCACTCGATCATTAAGCATAAGAAGTCCTTCCAAGATGGAGAGATGATAAAAGAGGCCTTCGTTGAGGCAGATTTTTAGAGAGAAATTCCTGCTGAGATTTCGAGACCCCTGCCCGGAGATAAAGGAGTTTCTCGTTGTCATTAAACATGCAGAATACAAGCAACTTAATAACGATCAATGGCCGCTAGACTTACTTGGCATTTTTTTTTCCGATCTGACCAACATGTTGAATGAGCTTAATTTACAGCTGCAAGGAAAAGAGAAAACCAGAATGGTCAATATGATTAGCTCAGTTAATGCTTTCAAATGAAAAATGCAACATCTGTCCTCAAAGCTGCAGCGCCTCGATTAGGGGAACATCGAAAACCTCGCGTCAGAGCTGGAGACGCAAAGGAAGGCGTGAGCGCAACTTGACAGCGTGAGCTACACGGAGCAGATTGAAAACTGACTGTCAGACTTAATCTGATGGAAAAGAAGTAACAAGTCGAGTGTCGCCCAAAGTAGCGGAGTAAGAGCAGCGTTTCTTCTTCACAAATGTACTCAAGTAAAAAGTATGGTGCAGTAAAACTACTCTTAGAAGTACAATTTTTTTTAAAAAGTTACTCAACTAAATGTAACTCGTTACTACCCACCTCTGTCTGTCGGGCCCTTAACCTGCAATTGCTGAGCGCTTTGAGTAGTGAGAGAAGCGCTATATAAAAGCAAAGAATTATTATTACTATTTAGGTCAGAATCTGGTGTGCTTGGAGAGTCTCTGAGGGTCTCTCTGTTTCACAAAATTCTTCCTCACTGCCACATCCAGAAATGTCTTGTGGCCGTGTCTTTAATTTGGGACAACACCTCACCAAACCCCACATGTCTCTGAGATTTTTTTTTTTGCAGTCATCTTGGGTGCTGTCAGGGCCATCGATTTTGGGCACATAAGAAGTCCAGCTAATGAGAGCAGACCATTTAGTCCATGCGTTCCTTTTTATAATTGAATAGCTAAGCTCCCCCAGTTCATCATCCAGGTGTCAAGGCCTCCATGACTTGGTCATTTTTTTCCAGATGAACTGTCCAGTCTGGAGTTGGAGGTGAGTTTGCGGCAAAGAGAGAAAAGGAGGTGAGAAGAAGAGCGGCTTGTGGTGCAGTTGAGAGGTGGGGAAGTCACCTCACTGGCAAGAAGGCCAAATTATTGGAGTGGTCAGGCGGAGGAGTCATCGGGAGTGACCAAAGTTGAGCTGTGCCAGCCCAGAGGTAACACGGCTGTAGACAAGGGTGGCAAAGTATATATAGAGGAGATGTGATTTACAGCAGATTGTGTTCCCTTTACTGCTGGCGAGAAACCTGGTGTGCAAATAAAAGCATAGTGTTTGTGAACAATTGGGATGATTTTAGGGAAAGGCCTGGATTTCTCAAAAGAGATGGTCTTCGTCTTAACTGGAGGGGATCTTATTTATTATCCCAAAATATGGCAGCAAAACTGCCTGTCTGACTGATCAGAGCTCCATCCAGGCCACAGTCATGTGATCTTAAATCAGAGGCTGTTGTTTATCCCACCTGTTACTGTCCTGAAGTTGTTACCCATAATCCCTGTTGTGGGGCATCCAGTAAATTTAGTCTTGATGCAAATCTTAAATTACTTCATAACCAAAAAATAAGGAGTATAATTAGACCAAGAAATAAAACAAGACCCTCCATCAGGGGCATCTTTCCCCTTATCATTCGGGGTCATTTTTGCTAAATCGCTTGTAATTCGACCTCTCCAAATTAGAATCATTGCTGTTATTGAACTATCTGGAGTATAAACACATGTCTGGTCTCTTTGTAAAGGTCACATTCTCTAGTTTCACCCTTAGTAGTCAGAAGCACTGTAGGTGTGACTGATCAAAAGTTATGCACATTAGAACTCACAAAAAAAACAAATTTTTTTGTTCTCGCCTAAGTTTTTTTATGAAAATAAAGGAAAATAAAGCTGCAGTAGGTCGGTGAGGACAGAAACACACGATGTACCAACAGAATAACTTGTTGACTACTCACATTTCAAATTTGAAAAGAATACCAGTACAAATGACATTATTACGCCAGTTTTTATGTGGGCATGCCCAGGGGGTTTTTAGAGGGACCATTACCCACATTTTGGAACGTATGTTAAAAGTGTAATAACTTTTGAACGCTTCACCCGCAGATATCAATGAGGGCTCTACTGACAGCTTACACCTAAAGGAATCTAAATCCACATACAGTGTCACTCTATTAGTTATGGAAATTCATGTTCCATAATAAAAACAATCAAAAATACACATTTCTATGTAAAAATAGTCAATACAAGTTATGGGCCAAAAATATATTTATATTTTTTATTTTTTACTTTTTTTTTTTTAAAATGCACACAAACTATATATATTTCTTTTACAAACTGTTACAACACATCTCAGCGTTTTTCCATGTGCCACTTGATGGCAGCAATCACTAGCAAGCAGAAAGCACAAGGGCGTGGCACGTCGCTCTCTGCCATTAGACGTCACCTGGGCCGGTTGAATACTTTCACAACGCGTACATGCATCTATTATTTAATCGAGCGTTTATTTACGTTTAAACTTCTACTTTTATTCACATTTAAACTGCGAAAAAACTTGGCGAAATCACAATAAACAACCACGCACCAACTCTGCAGACTGGCACAAATGCCACCTTCACGCAGCTCCGATCGTTTTTTTTACAAGTTAGTATGGCAAGTTACATATCAAAATGCTCGGCTGCTCATTGGCTGTAAGTTTTGAGTGTCAGTCACAGTGTCCAATCAAACTGGTAGATTCTACCAGCGTTCAGAGCTATACGTCACCCTGCAAGCTTTCTGTGACACTGGTTGGCTATACGAGGTGCCAGTCAACCCCAGACCCGTCGTAATTGGCCAACTTAGGTGTCTTTCGAAAGCTAACACTTCCGTGTTTCATGCGTAGCATGGTTATCGCCGACAGAAACAAATTACGTCTAATATGAGCAATATAAGTGAAAAAAAATTACTTAGGTGGTCTCAAGTTATGAAACGTTTTCTGGAGTTTTTGTCCCTTTGAGAATATATCGTGTGTTTTGGACCTAAATCGTTTTACTGGATTATATTCGCTGGAGCCTTACGGACAGAGTGCTCAGAAATATTGATGTTTGACTTGCAGGGGGTCTTCAAAGGTAGGCACAGTCAACTCTTAAAAGTATTTACTTCTCTGTAAAAAAGGATTTAGTGTCAGTGCTGTGGTTGTTGTGTGTCAAAATGGTTTATATCATCGGAAAGACGAGACTTTGAAGTTTCATTTGATGGGTAGGGTGTCGAGATGCATGGCAGATGGGCATGCACACATTACTGTAACGTTTTTGAACCGCCGTTATGTCCCGGGACCGGTACGTGTGTGCGTTAAGAGGATAATAGAAATTTACTTCAAATTAAAACAAAAAAATATATCAGCAGATCAGAAAGAAGCCTGCAGTTTTAAATGCTGCTTATTGAACATTCGCTCTCTTGGCAGTAAAGCTGTTTTGGTAAATGATATAATATTAAGTACAAAATCTGATCTGTGTCTTCTCACTGAAACCTGGCTTAGTAAATGTGACACTGTCCCCTAGCTGAGGCGTCACCAGATGGATACTCGTTCCTTCATAAGTCTGGAGATTTTGGTCGAGGAGGAGGCCTTGGAATAAATCATTGTAACAAAATGCAAATCATGTCTAAACATTTAAGCAACTTTACATCCTTTGAGGCATTCATTTTAAATATTAAAACAGATTCCAACAAAATTATAGTGCTAGTCTACAGACCACCAGGGTCATATTCATTGCTCATGACTGAATTTAGCAACCTTCTATTTGATTTGGCTATAAATTATGATCACGTGGTACTGATGGGGGTTTTAATGTACACATTGATGTGGAAACTGACACTTTTAGCAAATGTTTTACTTACTTGTTAAATTCAGTAGGATTTTGTCAGATTGTCAAAGGTCCAACTCATAATCATAACCACACGTTAGATTTAATTATAACTTTCAAAGTTGAAATTCAAAATTTAAATATTACTCTGAAGTTATTTCCGATCACGACTTAATTACATTTGATTTAGTTCTGCCCTTGCCAACGCACTCAAAGATTAAAACAAAGACAGTGAGACATCTAGATTGTAATTCTTATTCAACATTTATAGATACTTTGAGTAAGTCGAGTGTAATTGTGGAAAACAATTTAGATCAGCGAACATCACATTATAATGTGACTTTGAGAGATGCTCTGGACACAGTGGCTCCCCTTAAAACAAAAGTGATCAAAGCACATAGAAACTCTGCCTGGTTTAATGAGAACACTCGAGCTCTTAAATTAGAGTGTCGAAAACTGGAGCACAGATGGAGAACAACAAAGCTACATGTCTTTCAAACTGCTTGGACAGAGAGTGTTAAAAAATATCAAAAAGCTCTCTTTAAAGCTCGCTCAGAATACTATTCTACAATATTTAGATACCAAATATAAAAATTCTCGGGTACTTTTTAGAACAGTGCCTAAATTAACAAATGGGAATTCAGATCAACAGTGCAAAATACCAACCGATATTAGCAGTACACACTTTATGAACGTCTTCAGTGAGAAAATTTAAAATATAAGATCCCAGATCTCAGCATCACAGTACAAACCAAATACTAGCTTAGCAGACCCTGTCTCACATTTCATTCAGCACTTTATTAATTTTCATCCTGTAACTCAGCAGGAAGTCTTAACTTTAATTCCAAAAATGAAACCCACTACTTGTTCCCTGATCCAGTAGCAACAAAACTAGTAAAAAGTGTCATGGATGTTCTTGCAGCACAAATTCTAAACATTATCAATAGTTCGTTATTACATGGCACAGTACCTGATGCACTAAATGTGTCAGTCATTAAACCATTACTTAAAAAGTCAGACCTAGACAGGCAGTGACTGCGCTCGCTTGGTTTTAGTTTTATTTATCAAATCGATTCCAATACGTACAGAAATGTGCTGACAGTGACGTGAGATATGGTGTCCCGCAGGGCTCAGGACTTGGACTGTCACTGTTGTCACTTCACAGACTTCCACTGGGATCTCTCATTAGGACACATCATTTTAATTTTCACTCGTACGCAGTTGACACCCAGTTATACTTTTAGATCAAATGAAGTTTCTCTGATGTTGTCTTTAATTAGTTGTGTTAGTGAATTAAAGGAATGGATGGATGACAACGACTTGTCTTTAAACAGAGATGTTAATTGTTGGAAGGAATGACGCTGATCACAATAATATTCTGTCATCATTTAACTCAGTTGGAATCTTCATTAATTTCACTGAATCAGCCCGCAATCTAGGAGTTCTCTTTGACTCTAGCAGGTCATTTAAAGCACATGTTATAAAGTTGTCCAAATCAGGTTTATTCCATCTTAGAAATGTTTTCGCGCATGCGTTAATCAGATTGGGCAGCACCGTATAGTGTGCGATGACGTGGCCTTTCAATATGCACGCGCACGCAGATTTGGCCGGCAACGGGAAGCAGGTAGTGACACACACCGCATGCGCTTAATGAAAAAAACATTAAAAACAAAAAAATCCACTTTACGGCACGGCCCGATCAGAACTGTGCATGCAGTACAGCTTGACATTACGGTATATACATTTTAGTTCCATATTAGTTGACCATAATTAAAATATTCATCCTGCAAAATCAACGAAGCAGCCTTTGTGGCGTAACGTTGATGTCCAACGTTCGATCTCCGTAAGAAGAAGCTTAGGTGTGCACACCATGCTGTGTACTCTTTGTATTATTTAGCAGGTACTATATATATATATATGTGTGTGTGTGTATATAAAGTATGTAGTGTTTTTATTTTCCCACTCAAGTAATAAATCATACAAAGTTTCTTTTCCGTTTTGATCTATTGTTGCAATTTGTTTGTTTAAAAATATCTTTAGACGTCAATTATTGTTAATAAAATTGCCATTTGTGTTAAGGCATCAGGTTTACAAAACCTAAAATATTTCTATAAAACTGGTTGGATACATGATCCTTTTCCAAAAAAAGAAAAGAATTAACACTGTGTTGCATTTCATTGTGCTGACTGTCCCTGTCCTTAGTGTTAACTGTGACTGTCGACTTGTTAAATTCTTTAATTCGTTCTCAGTTGTGCAATCAGGTCAGATGCTGAAGAAATGAAGAGCATAAAGCCACCGGTTCAAATCCTCATTTATTCCAATGGCTATTAATCTTACAGAGAAGTTTAACTTTATATCAACAGACTTAAATTAAGGAAGACTTGAATCAATCTATTTGATCTTTTATTTTTTACAGTAAGTGCTTGTTGCTGTAGTTCATATTTGTAATACGTTTGTTCTTAGTGATGTGTTTTTATTGTTATTTCAAGGCGTTTCTGTAAAACCCGCTGAGAAACGAACTTACCTATTAATATAATAAAACTGAACTGAATTTAACAGCTGTAAAATAAAATATTCTCCACTAACTGAGCATGAAATAGTTCAGTTTATGATGAACAGCATGTGGACGGAGGGCAGTGATATTCTCTCTTACAAGTTTAATTAACAGAACGCAGCGCTGTTTGTGTGCAGACTCCTCGTCTCATGTCAATGGTTTTATTCACCCATATCGACACAGAGCCAGTTCATTTTTAGAACTTTAAAAAAAGGAAATACAATACACTTATTCATACATTTTTTATTAAAGAAATAAATGGTATTTTTAAAAATAAAAGTGAAAGATCTGTGAACAATGTTTCTCAAAAAAAAAAAAAAAATATACACACCCATATTTATATGTCCAGTATATATAGAGTAGAAAATTCAGTAATCATAAAGATGTCTAAATGGGAAATGCATTTAATTAGAACACAACTATAATGAAAATGGCCAACAAGGAGAGGTGTTAAAAACTATTAGGGATGGAGAACACAAATATATTTACAGATTTTTACCTTAGTATTTAAAAAAAATGTTAGCCAAGGTTTTGAACACAATAAAAGTGAATCAATAAATTTGTCAAAAAAGGAAAAATGCTATTTTAGCTTTATGAACAAGATGCTACTCAGAGTCAGAGTTGTTATCCAGCAATATTCCATAAAAATGTGTTCTATTTAAACTGACATTTTTCCTGATCTGTCCTTTAATATTTGTTCACTAATAATATTTCTGTATCACCTTTGTTTATAAGTGCAGCTCAAATTGCTCCACAAAAATATTCAGTTACAAAGAAAACTGAAGGTATTATAAAAGTAAATAAGAAGCAAATGGAGGGAGTCCTTGTCCTTTGTAATAAATACACTGCCTGGTCAAATGGCTGGGGACAAAGAGAAACTTGCAGCCTTCAAGGACACTGGAGATAATAAACCTCTGGGGGTCCCAAGCCAAAGCCCACACAGCCCCCTCTGCACATCCCAGTATACATGATTGTGGCCATCTCAGTCCAATCACAATTCCATTTCAGGACGCCTTGTGAACTTTTCTTCTATCACAGGCAGTTGGAGTTGATGTAACAGACGGTGGAGACGCAGGGAGGCACCATTGCAATAAACTGGAAAAAAAACAACAGAGAAAAACAGCAGAAGTTAGTGCCCAGTACAGATCAGACAAACCGTACGCAGTACCATTTCTAATTTATTACAACCAATGCAAGTAACTAAGAAAAAGCCAAATTAGAAAAGTGGGCTTGTTGAAGTTTATTGAAACAGAACAGAAAGCTGCTGGTTTTTATGGTTGATCTTGGAATAAAAAGCAAAGCAACATTTGAGAAAAGAAATGTTGGGAGCAGACACTCCAAAATACAGGCAGGGTCTAAAATACTCAAAGCCTTCTAATTAGTTAATAGAACCTTAAAACCAATTCTAAGTGAGACAGACAGCCAGTGTAATGAGACGGAGACAAAAAGGCCAACACCTCGTGATCACTTGGCAAAGGCACAGCAGATCAGAGCAGAGACTGAGATGGAGGATTCTAGAAGTGCCAGGCAGGAGGGCCAGCCGCTACTTCAACATGGCACACATCTCTCCGTCCTTCTTCTTTAACTGCTGCCCCATAACACGACGAGACTCTTCTACTTCACTGACTTCACTGTAACTGTTAAACACATCAACACAGTAGATATTCACTCATGGAGTTCAAACATTAATAAAGTGTACTCTCACTTCTTGTTCTGCCTCCTTTCTTGGTTCACCTGTAGATCAATTATTACCAAAGTAAACCATCACAATAGATGAAGGTCTGCTTAGAGTCAAGTCTAACTAATAATATTATTGTAAATTGTGTTTTTTGTTGGATTTTGAAAGAACCCCAACTTAACTGTCATTGTATGTAACATCATTTTTTCCTTTTACATCACACATACAGTAGACATTGTGTTACAATCTCTGTATATCTGAACTTCTAATGTGTTGTGCTCAGGTGTCAGTACTTACATGAAGACATCTTTGTTTTTCTCTCCTGCCTTAGTTTTGTTTTAAGTTAAAATTAAATCTCAGCTCTTTTCAATTTCCAACAACAAAGCACAGTAACTTAAGAACATAAATTTATTTTGTAAAACAGAACAACATCCCTGTTTAGTGACTGCTGGGACTGATGCTCCTCAGTCTCTGTGTTTGTGAGGATTCACACTCTGAGGCTTTCCTGTCTAAAATTAAAAAGCCGTGTTAGTTACTGGACAGAGTGAGCAGACATACAGTACAGTATTCAAGGCAGCAAAATATTACAGATCAAGTAATAAATATGGGGAGGCTTTGCAGGAATTGTGCACAAATTATTTTTGAAACTGAAAGCCTCAGTAGTCTTGCCTGTAGAAATAACAAATCTAACATGAACTGCACATCACCTCGAACTGGAAATCTTAAAAGGAGAAGAAAAGAACATCCAGTTGTGTCTCAGAATCCGGGTACACTGGCATCTGTTCAGCCACATGGAAGGCTGGTTACCACCGGGCATCCTATAGGATCAAGAGAAAAAATACAATAAAGGGGCATTGTTTTTCTAACTACAGCAATAAGAAATAAGTTATTTTTAAGGAGCAAGCCTTCTCCATTATATTCAGTTAAGTGTATGTGTGTGAACAAAAGTTGGTAGGACACCAGGAGTGGTCCAGATGCCCACCTCAGCAGTGTATGTATGTCCTGCCCGCTGTGCTGTCCTCACTGCTGACCAGAGGACTGGCAGCCTGGTAATGGCAGGTGGCTGTCCCTGCACCCATCTATCCAGAGGGCATCTACCAGCAGGTCAGGAGACAAGCATATCAAACAATGGGCACCATAAGTTTATTATTTTTCATGTCTGCACTCAGAACTTTTGTTTTTAATGCTTTACTGTGTTTTTTTATTTCTATGCAAATGATGGCTTATTTTAAACTCTTCTGTCTGGACTTCCTTCCTGGTGCAGTAGGTCCTCATCAGTCAAGTGCTGGCACTTCCTTCTCCTTTGGTCTGCCGCCCAGTTCTCAAACAGAAGAAGAGGAGACAGACCTGTTGACTTTGGCATGCCCGGCCTGTTTACTTGGCACCCTGAAGTCTCTCATCGTCTGGGTGTTGTAAACACAAGTCAGGCAGACCTGGCATCACGTCTGTGCCCTGCGGTGTTTGATATTCATGGCCAGTAGTTCATTCTACACAGCCGTTCCTTTATTTTCTTTATCTTTACTTTCTTTCCATCAGGTTTATATTTGATTTATTTCAGAGAACATTTAAAGGTTACGACTTAGATTGTAGGTGGGCTGAGACTCCAAAGCATAGGAAGGAGTCAATGCCAACTAATTTATAAAGCACATTTAAAACAACATCAGTAATGCTGTAGCCAAAGTAACAAACAATAAGCATAAATAAAATAAATAGAATAAAATAAAATAAAACAGAAAACAAACAAATGACTCTGATGAAGGACCATCCTGATCACTGAACGGCACACAAAGCACGAGAACAGAAATGCGTCTTTAAACCGTTCAGTTCAAGATGAGCCCTCAATGTAAGGAGGTAAAGAATTCCGCAGAGGAGGTGCAGCGGCCGCCCCCCTTAGTTCTGCACTTGGGGTCCACAAGAGACAACTGAGTGACCGGCAGATCAAAGCGCTCTGATGGCTGCCGTTAACACACAAGTCAGGTAGATAAGCGGCAGGCAGCAGACCCGTGTAATGATTTAAAAACCAGCAGCAACATTTTAAAAATCCATTCTGTGACGGACAGGCAGCCGGCGGAAAGAGGCTGAGATCGGAGCTACGAAGTCAAACCTTCTCACCTCAAACCAAGAAACGGACCAACTGCTGCCTGCGGATCAGGGATTTGTGGATTCCAGCGGATCTCAGGACACAACGAGTTGCGGTAATCGAGCCGATAAAAGCACGAGTGACTCTCAAGATCCATAGGAGATAACCAAACAAGGCTTAACGTTGGCTAAAAGACGAAGCTGTGAGAAGCAACTCTCGAGCACAGAACTGATCAGTTCATCAAATGAGAGGCGACCGTCAAAAATGAGGTGCAGTGCGAGAGTCCACAGAAGAGCCACGGAATTCAAAACCAGTTTGAGCTTTGGTGGGAGGACCAGCTAACAGCGCGACCATTTTATTTTTATTAAGATCGAGAAAACTGTCAGCCATCCAGGATCTGATCCTATAAGACAATTGTGCAGCCTTGTCAATCACCGATGTCCTCGGTGTCGGGTTCGAGGCCCGCGCCATTAAAAGGCTGCAACCAGCGGCTATGAGTGCGAGACACAAAGTAATTATAGTAACAGTTTACGAAAAATGTAAAAAGAATTAAAGTAAAGGCTAAGGGAAGATGACTGTCATCAGCACACATTTATAAGGTTTATGGTTTTAAATTCCTGGTCTTGTATTTCAGCGCGTTAGGCAGTCGGGTGTTCGGGTAAAAGCAGTAAACTCGTTCGTGTTTCGAGTTCGCGTGTCGGTAAATCGACGTCTTAACGCGCAGAGAATTGAAAGAAAATAAATGTGAGACGATCAGGCACAGGTTTGATTATTTGTGATTCTGAGAAACTTAAAGGGATCCCAAATAACCTGCGGGGCTGAAAAATACCTCAGTGGACAAAGATCGGGAAATCGAAGAGAAGTTGAACGGTAGAAGTAACGGAAGTTGATTTGAAACAAAGAGGGATCGGTAAGAATTGTCACTTAAAGTGCTAAAATATAAACGATAAGAGCGAGATGAGCACAGCGAGTAGGAGAGTCGAGAGGGCGAATGACAGGAATGGCGGCAGGTGAGTTTAAAACGCCAAACGAGCTGAAAAAACACGCCGTGTGTTTGGAAAAGTGCCTAAGAAATGACGTGGGAATGGGAAATGTATTCGTGTTAAACCGCCTGTTTGAGGAAAATATAACGTGTGATATGAGCTCTGAGTTCATTTAGGTTAAAGGAGTATAGAAAATGTGAAATGTTTAGTAAAATGAAAACGTCTCCGCTTTGCTTATAAAAATATATATAAAAGTATAAAACATCTTTCCTTCAGACCCTGATCAAGTCTTGGGGGAAAAATATGCTTTGATAATTAAAAACTATAAAGGAGACAATTATTTTCAAGAATAAAATGCTTCTGGTAAATGTGTGTGTCAGCTGACTTATTAAATAGGTCTCAAGTGTGAGGGTTTATATATGTCATGGCCATTGTTTGTTTTAAATGCTATACATTCACGAGCCATTAGGTAATTTAAGTAAGGGTGATACGGTGGCGCAGCGGTTAGCTTTGTTGCCTGGCAACAGGAAATGAAGGTTCAAACTTGCATTGTGTCTGCGTGGAGTAAAATAAATGTAAGCAATGAGAGGAAAAGCAGATGCTAAATAATAATAATAATAAAACCTGAGTCATTTTAAATGTGTTAAAGGCAGTTTAAGTGGCGTTTGAATATGTTTTATGAAAAAGAGATCTCTGTGTCTGAAGAGCATTTGAATATAATTGGTTAGAGAACAATGTGTGTTAATATGTGGTGTTGTTTCAAATGATGAATTGATAAAGGTTTGCATCAATATATATGTTTAGAATTTATACTTAAATGAATATGATTTGGTCCAATA
This sequence comes from Polypterus senegalus, assembly GCF_016835505.1. Taxonomy (NCBI): domain Eukaryota; kingdom Metazoa; phylum Chordata; class Cladistia; order Polypteriformes; family Polypteridae; genus Polypterus; species Polypterus senegalus. Next base: position 4,265,482 of record NC_053166.1, on the reverse strand, counting down.
GAAGGTCTCCAGATTTAGTATAAATGTCTCTGCCCTTTTCCTGTGACTAAGGGCCACACTAAAATGGAAGAAAGTTCTCTTAGTAATTTTTAAATTAAATTAAAAAGGAGACAAGTTCTCTATAGGATAGCAAGGAAGGTGACGATGATCACTGGCGTCCTGCAGTCTAAGGTGGTGTGTCTTACTAAGATGTGCTGTAAAAAGGGGGCTTAACTTTTTTCTTCTTCTACAGAATCAACTCTCTGGAAAGGACGCAAGAAACGATGCGGAGGACATCAATGAAAAGCATCCACACTGAAAAAATTATAACATTGATGTTCAAGCAATTTAAGATTAGTCATTTTGGGTTGTAGCTTGAAATATTTGGTTTCAGATCTCAATCAAAGTTAAAAAAAAAATGTTTGTACCAAAGTAAGTGATGGTGGAGGGAATAAACGTAAAAATCCTATTTCAGTAACCCTAATATATTAGGCTGTTCATGTGCTCTGTTTGAGGGCCGTTTGTATTTTCTTCCGGTCGAACTTTCCAGCGTGCTGGCTTTCCAACTGCTAAAAAAAGAAGACTTTCCCGAGTGGATTGGACGTGGCTGTCCAGGTCTGGTCATTTTCAGCAGCAGACTTTCATAACGGAGGATTTCTAGTTAGTAAACCTGTTTCTCAACTGTTAATTTTAAGTATAAGAAATTGTAATAAAACATACTTTCAAGAAAGCAGTAGAAACGTTTAATATTTTTTTATTGCATATTTAGGATTTACACTGCAAAATGCTTGTGTATTTGCACTAGACTTTTAAATAAATGTAAGAGTACAGCATTGGAATATGTTATGTTCATAATATTTCTAATAGCATAAAAACAGGTTACGACCAATAAACCATTTTAAATTGTAACAACTTAAAAATTAGATTTACTTCAGTATAAAACAAGTGAATTACACCCAATCACTCTAAATGATTTGCCTCAACTTAAAAATTGTGGGATCAATAAGATAAATAGAATTATATTGGTTCAGATTGATAATATTAAGTGTGAATCTTTACCTTAAGTTGAATGGAGGTTATACTTTTTTCAGTGCATGAGCAACAGGACTTTATAAGGAGCTTATGGGTTAAAGAAATCAATATTATTCATCCATCCAACCATCCATCATCTAACCCGCTGAATCCAAATACAGGGTCACGGGGGTCTGCTGGAGCCAATCCCAGCCAACACCGGGCACAAGGCAGGAACCAATCCAGGGCAGGGTGCCAACCCACCGCAGGACACACACAAACACACCCACCCACACTGGGGCCAATTTAGAATCGCCAACCCACCTAACCTGCATGTCTTTGGATCGTGGGAGGAAACCGGAGCGCCCGGAGGAAACCCACGCAGACACGGGGAGAACATGCAAACTCCACGCAGGGAGGACCCGGGAAGCGAACCCTTAAGGGTCTCCTAACTGCGAGGCAGCAGCGCTACCACTGCGCCACCGTGCCGCCCCGATATTATTCAGCATAGCTAAAATGTAAATATTACAGTATTTCCTTTAAAGATCTCTGTGACGTGGTGTGACACACTGAGTACTCTGACAGCATCTGAAATACAAAGAGATTTTGAATGATCAGGCATTTCATACAATGGGATACGTTGATTTCTTTTTTTCCACTCCATATCTTGTGTTATAAATATCTTGTAAATGTGAAATTAAAAAGAATGTTTGAATAACTACATCGCTGATAAAAGGTTTACCTTTATTTTCTATAATGTGACACTCTAATGAAATATTCCAGACATTTTGTTACAATTGTGAAGCCACTGGTAGAAATATATGAGTCAAGAAACCAAGCTGGGCGCATGTGAAAAAACTGTTTAGCTTTGAGAGGTAATAAGATGTATTTTAAGATAATTTGAAATAAGTGGGAATGGATACAAATATTTTATATGAATTATAAATGTTAGATGATGTGAAATTTGAATTTCTTTTCTAAGTAAGTTCAATCCTGACTGCACATAATTGAATAATATTCTGTAATTAGAGCACTTGGGAGAGAATGTGCGGCTGAACTGTTTTAGTTTCTTTTGCTCTTATTTCTAGAAATAATTCTGAGTTTACCAGTCCAGACTGTGGATTTCTTCTTTGCCGACTGAGTGATGTTCTCTGGAGGACGCTGCTCTTATATTACCATCCTTTGTGAAAAGTGGATTCACTTTGCCAGCCTAGGTGCCAGTTGAAGACTGCAGGAATAAGAAAGAGAAGTCAATCCTTTCCATTTTCTCCAGGAGCCTCCACAGCACTCGACTCTTTGACTGCTAACCTCCACGCCGCTCGACTTTCTCTTGCCTTTGGTTTGGTTTGCCACTCCTGGACGTATTTGTGTTCTCCATAGGAGACTTGAACACTCGGCTCTGATCAAGTTGTGATATTAACGGCTTTGCTATCAGAAGTCCTCGCTGACCGACACCCTCTCGCTCCACATTCCTCTAAGGCAGGGAGGTTGGTGTTGAGTTTGTAAAGTTATTTTCATAACAGCAAGTGTTTGGTGCCAATAGTTTGAATATTTGGAGACAACTGAATGCTTTGCCTTTGGTGTATAAATAAATATATTAAGGTTGACTTTATGTTATATTAGGCTGACTACTTGTGATGAATGTGCTTTTAATTGAGTGGAGTCAACAGCGATGGCCAAACTAGATAGATAGATAGATAGATAGACAGACACTTTATTAATCCCCACACTCCAGCAGCAGCCTACTGATAAAGAACAATATTAAATTAAAGAGTGATAACAATGCCAGTATAACAGACAATAACTTTGTATCATTTTAACGTTTACCCACCCGAGTGGAATTGAAGAGTCGCATAGTGTGGGGTCTCCTCAGTCTGTCAGTTAGCAGGATGGTGACAGCAGTCTGTCGCTGAAGCTGCTCCTCTGTCTGGAGATGATCCTGGTCAGTGGATTCTCCATGATTGTCAGGAGTCTGCTCAGCGCCCATCGCCTGGTCCTCCTAAAATCCAATACCAGCTCCTTGGTTTTGCTGGTGTTCAGTTGTAGGTGGTTTGAGTCACACCATTTAACAAAGTCTTTGATTAGCTTCCTATACTCCTCCTCCTGCCCACTTCTGGTGAAGCCCACCATAGCAATGTCGTCAGTGAACATTTGCACATGGCAGGACTCCGAGTTGTATTGGAAGTCTGATGTATGTTGGCTGAACAGGACCTGAGAAAGTCCAGTCCCCTGCGGCGCTCCTGTGTTGCTGACCACAATGTTAGACCTGCAGTTCCCGAGACGCACATACTGAGGTCTGTCTGTAAGATAGTCCACGATCCATGCCACCAGGTGTGAATCTACTCCCATCTCAGTCAGCTTGTCCCTGAGGAGAAGAGGTTGGATGGTGTTGAAAGAGCTAGAGAAGTCCAGAAACATAATTCTTACAGCACCACTGCCTCTGTCCAAGTGGGAGAGGGATCAGTGTAGCATATAGATGATGGCATCCTCCGCTCCCACCTTCTCTTGGTATGCGAACTGCAGAGGGTCGAGGGCGTGGCGGACCTGTGGCCTCAGGTGGTGAAGCAGCAGCCACTCCATGGTTTTCATCACATGTGACGTCAGAGCAACAGGCCGGAAGTCATTCAGCTCACTAGGACGTGATACCTTTGGGACTGGGGTGATACAAGATGTTCTCCAAAGTCTCAGGACTCTCCCCTGTTCCAGGCTCAGGTTGAGGATGCTCTGTAGAGGACTCCCCAGCTCCAACGCACAGGCCTTCAGCAGTCGTGGCGATACACCATCTGGACCCGCTGCTTTGCTGGCACAAAGTCTCCTCAGCTCTCTGCTCACCTGGGCTGCTGTAATTGTGGGTGGGGATGTCTCTCCTATGCTGGAATCAGCAGAAGGATGGGTGGAGGGTGCAGTACTCCGAGGTGAGAGTGGGTTGCTGTGGTCAAACCTGTTAAAGAAGTTGTTCATTTGGTTTGCTCTCTCCACGTCTGTCTCGATGGTGGCCCCCCACTTTGAGCTGCAGCCAGTGATGATCTTCATCCCATCCCACACTTCCTTCATGCTGTTATTCTGCAACTTCTGCTCCAGCTTTCTCCTGTACTGCTCTTTCACCACCCTGAGCTGGACTCGGAGTTCCTTCTGCACACACTTGAGCTCATGCTGATCACCACCTTTAAAAGTCCTTTTCTTCTGGTTCAAAAGGCCTTTGATGTCACTTGTAGTCCATGGCTTGTTGTTAGCATAGCAGCATACTGTTCTTACTGGAACTACAATGTCCATCCAGAAGTTGATGTAGTCAGTAGTGCATTCAACAGCCTCCTCAATGTTCTCACTATGTGACCCCAGCAGGATATCCCAGTCCGTAGTTCCAGTCTCTCAGAGCCTGCTCTGCCTCAGGGGACCACTTCTGAATGAGCATGTGGTTGTAGGTTAGTGCCCTCACTCTTGGTTTGTATTGAGGCTGAAGAAGGACCAGGTTATGATCTGCTTTTCCAAGCGCAGGCAGCAGGGTGGCGCTGTATGCGTCTTTACCGTTTGCATACAGTAGGTCGATAGTCCTGTTTCCCCGGGTGTTACAATCCACATACTGGGAGAAGGCAGGTAAAGTTTTGTCCAGCGTGACATGTTTAAAGTCTCCAGCGATTAACACAAGCGATTCAGCGTGCTGCGTTTGTAACTTAGCAACAGCAGAATGGATGATGTCACTCGCTATCTCCGCGTTCGCTTGAGGGGGGATGTAAACAATAACAACAATCACGTGTCCAAACTCTCTGGGCAAGTAATAAGGGCACAGACTTACAGCCAACAGTTCGATGTCCCTGCAACAAGTGGAGATTTTAACGTTTACATGTCCTGAGTTGCACCATCTTGTATTGACATAGAGAGCAAGTCCTCCTCCTTTCTTCTTTCCGCAGGTACTTGCGTCTCTGTCCGCTCTAACTGTGCTAAACCCGGGTAGCTCCACGTTAGCATCTGGGATGAGAGACGTTAGCCACGATTCACTAAAACACAGCAAGCTGCATTCTCTGGAGGTCCTGACATTTTTCACCAGTGCGGCCAGTTTGTCGATTTTATTTGGTAGTGAGTTCACATTTCCCAGGATCACAGAAGGCACCAGAGGTTTGTATCCCCACTTTCTCTCAAGCCGTCTCATCTTTATTTTAGCACCGGCTCTGCTGGCACGATAACGCCTTCTTACCTCGTCAGGTAAGGTACCTTGTATAGATACAACTAGAGAGGGAAATGTTTACTGAGGGATCTGTTTCTGAACATAAAGGACACAATGAATGTCAACGGGTGCATTGAACTGACCGACTGTGGAATTTAGTTTAGGCCGTTAAAAACAAACTGACCAAGAGACAAGCAGAGAGCGACTAGCAGTACTTTGATAACAGGTGGGCACCCCAATGAAACAGGCCTAACACCTCCTGAGATCAGCATTGTGGGGTCCACAGGTAACTTTCAGAAATTACAGGTGAAGTGTTGCAATGCTGACTGATATGAAACAAAACCTTTAGGTCAGGTGACAGCTGCATGTTCTCCTAGCACGTCGGTGATGACAGCCCTTGAATTTGAACCTGGAGACAGAGCCGTGCTAAAGGTCTGCAGACGAATGAATCATCCGACTGCAAGGAGAGACAAGTGACACCAGAGAGGGGATTAAGCCGCGGACCGGCCATCGACCAGTTGACTACTGGACAGTGCACTCCAATGTCCAGTCCAGGGGATCACAAGCTCCTGGTGCCAACAGGTCACCTGCACTGGTGACGGTTAAGTCCAGAATCAAAGAGGGAAGCCTGCATGGCATCCAAACCAGAGCCTCATTCATCAGATCAAGAGCTCCAGATGTTGATATCCTTTGCTTTGGGGTATCGGACCCCAAGTCCTGATTCACACTTTTGCTGTGTTTGCTGAGCCCACTTTAACTCTCCTTGTTTAGCCGTAAAGTCCGTCCACTTGTTTTACATTTCATGACAATTGCTGACTAAATACTTGAATTCTGCTTTCTCCTTAGAGTCAGAATCGCACCCTCATCTCTGTTCTTCTACGGCAACGAATTTCAAGGGAGATTTGAACCCTGGGGTTATGGATGGTATGAAGGAAAGGCTCATGATCGGCAAGCACAGCAAGGCTAATGAGCTCCTGTTCATAAACACCATGGATTTACTGAATATTTGTGACTATTGTTTAATTAATGGGAATACTGAACAATTACTATGAATTGGAATTGTTTTGAGTTGAACTTGTAAAGTAAGTTTGACAGAATAATTGAACAATTTTAGAAAATGTGATTAGCATAACATGGTCAGCAATTAAAGAGTTCATATGTTTAGCTAGATGTTTCTAGTAAGTCTGTTGATATTTGGTGGGGAACAAAATTAAGGATTAATATTTGGATGTAATTTGGACTGTTAATCAAAATGTAACACAGGATAATAAGCACCTGCAGCACTGCCAGTGGAAAGTCCGTCCAACTGAAGCTTTCTTGGTTATTGATTTTAATAATAGAGAATAATAGAGTTTAACATAAAAGGGAAATTCACTGACTATGAGAAATGATATTAAACATGAGGGACAGTCGAGTGCTTTAGGAGTAGGACACTCGGGCAGAATGTTTAAATCTATTAATGTGAAAGATTTCTTTAAACTTAAAGACTCTTGAAACAAGAAAAATGTACCATTTGTTTGACTATTGTTTTCATGAAGGATGTGAATTTTATTGTGTAATAGTAATTGATACAGAAGGATGGAACAAATGTGAATATTAATGCATTAGGATTGGAAACAACATCAGGGCACAAATTGTATGACATTGGGTTTTAAGATGTAAACTTGATAAGTTAGATACAGAGTATGGTGCAGACCTTTAAAGTTTGTACAACACAATATTAGGAAAATGAAGTTTGTGAGATAGTGCTAACAGTGATTGTAGGAACTGGGGTACTTAAGGCCATATTAGCAGAAATAGTTGGTGGCAATATGGGACAAATAATTAACGGTATGGCTTTGTGGGCCTAAGTAATACAGAAGACAGCAAAACAAAGTAATAATTCATCACAACAGAAATGGAGTGTGCAGTTTGTGAAAGTGGAAAGCCCAGATACAAACTAAGGACCCCAGCTGGTGGCAGAAGACTTTAACATCAATAAGAGGCATTGGGAACAACCCTTGCAATTTGAATGTGACCGTCACATGAGCCAGTGGCTTGCATTAATGAGAGCAGTGCTGACATCTTCTGAAGGGAGGATTGACACCAACTTTCAGCACGATAGCCGTATGCTTTATGAAACAAAAGTGAGGACATAACTGAAGACCACAGCTGGGTGTAAACTGGGCAACGTTGTGGATGAGAGCCTGAGAGGGTGACTGCGGCTGTGTGTGTAGGGACTCTGATCTCTGGTCATTGTTATACATCATTGGTAACACAGAGACATTTTGAAGTTCTCAGGTAAATAATATAAACCCTAACCCTAATATTAAATTATCTGATCATATTTGACAAATACAGGACTAGGTTCACTTCTCTGAACTAAGAACGAAATCAAATAGCTGACAATGTTTTATCATCATACTTAGAAGTTAAGCGATTATGAGACCTAAATCTGAAATTTAGAGAGGAAGCCATGTAATGCCAACATACTCAGATGAAGAGAAAGGACTTTGATACGTGATATCATTTGACTTTGATTTTCTATGTTACTGTTATTGACTTTATTAGCTTTTATTGCTTTATTTAATTTATCTTTAGTATTATTAATGATTTTCACTGATTTCTGTTATTGCCCAAATTCATCTAGCCAGGGATCTTTAACTTCATTTTAGCCCCAAATGTGATTTTTAGTATTTAGTATACACACGTGTCTTATACAGGTTAGGAATAGTTGCAGTAGGAAACCAGTCCTTAAAGTTTTACTGGGACTTTAAGAAGGAAGGGAATGTCTAAGAATAATTTTAGGACAAGCATAACATGGCGTTCAACTTAAAGAAATAACAGAAAGGGTTAATAAATGTCAGCAACCTTTTCAAGCACATCAGAAAGCAGATGAAGGTCACGTGAACAACCAAATGTACTGAAAGACGACTAAGAGATGACCAAGAAGTCAGCAGATGTCCTGTAAACCACCAGAATGGACAGTCGTTACAAGCACAGAAATTTCAAGGGCGGTGACTCAACTCACAGGTATAAGAAGAGCCAGAATAGAAGAGAAGAGACTTTGATTTTAAAAGTCATTTGAGTGTAAACCAGTGAACCATTACCGTTTGAGGTGATGTGAGCTGCAGCGTCCGAGCACGCGGAGCTGACTGATAATCTGATTCCGCCGATACGAGCGGCGTGCCGAGCGGTGTGCTGCCGTCCTGCTTCATCAGGTGGATTTGTCTGATAAACTTGGAAATGCAGAAGAAGTTCTCATTGTGCGCTCGTCTCCTGTCCGTCTCCTCCTGCACTTCAGGATTATAAACTCAGGCGTCTCTTTGCGTACATCCGTCACTTTTATAAGATCATAGACGATGTGCCTGATGTCGCTTTGTCTCCTGTTCTCGACACTCGCAGGACTTTCGCTCATGAGGATTGTGTGTCAGCGGTGTGAGGAGAAGAAACGTCCCTTCTAGAAAATGTGGTCCTGCTCTGAGGATGGCCCTCCTTGTAGGAGTGTGCAGAGGCAGCAGCGCTGCGGGGTCCTTGTTCTGATGGCGTGACTTCGCTTTAAAACCCTAAAGGACATGAAGGCTTCTCTGTTGGAGACAGCGGACAAAGTGCAGCTTGAACTGGTTTGCTTTGTGCCGCCATAAATAAAAGGGAGACGTCTGTGTTTGAAATTGGAATGAACTGATTTTGTGGTTTTCTATTTTATTGTGCAATTTTCGTTTTTTTAGGAAATACAAAATTCAGGCGGCCTTATTTATATTGTGTTGATCGATGAAAGTAAAAATAAAGTTTATGGCAAAAGATTTTATGTACAAAGTTTCGTACCGTCTTCACAGGTTGATATCTGATGAGTCAAACCGTAGAACTGCAGGCGCTCGTCTCCTTCATGTTTGTATGCGTTTGGCTGCCACGCAATAATAAATAGTTAGCATTAATAAATAATGTGTGCCACCCGTGAATGTTTACACAGTAAAAGTCCTCGTCCACCTCCAGATGCCACCCAAGCCAAGCGCTCATTTAGACTGTGTGGCCCCTAAACTGTGCCATGTCCCCTTTGGCTGCTTGTCATCCTAATCCGCTGTCACCGAGTCCTCCTTCACTCCTGAGTGTCTCTCCTGTTCCCCTGGCATATTGTTTTCTGCCATGTTTGATATCTTTGTGTTTTATTGCTTGTCTCCCTGTTGTTCTTGCTTCATGCCACACACAGTTACGCTCAGCAAATATTCTCTTAAGTTTGTAACTTCAACACGGAGCACATTTGTTTGTCACATTGTGGTGAAGTTTCCTGGATGTAAAGTGCAAATGATTCACGTGTTGCACAGCATTGGCACAGACATGCAAGGTAAGGTGAAGCAGGTGAGTGTCGATGGCACCTGTGCAGCCACCAAGACAAATGCCACACCTCAATAAAGTGAAGAACGGCTCACAGCTGCCTGTTAGACATTGTCACAAGAATAGACAAGAGCCATCAAAAAGGTTTGGGGCTGCCACCTGTATTGATTCCTGGATGCAAAATTGAGTTCAATGGCATAGAGTCGTGTGTGCAGGTTTGAGTCCAAAATAGAAGTGATTGGCTGGCACAAAGATGGCAGCTTTAAAGAAGAGCGGAGGAAGTGATGTCATCAGGGCCAGGTGGGACTTCCCGTAACTGGTCTGCAGAGAAGAGAGAGAGAGAGAGAGTCAGTGCCCTCCGCCACCTCCTGGTCTGGCATGGCATTACTTCTGTTCAGGCCCTTAGCTCCCTCCTATGCACACGTGTGTGACAACGAGCTCCAGACCGAAGTCTCACAGGGTGTTTGTTGTTCAGGTCCAGATTCTTACCATCTGCAGTCACTCACCCCTTGTGATGCCCCTCAGTATCTCTGCCCATCCCTGATTAGGCTTATTGTGTATTCGGGGGGTTAGTATTCTGTACTGCTGTTGATATAAAATGGCACCCTGAGTCACAGCGTCACACACTCACCTTGCTTCTTGTAGGGTCCTGAGCTCCATGTGAACTGCATTACTCCCTCTAGCCAACAGGGGTCACTGGCACCTGCATGAAGGTTAGCTGAGCGTGTCACCCGGTTGTACCCATGTGGGGTGTTTACATGTTGGGGGGCTCCTGTTCTTATCTAGCTGTGGTTATGCCTTTGGTCAGACTCTGCGATGGGGTCCAGCACGTTAACCACACGTTCTCAATCATCAACACCATCAAAGATGTGGAGGGTGGAGGGTGTTGAGTGAAGAAGAGCTTCTCACTTAGACTATCTTACGTCTTACGACATCCCCCTGCACCGGGGGTCTCACTTCTACTGCTCCACACTTCTAACACATCAAATGTGCCTCCCAACATGATGCCAGGGCCAGAAAACCCAAACTGTGCAAAGAGAGCTCAGCCGTGAGGGGATGAGGGCTGATAGACCGAAAAGGAGGCAGTGTAGCTCAGCTCTTCAGTGCTTCTCCTCTTAAAGACAAGATGGGACTCAGGGGGTGCAATAATTAGTGACACCACAATGAGGGCACAGTCAGCCGGGCCTTTAGAAGTCTGCCTTTGACCCCAGAAGTAGCGCCATGGTGGGCTTTAAAGGCTGCTCCCTATCCTAGTTCCTCTGAGACTAGGGATCTGCACTGGCAATCGGAAGGTTGCCGGTTCGAATCCCGTAAATTCCAATAGGGGCTCTGCTTGGCTAGACCCTTGAGCAAAGGCCCTTAACCTGCAATTGCTGAGTGCTTTGAGTAGTGAGAACAGTACTTTTTAAATGTAAAGAATTACAAATTGAGATGGCATAAATGCCGAGCGGGCGGGCAGAAAGTGCGGCACAAAATAAAAGGACAGGAGACATGTTAGTGGTGGCACATACTGGCAGTGAGAAAGTGTTAGAGCAGGACCTCAGATTGAACAGGAAAAGATTGTGCCAAAAACATTCCAGGGGTTTATTTTGATGTTCTCCCTCTGATCGTGTCTCCTGTCTATGTTTTTATTGATTTTTATTCAGTCACTCACAGCTTTTTCAATACCTTGTCACCTACTTGGTAAGTTGGAGTTGTTGTTTTTGTGTAAATGGTGACACTTCTCAGTTATATATTGCCTTTATGAGGGTCAGTACACACATGTATTTTTTTTTTAATTTTGTTAATGTTAATCATTCCATACAAATAGATCTGTTTTTACAAAAAATACAATTGAAAACAGATTTACTCTCACCACCGAGAAAGAGAGCATGGCCAATGGGGTAAACCTTAAAGCCTGTAAAGATACATAATTTGATGAGTTTAATAGGACAATAGAGATGAATGGAGAAGAGAACAAAAATGCAGAGAGAATTGCTTCCTTGGAGCTTTAAGAGCTTATTCTAAAATGTTATTGATCTGATCCTGCCAGGTTTTGAAGAAGTTCTGTACAAATCCTCTAACTGAATATTTGAGATTTTCCAATTTCAAATAATATAAAACTTTGGTTACCCACTGACTTAAAAGAGGAGAGTTAGCAAAATAAGTCTGCTTGCCAATAGTGTAGTAATGGCGATCACAGTCTGTTTGTCCTTCTCCCCTGTAAGCCCCTCTGTGAGCCCACCAGACACAGTTGTTAAAGAGTTAGGTGGGATTGTGACACCAGGACTGTCTGAAGGGCACTTAAAAATTTTGGTTCAAAATGATGTTAATTTGGTGTACGCAGCCCAAAACATGTGACCCAGTGAGGCTGGAGCTCGATTGCAACGTTCGCAGGTTGGCTCTCGCCCTGGGAACATTTAGGACAATTTTAGACGAGACAGATGTGCTCGATATATAATTTGGAGTTGTATAATTGTATGCTTTGCGTATATGGAGCTCGAGTGAATTCTCTGCATTGCTAATTTCCACTCCTTTTCTGATATATTGATTAAGAGATCTTTAACCCAGTGTACTCTTGGATCTTTGAAAGGGAGGGACTGTCTGAGTCCTTGAAAAATCGGGCAGGTTCTGTTTAAAGTCAATCGCTCAGCGGGTGGTGGAAACTTAAAGCGACGGTGATTCAGCTGAACACGGAAAGCGCCGAAGTACCTATGAAAACGGCAAAGATGACTTCAACACTTAATGTAAGTTCTATCTGCTCTCTGCCCATCAAGGGCAGGTTAATATTGTAGCACTCTGTTCTTTATTGTAGAGTTCTGATTTGCATCCCTCTCAGTTATTTATTCTGTTGTCCCTGTTATTTCTCATGGACTGTAATAGAGTGGAAGGTAAAGGAGGTTCCGGGGGGTGGAGCGAGGCGGGGGCTGGCGCTGGGTTGTAGCGAGAGGGTGGAGACAGGAGAGAGGTTCGGTCATGTCGCTCTCGCTGTGAGATTGGTTTTTTTTTTGAGTCTGCCTGTTCGGTGTGGTTGCGGCCAACAGCAACCGTTTTTTTATTAATAAAGAAGGGACTAACCAAGTGACCGTCTCGGCTCGTCATTACGTCTGGGAAGACGCTACAATATGTTGTGTGTCCTGCAGTATGTACAGCTCAGGTTTTCCGGCCGACAGTGCAGATAGCTTCACCTGCCAAAAATGTTTAGTTAATTTAGAGTTGGTCGGGAAAATACGCGAATTGGAGGACCGCGTTAGGAATCTGATAGCGATTAGGCAAACCGAAAATTGGATCGACTCGGTTTGTTTAGACAATTCGGCTACATCTGATTCGGCTTCAGTCTCTCCAGGTCCCACTGTAGTCAGTGCGAGGCCGAAATCAGCAGCACCAATTCAGCCACAGGGCGAGTGGGTAACAGTAAGACGGGGGTCTAAGAATCCAAAATTTAGTCCCCCAGCACCCAGGTCACCAATTCGGACCCAGAACAGGTTCTCAGCTCTCCGCAGCGCGCCTGTGGAAACTGAGAATAATAAAGTGCTCATAATTGGCGATTCCATAGTGCGGAATGTTAGAATTCCAAACTATGTTAAACCAGCAGTTAATGTTAAGTGCCTTGCAGGGGCCAAGATTTCTGGCATAAAGGCCGCATTGGACCGTGTTGCTGACAATGAAGTATCTACCTTATTGCTGCATGTCGGCACTAATGATATTTATTTACAGCAATCTGAGGTATTAAAGCGAACTTCATCTCTATGCACCAAAGCTAAAACAAAATGTCGGAATTTAATTGTATCTGGTCCCTTACCAAGATTATATAGAGGGGATGTGATTTATAGCAGATTGCATTCCTTTCACTGCTGGCTAGAAACCTGGTGTGCAAATAAAAGCATAGCATTTGTGAACAATTGGGATGATTTTTGGGAAAGGCCTGGATTTTTCAGAAGAGATGGTCTTCATCCTAACTGGAGGGGATCTTATGTATTATCCCAAAATATGGCAGCAAAACTGCCTGGTTGACTGATTAGAGCACCATCCAGGCCGCAGTCATGTGATCTTAAATCACAGGCTGTTCTTTATCCCACCTGTTATTTTCCTGAAGCTGTTACCCATAATCCCTGTTGTGGGGCATCCTGTAAATTTAGTCTTGATACAAACCATAAATTAATTGATAACCAAAAATAAGGTGTATAATTAGACCAAGGGATAAAACCAGACACTCCACCAGGGCATCTGTAATAGAAATTTAATTCAAATTAAAACAAAAATATATCAGCAGTTCAGAAAGAACCATGCAGTTTTAAATGCTGTTTATTGAACATTCGCTCTCTTGGCACTAAAGCTGTTTTGGTAAATGATATAATATTAAGTACAAAATCTGATCTGTGTCTTCTTACTGAAACCTGGCTTAGTAAATGTGACACTGTTCCCTAGCTGAGGCGTCACCAGATGGATACTCGTTCCTTCATAAGTCTAGAGATTCTGGTCGAGGAGGAGGCCTTGGAATAATTCATTGTAACAAAATGCAAATCACTCCTAAAAATTTAGGCAACTTTACATCCTTTGAGGCATTCATTTTAAATATTAAAACAGATTCCAACACAATTATAGTGCTAGTCTACAGACCACCAGGGCCATATTCATTGTTCATGACTGAATTTAGCAACCTTCTGTCTGATTTGGCTATAAATTATGATCACGTAGTTCTGATGGGGATTTTAATGTACACATTGATGTGGAAACTGACACTTTTAGCAAATGTTTTACTTATTTGTTAAATTCAGTAGGATTTTGTCAGATTGTCAAAGGTCCAACTCATAATCATAACCATACATTAGATTTAATTATAACTTACAAAGTTGAAATTCAAAATTTAAATATTACTCCATTAAATGTAGTTATTTCCGATCACTTCTTAATTACGTTTGATTTAGTTCTGCCCATGCCAGCGCTCGCAGATTAAAACAAAGACAGTGCGACATCTAGATTGTAATTCTGCTTCAAAATTTATAGATACCTTGAGTAAGTCGAGTGTAATTGTGGAAAACCATTTAGATCAGTTAACATCAAATGTAAACGTGGAAAACAATTTAGATCAGCTAATATCACATTATAATGTGACCTTGAGAGATGCTCTGGACACAGTGGCTCCCCTTAAGACAAAAGTGATCAAAGCACATAGAAACTCTCCCTGGTTTAATGAAAATACTCGAGCTCTTAAATTAGAGTGTCGAAAACTGGAGCAGATGGAGAACAACAAAGCTACATGTCTTTCAAATTGCATGGACAGAGAGTGTAATAAATATAAAAAGCCCTCTTTAAAGCTCGCTCAGAATACTATTCTACATTAATAGATAGCAATAATAAAAATCCTAGGGTACTTTTTAGAGCAGTGGCTAAATTAACAAATGGGAATTCAGATCAACAGTGCAAAATACCAACAGATATTAGCAGTACAGACTTTATGAACTTCTTCAATGAGAAAATTAAAAATATAAGATCCCAGATCTCAGCATCACAGTACAAACCAAATACTAGCTTAGCAGACCCTGTCACATTGCATTCAGCACTTTAATAATTTTAATCCTGTAACTCACCAGGAAGTCTTAACTTTAATTACTAAAATGAAGCCCACTACTTGTTCCCTAGATCCAGTGCCAACAAAACTAGTAAAAGTGCAATGGATGTTCTTGCAGCCTATTCTAACATTATCAATAGTTCATTACTGCATGGCACAGTACCTGATGCACTAAAAGTGTCAGTCATTAAACCTTTACTTAAAAAGTCAGACCTAGACCCACACATACTAAATAACTATAGGCCTATTTCAAATTTACCATTTCTCTCTAAAATACTAGAAAAGTAGTCGCCAGTCAGCTTCAGTCACACCTTACATTACAATTTATTTGAGAAATTCCAGTCTGGCTTTCGCACTGGTCATAGTACAGAAACGGCACTAACACGGGTTGTAAATGACATTCTGATATCCTCTGATGAAGGAAATTCCACTGTAATTATGTTGTTGGACTTAAGTGCAGCATTTGACACCATTGACCATTCTATTTTACTGCACAGGCTATGTTGGGCTTACAGGCCCGTGCTCGCTTGGTTCAGTTCTTATTTATCAAATCGATTCCAGTATGTACAGAAATGTGCAGACAGTACTCCATCATTATACACAGAAGTTCAATATGGTGTCCGCAGGGCTCAGTACTGGGACCTTTACTGTTTTCACTTTACATGCTTCCACTGGGATCTCTCATTAGGAAACATAATGTTAATTTTCACTGTATGCAGATGACACCCAGTTATACCTTTCATTTAAATCAAATGAAGTTTCTCCGATGTTGTCTTTAATTAGTTGTGTTAGTGAATTAAAGGAATGGATGAATGAGAACTACTTGTCTTTAAATACAGATAAAACAGAGATGTTAATTGTTGGAGGGAATGACGCTGATCACAGCAATATTTTGTCATCATTTAACTCAGTTGGAATCCCAATTAATTTTACTGAATCAGCCCGCAATCTAGGAGTTATCTTTGACTCTAGCATGTCATTTAAAGCATATTACAAAGTCGTCCAAAACATGTTTTTCCATCTTAAAAATGTTAGGAAATTAAGGCGCTTTCTAAATAAACAGGATTGTGAGAAATTAATTCATGCATTTATCTCTAGTAGGATTGACTACTGCAATGCGGTGTTCACTGGCTGTTCAAACTGTTCTCTATACAGCCTCCAGTTAATCCAAAATGCGCTGGAAGAATTATTACAAGAACAAGAAAATATGAACACATAACCCCAGTTCTTAAATCTTTACACTGGCTCCCAGTTAAGTTTAGGGCAGATTTCAAAATCCTCCTTTTAACATATAAAGCATTAAATGGCCAAGGTCCGCTTACTTGTCTGAACTTATCATGACTTACAAACCTGAGGCACATTAAGATCTCAAGATGCCGGTCTGCTTAGGATTCCAAGGATTAATAAAATAACAGTGGGAGGTCGAGCTTTTAGTTACAGGGCCCCTAAACTGTGGAATGGTCTTCCTGCTTCCATAAGAGATGCCCCTTCAGTCTCAGCCTTTAAATCCCGGCTGAAGACTCACTACTTCAGTTTAGCATATCCTGACTAGAGCTGCTGATTAACTGTACATACTGCATCTCTGTTGTTAGTCATTAGCACTATAACATAAGTAACATGATAATTATATTTGAATACTAACTCTCACCTATTCTGTTTCTTTCTCGGTACCCAAATGTGGCCATTGGTGCCACTGCCCACCTGCCAAGTTGTTTGCCTGCCTATGGTAAAGTCATCCCTGATGGAGGATCACAGGAATCATGGGAAAGAGGGTCCTTTCATCAGAGCAACGTTTCAGCCGTGGCATGGCCAAATGGAGATGCAGCTAGATGGATGAGGTCTCCAGGACTCTAAAAATATCCAAACCTAATTATGTCATATCATCTACTGTTAAACCGTAATTCTAAAATTTTTATTATTATGCTGTCTTAAGGAATTGTTCTGTTCTGTATATTGTATTGTGTTGACCCCCTACTTTTGACACCCACTGCACGCCCAACCTACCTGGAAAGGGGTCTCTCTTTGAACTGCCTTTCGTGAGGTTTCTTCCATTTTTCCCTAAAAGGTTTTTATTGGGAGTTTTTCCTTGTCTTCTCAGAGAGTCAAGGCTGGGGGGCTGTCAAAAGGCAGGGCCTGTTAAAGCCCATTGCGGCACTTCCTGTGTGATTTTGGGCTATACAAAAATAAACTGTATTGTATTGTATTGTATTGTAAGTTAATCCTAAAACTTTTCCAGATATTAAAAACTGCATATATTTGCGAGGGTTGAAAGAGGTGGTTCTCTTACAGAGGTGCCACAGATAAAAGCTTCTCCATCTTAAAATGCTTTCTACATTGGCTCCATGTCCTGAGTGAGTGATGCACAATTGGGTTATCAGTATATTGGTGATTGTTATGGTGTATAAAATCTGTACATTTTGTTTTCCATTATATTTTGTTCAAGACAAGACAACAGATGAACTAAGACAAATTAAAGCAGGTTTTCTTCCCTTACACCTTACTTTTGTTCATAGCTTTGTGCTAATTTGGTTTACAGCCTGGGAAAAAATACTGAGCTGATACCTCAGACTATTGATTACTTTATGGATGGACATCTGGAACATCAATTGGGTTTACGGCCAGGGAAAGGAAAACTGAGGCAATATCAAAGAACTTTATTACCTGGGGAGCAAAATTCATCCATCATATTGACAGCCTGCCAATCAAGTGAATGTGTTGTGAAACCAAGCTATAAAAACATAATAAATATGCCTTGGTTTGAAAGCAATGTCAGACAGAAGGAAACAAAGAGAAGAAGGAGAAGAAGAAAGTACAGAAGAAGAAGAGGAACGGACGAAGATGGCACTGGTCGTCAGAAAGGCATCATGAACATCAATTGCTAAATCAAACGCCTCCCTGGGACATTCATCCTTGTCATCTGTAACTTTTTCGTAAGCTTTTTCTAAAGACTATATATATTCAGACTTTCCAATCAGTATCTATTTTCTAGTATTCTTTGTTCTTGTGGTATTATTATTATTCTTGTAATAAATACCATGCTGCTTTTAACTTTAAATGCTTTGTCTTAATGTCTAGAGTGATTGAAGTAATAAGTTAGATTTCTTTGAGCACCTGGTGACAGCCGGATTTTTGCCATTATTTCTGTGCTGCGAGGTTTATATGGCTGAGAGTGAAGAGCGCTATACTCAACAGAAGGGACAAATACGAGAAAGAAGGTCTTCTTGGGTGATGAATGGCTTATAGTCAAGAGTGCTGAGTCTTTGTATGTTTAAATGTGTTCTTGTAGACCAAAAGTAATATTTAGGTCTGAGATATCACTAAAACATCGTATGTTGTTCGTGCTGATAATAAGTAAGTCTCTTGAAGTGCTGAATGACAGGCTGTTATTCCTAAAGCACTTGTGTGGTTTAAAGTGCTAAGGGTTAATCAGCGTGTGTGTGTCATTCATGGAGCACTGTTGTGGTGAGGGTCTGTGTGTGTGTGTGTGTTCATCTTAAAGTGCAACAGTAGACCAACCCGATAACGAACTTGACGAGAACAAGTAAAGGGCAAGTAGAGGGAAATACCACGATAATACAGTGATGACTCGTATTTATTGGGACACAGAGCAGGGAATATAAAGACGTCCTGCAGGATTTTACTTCTATTTTGGACCAGGTCTGTGTATGTTCATCTATTTGTGTCCAGGTTTTTATAGCTTGAATGTTCGCTGCCCAGTATTAAAGCACACATGTATTTCTATTGTTACACTGCACACACATTCAGGTGACATGATGTGACACACTTTGGGTTTGTGGCCTGAAGTCCTGCTGCCCTTTGCCAGCTCTTGTGTTGCTATTTACCTTCAGCCCACCTATAATGTCTGCTTGCCTTTGGCACTCGAGTCACTTATTATGCAAATCAGACCCGCTTTGGTGACAGACTTCACAGCTGAAGGTCCCTGACTGTGAACTTCCTTTAATCAACATTTGAAAATTCAAATATTAAAAATTTAAATAAAAGAAGAAGGAAGAGGAGGAGTGGGCATGGAAATCAAACACCTGAGATACGGGTGGCAAGTGTGACCAATCAAATGAGGAGACCACTGAGCTTGCCATGTAAACTGGGTGGGCATGAAGCCCTCATTGTGCCAAAGACAGTCCCAAGCTGCTCTGTTTGACAAATGGGTTGACTTCGGTATCCCAGACACCTGACAGACAAAAGGAGAAGGAAGTGGTAGCATTTGGCCCATGAGGACCCTGCACTTGGAAGGAGGTTCAGGTGAATGAATTACAAATACATTTTAATTTGCATAAAAATACCACAAGAAGCAGCAAGAAAAACAAAAATTCTGAGAGGAAAACTGCAGGCGCCCGCTTTGAGGTGCCTGGCCTGCTGGTGGATGTCACCAATACAAAAGGGTCTCATATAGTGCAGGGACAGCCATCTACAACTAAACTGAACCCAGATGAAGGTGGACGTCCATCTACCAGCTGTCACTGAGTTTGGCCACCAAACCCCAGAAAAGGCCCAGAGCTGGATCTTCATGTTGAGGAGGCTCAGGTCCTTTAATGATATGGCGACTAGCGATGTTCTACCTGTCCATGATGACCACTGTGCTGTGGTCTACAGCGAGGAGTAACATCTGATGACTGAAGAAAATGGCAGACAAGAGGGGGAGGACATTATGACTAAGGTTGCTCGGCCTCTCCATGATCTCTGGTCATGTAGTCACCGAGGTGGGCCGAGAGGTGCTGCTGGGGTCTGCAGACATCAGACTCTTCACTCTTCACTCTCTGCACTAACAATACACTTGGTGTACTGTGAGTACCATTTGGGGTCCTGCACTTGTGGGGTCTGCACTTGGTGTTTTAGAGTTGTGTCCACGCTGAGCTCTGTGGTGTTTGTTTAGCAGATGAACTATGGGAGCCTACCTGTCTGCACATCCATCTTTCTGTTCTATGGTGCCCTTCACTGCCATCTATCATTTGGTGCCAGTCATGTCTGCCCACCTACCTACCTACATACTACACACTATCTTTCAAATCCGTACGTCTGCCCATATGTCATATTGTGCCTTTCAGTTCTGTCTGTCGAGGTTTTAAGGTGACACAGAGTTACCCAAAGACTTAAAGCTGTTATTGTCGTTAAAAGTGCGGGTTCAAATATTCACACAGATGGTACATTTGCATTAATTAAAGATTATTTTAAAAATAAACAAAGTCGCATTAAAAAATAAAATCGGAGTTTCAGGACTTTGAAATTGAAAAATCACGGAGGACAAATTGTCATCTTTCACACCTAAGCAACCCTCTTCTTGTCTCGTTACAATTTTTGGTGGTCTTTTCTCTAATCGATGTCCTTCTCCTGCCGCTACACTTAAAGACCTCACATAATATTTAAAAATGGCACGAGATGTGACAGCTTGGGACAATCTGTGTCAAACATACAGACATGTGGAATTTGATGAAGTGGTGTCTCAAACTAAAGAAGCTGATCCTCATTGCAAATCAGTTCAGTAGATAAAGGTGACCAAACCGGACAAGTAACTTGGAAAGGCTGGATGTGTCAACCATTGAGTTAACAGGAATGCTGGGTAATGTCAGTGCAGCCCTCGTTTTAATCATTTCCTGAAGTGATTTCAACCTACATGAGAAGCAAGGACCAGGATGGACCCAACTTTATACTGAGATGACAAGCCTAGTGAAGTCTGAACTGAAGCATCTTGGCGAAGAACACCCAGAGGCCCAGAATTGATGCCAAGGAGTCAGTGCTGCCCCATAAAACCCCCTGGGCCTCCTAAAGTCCTTTTATGAAATTAAGATTGACATACAGAGTGATAATCCTGCATCCTGGCTTTTAATCTTGTGCAGATTCTTGGTCACTGAGGTGTGTGCCTATTCTCCTCGTGTCTACATTGGGTCTCCTGCAGGTACTCTGATCTCCAACCTCCCACATCCACCAGTGAAGAGCAGACAAGTCACCAGTGGATCTGCAAAACATGGCATATTATGACATAGACCTGCTTTGCTGCTCCTTGGCATTGAGTCAGCTGTGAATTTCACGATGGACACCAAAACACCAGTGCAGCCCCCAAGGCCAGCTGTCACACTGAGAGCACTGAACTGACAGCTGATTGTCCAAAGTCACAAAAGAATGTTTAAAAAAAGACCTGGAGAGGTTTGGAATGGCTGACTCCAAGAAGGCTGCAGACACCAGAAAGGTCCACAAAGTCCAAGAGTCGGAGAGCTGCTGTGTGGATTTCTCCAACGTGAAGGCACTTAAAGAGCATCACATGTCAAATGTGGTGACAGCAGGTGATGAATGCAAGGGTGCACTTTCTTAATCACACAATTTTCTTAAGTGAATAAGTTCAGCCCTTTCAGTGTTGCATGTCATGTCTGATTGCTTTGTTCCACTGTGATCACTGAGATCAGATAAGATCAGAAGTGTTTGATCAACCTAGTGAACCTGCTGACTGGAATTAAATGTTTTCCTTTTGTTACTTGTCTATGCAAAGCAGAATCAATTAAAATAAATCCAAATGCGAAGAGACAACATGAAACAAACACTTTAAAGTTTAACAAGAGGGTGGCTGTGCCCACTGAAACCCAAAAACACCCCCCACTGGAAATCATTCAGGATTCACTGGAAGTGAAGTCCTCCTTCAGGATGTTCATGTTGGCACATCACATGTGAAAAGCAAACCAACGTCATGAGCCCCACACCTCTTTGAAGCAATAAAAAGCTCCCAGCAAGCTGTGGACCCCAGTCAAAGCCAAGAAGGCAGATCCACCACAGCACTACCAGTCGGGCGACCCAGGTAAGGAATTGGCTGTTTTTCTTACACATCAAGTGTGCCGTTGAGATCAGGAGATGTGCTTGATGAGATGCTCTACCATCACACTGGGCTGCTGAGGTCCACGATGGGACATCCTAAGGGAGCAAAGTGCCGGTGACTTCTCAGTCAATGCATCCTTACTTTTATTGGGCTTTTCGCTGCAAGTCCCATCACAACGTACCGTGTAGAGAGTAGTGAGTGGGGTGCTGAGTCAGGACCAGACATGCAGGCCAAAGGGGGCGCTAGAGGACATCAACAGGGCTTTATGAGGCTCTGACTGGAAGGTGAAGGCAAAGTGACTTTGGCAGGAATGACAGTCATGAATGTGTTAAAATAAGTAACATACAAGACCAGTAACTCCAGTATGAACCACAGAATAAATGAGAGCAGCAGTGAAAAAGGATATCAGGAAGGCTGGAGAGAAATACTGCAGAAAAGGTGAAGACGCCCTAAAGAGATTCTTTAATTGTTTAGTCGTAAAAGAACAGACGAGGAGGAGGTGAAGAGAATGAGGAAGAGTGAAGGGGAGCGAGAACATAGCAACGTTGAAATGACAAATGATTATGAGATGAAGGGGATTGCAGAGAAGGACTTGAACAGACAATCTCTCTCTCTACAGATGATACGGTGCTGTGGATATCAGACCACAAGACACTGAGCCTGACGTCCTAACAGCACTCACAGAATTTCAAAAGATCTCCGGTCTCAGAATTAATTTGTCTAAAAGTGTCCTCTTCCCAGTGAACTCTCCAGCACACCATTAGATTGGACTCCTTCTCTTTTATCATCGCAGATCAGTTTAAATACTGAGGGGTCAACATCACAAGTAAACATAAAGCTCTTTATCAAGAAAATTTCCCCGTCTGTATGGAAAAAATTAACCAAGACGTGCATAGACGGTCAACCCTCCATCTCAGTTTAGCTTGAAGAATTAACGTTGTTAAGATGAATATCCTCTCTAAGCTTCTCATTTTATTTCAACACATTCCAATATACATCAATAAATCATTTTTAACAAATTAGACTCAACCATAACCTAATTTATTTGGAATTCCAAACATCCACGTATCCCAAGAGCGACCCTACAAAGACGTAAGGCAGAAGGTGGCATGGCACTACCTGACTTTCAGTTTTATTACTGGGCAGCGAACATACAAGCTATAAAAACCTGGACACCGATAGATGAACAGACACAGGCTTGGTGTGCAATAGAAATGAAATCCTGCAGCACGTCTTTATATTCCCTGCTTTGTACCCCACTAAATACGAGTCATCGTCAATATGCTAACAACTCAATGGTGCTTCACTCGCTCAGAATATGAACCAATGTAGGAAACACTTCAAGACAGAGAAGCTTTAATCTGTGGCACCTCTGAACGAGAGCCACCTCATTCCACCCTCTCAAACATACGCAGTTTTTAATGTCTGGATAACATTTGTGATTAAATCACTTCGAGATCTGCACATAGACAACGTCATCGCATCTTACCAACAATTACACTCCAAACTGAACTTTCCAGCAACTCATTTCTTTCACTACCTTCAGATTAGAATCTTTGTTAAACAGAACTTGTCTGATTTATCCTCACCTCCCACCTTCCTCTATGCCGGAAAAAATATTAATAAGTCTTTAGGACTCGGACAGCATCTCCATAAAATATAAAATCATTTTACAGTCCCTCCCTTTCAAAGATCTCAGAGTACAGAGAGACAAGGATCTCGTACTCAACATCTAGCAGCCATGTAGAGAATTCACTCGAGCTCCATAGGCACAAAGCACAGAATTATTCAATTAAAATTACACATCGAGCACATCGTTTAAAACTGTCTGAAATGTTTCTGGGGCAAAATCCAACCTGCGAACGTTGCAATCGAGCTCCAGCCTCACTGGGCCACATCTTCTGGGCCGTGTGCACCAAATTAACATCATTCTGGACCAAACTCCTGAAATGTCTATCAGACAGCCTTGGGGTCCCAATCCCTCCTAATCCACTAACAGCTGTGATTGGTGGGCTCACAGAGGGGCTTAAAGGGGAGAAGGACAAACAAACTGTCATCACCTTTACTTCACTATCGGCACACAAACTCGTCTCGCACAACTCGAAGGATCCTAACTCACCTCCTTCAAGTCAGCGGGTCACTGAGGTCAGATATTATCTAAAATAGGATCGGTACAAAACGTTTTCAAAGCCTGGCAGGATCTCATCGATAACATTCTAGAATAAGCATTTAAATTGACGAAGCGGAGTCTCTCCCCTCTATTTTATTCTATTTTTGATTTTTTTTATTTATTTACGTATTTTTACTATTACTAAAGTCTTACTCTGCTGGCGTAGCCCTCTTTCTCATGGGTGAGGGTTGATTTGCTTTGAACCGAGTTTTGTTAAACTTGACTTGCTTGTGTGGAATGTTATTAGGTGTTAATCTATACTAATAAACGGCAAAGACCTCACTCACTCACTGACTCATCACTAATTCTCCAACTTCCCGTGTAGGTAGAAGGCTGAAATTTGGTAGGGTTATTCCTTACAGCTTCCTTACAAAAGTTGGGCAGGTTTTATATCGAAATTCTACGCGTAATGGTCATAACTGGAAGCTGTTTTTCTCCATTTACTGTAATGGAGATGAGCTTGAAACCCGTGGGGGCGGAGTTTCGTGTGACATCATCACGCCTCCCACGTAATCACACAGTACGTAGAAACCAGGAAGAGGCCCAAAAAGCGCTGAAGAAAACATGCATTATATAATTGAGAAGGCAGCGAAACAATAAGAAGCGAGCGAGTGACATATACAACCATTTTCATGAGTTCTGCTACTTCGGAAACAAAGCACGATGTAAACCTACACTTTAAATTGAGTTCATAGACAGGCTGCGCTGGCGTTTGTAATTTAGTGCCTACCCATATAAGGCCGTCCGTCAGCGGCAATCCAATAGCAAACTGCCACTAAATATTCACGGGTGAAGGACTGTGCTTATGGAGAGGAAGATGAGATGGTCAGGGTGGTGTTTGACACAAACTCAGCGAAACTGCGAGAGAAAGTTTTAAGTGCCGGGTTTTAGCTAACATTAAATACAGCCATGGACACAGCACGAGATGGCACCAGCACAGCTGGGAACCTTCGATGCATGTACACCGAGCGGCTCACGTGAACTGACGCAGTGCACAGACAAAAAGCAACAGTTCCAAAGAGCTGAACAAAAACCGAATTACACAATTGAAAAGGCAGCAAAAAAATATGAAGCGTCTGATACTTACAAGCATATTCATATATCCAGCTACTGTGGAAACAAAGCACACGGTGGAAAAAGTCAATGTCCCGCTAAAGGAAGACAGTGTAAAAAAAAAATCAGTGCATGCAGTGTGTGACGTCTCAGATAAAGAGGAAGACGAGCTGTTTATTGATGCAGTAAGAAACGAATCGATGAATGAAACCTGTCATCTTTACAACGATTGACAAACACGGAATGTAACTTGAACACAACACATCCTACAAATACGAACCTGATTGAAAGAAATAATGAGAATCAAATCATTGATGACAGCAACACTCAGTAACACTCACAAAACAAATACTGCATATTGACAGTCATGTTACGTTATTTTTAAAATGTTCCCTTGTCTTTTTCTAGCTTTTTTAACACACTACTTCTCCGCTGCGATACACGGGTATATATATATGTATATATATATAACCCGATCTACATACTCGAATAATGGATACTTTATTCGCCATCAATGATTGTTTTGGTGAACGGTAAAAAAGTAAGAGCGAGGGGAGGATGACTTATTGAGGCATGCAGGCTGTAGTGTGCGTCAACTCTATCTGAATTGCGCGATCACATTTGAAAAAATATATCTTTTCAAGTTCTATTTAGTCCATATGTGTCAAACTCAAGGGCCGCAGGCAACATCCGGCCCGGCGTGTAATTATATCCGGCCTGCGAGATCATTTTATATACTGTATTATTGTTATTAATGGCCCGGGGATATGAAGCGCTGGTAACACAATAAACTACAGATCCCATAATGCAGCGCTTCAGCTGCCTTGCAAACACTTACCGCATCCCTGCGATCTCTTCAGTCGTTTCCTTACTTTGCGAAGGAAGCAGCTTTCTCACAGCTTCTGCACTGTTTTATTAACGAACGATATATAAGAAAGTCCTTTTTCCTTGCTTCGCCAAAGAAGCAGCCTTTTTATTTAATCCACGGGTTCTCCGCTGTTTCATTGTTCATTTATTACGATTTTTATAGTTATTGTGTAGGTTTTATTTAATCCACGGGTATTTCACCGCTGCGAAGCGCGGGTATTTTGCTATTAAAATTAATAAAATGTAAAAAAAAATGAAATTGCAAATAATTTGAACTTGCATTTTGTTGAAGTTTATACAGTTTATGTGAAGAAGTCGATAACCTCACAGAAGTAACAGGGACTACTAAGGAGGTACTGGGAGATTTGGAAATTGTAGAAAGAGAAGAGCTGCTCGGGCTACCTGGGAATTTGTCACATCGCTCTGCGCCTGCACTCAGTGAAGAGAGCTGTAGAGAAACAAACTGCCTTGTAATTAAAGAGGCTGAAATCGAACAAACCGCCAGGACAAGATCAGACTTAAGGAGGCCAGCGAGTGCAGATAGAAACCCTTGACGCATATTTTAAAAATCTCTGCACACTCGAGTAATTCCTAAAGACGAGTGGCTGATGAATATCATGAAGGGTAGACGGGCCGAGCCAGTGAGCTTAACGTACTTCACAGGTAAATTAATGGAGAGGATTATTAAACGACACATGAAGGAAGTGTTAGGAGATAGTCGGCATGGCGTCAGATGAGGAAGATCGTGTTTCAGTAATATAAGCGACTAAAGGATGTGATCAGGGAGGTGACAAAGTTAATTATTTATGTTAAATTTCAGAAGGCATTTTAATAAAGTACCCCATGAAAGGTTGGTGATCAAACCAGAAGAAGTGAGGGATTCAGGGCGCAGTGCATAGGTGGGTAAAAAATGAGCTCAAACACAGGCAGGAGTGGGTTATGGTGAGGAGAAACTTCACAGAATTGGCAGATGTTAAAAGTGATGTCCGCTGCTCTTTTTAATTTACATATTGATCTGATAAAAACGCAGGCGATACTCGGACCCTTTTGTAAACGTTTGTGTCAACTTAACAAGAACGTTTAATAATTCCAGCTGCAGTGGTGTCTGTGGCGGTCACTTAGTAAACTCTAAGGGATTAAGACGTTCTGAAGGCCTTCATTGTCTCAAGAACATCTCAGGCTGAGGACTGCAGCAGACTTTGCTGGGTGATTGTGACTGATGCAGTCAGTTGAGATTTTTCACAAATAAAAGGCAAGTAAAGTGCGTATTTAAGGAGACACTTAGTCTTTGTTTTACTTTGCTAGGCCTTGTAGAATCTGTAGTACTAATACAAATCTGAGTTTTCTCTGTCGTGATCTCATATGAAGAACCTAAACCTTCTTGTCATGTAAGGAAGGAGTATCGGTGTGGTGTTCCTGCTGCGTTCACTAGATGGCAGTATACTTGGAAGAAAGGGGTGGTAAAGGGAGGGAGAAGATCAACGTGAGGGGTAAGACGGCCATTTTGATGTCGAGGTTGAGTTTTTGAATCAAAGTATTTAAAAGGCGTACTGCGCGCTGCTTGAGCCGACTGAATACACAGCAATAGGGACATAAGGCCTCAAATACAGAAAGTCAACGCAGCGCCACACATTCTACACTTTTATTATCTTTATGTTTAAGAGCACAGTGGATTAAAATACGATGGCTAATGAGCAGGAAAGGCGTCCTCATAACATTTAGCAAATACTTCATAAAATTCCTCAGAGAGGGTCTGCCTGTCAGGAAAATAAAATGGTGACCCACCGAGACAGAAAATAATTTAAAACAAACTCTAAAAGCTGAGCTCTGCATAGTCTGAAGCCCTAAACTGATGAAAACATTGAAGAAATACGCAGAATAATCACATTACAAACTGCTGCTGTGTATTTTTTGGTTCACTGTATTGAACCCCAACAGGAAGTCGTCTTTTTGTGTGACCTTTGCAGGTCAGAGTGCAGGGTCAGCCCTCGTATGGCACCTCTGGAGTGCCAGTCAGGTGATGGTCCTCCTTCAAGGGCCCAATGGAGTAGGATGGCCACCATCCTGATAGCAGCGCAGATCCTTAGTCACAGAGCCACCAGTCCGCTCTACGAGGACAGCAGGATTACAAACATCGACTGGGTCTTTGTTGGCTGCTCTGTCCTCCTTTTATTTCTTAATCTCGTCTCTCTCTCTGCTCCTCTTTTCTGTTATCTCTGCTGTCCATTGTCAAGTGCAGTTTAGATTTGATTTCACGTGAAGCGGTGTTGTAATATTTAGGACAGGCCATCTGTTCAAGGACTTATTAAGTGTATGTGCATTCATTTATGAGAATTTGAAAGGGTTGACATGACAACTCGACCAGCCCACCAGGAAATGTCCTGATGTTCCAGAATGTCACAATGTCCCCAAAAGAACACTTGACGTGAGGCTCAGAGCCATAAGGATCAAAATCACCAACACACAAAACAAAAATTGTACGTCAAAAATAAAAGAGAGATGAACGGGTCTCAACACTCAGGACTTTAACTAATAATCAGACAATTCTTCATGAAGACGTCGCCTAAAGGATAAGTTCAGTGGTTTTCAAGTCCAAGTGATGTCTTCACAAACTTGCTGTTATACATTTGACACGTGACATTGTGTCCTAAAGCGACTCGCCTTCTTTAAACGTTAAAGAATCTCCTGCCGCACTGGCACTTTACATTGTAGGCCATCAGACACGGAGGAGAAGCTTAAAAACTCACCACATACGTCCACTTGTCAAGCCAAGCCAGCTGGCGAGTGTTGATCTGCGCCTTCTGTGTTTCCTCCGCATGTTCAGGACAATAAAATGGAGTCTGGAAATAATCAACTGCAGACCTCGTTACTGTAACACATGTGACTCTGAGGCCATTTGGACTTCTACTTCCTTAACAAAGTGTGTTTAATAAATCTGAACTTAGTGTGGAAAGTTGTATAAAGTTCACAAGCAGCAACAAAATCCTGAATTTAACTTTATAAACCTGTACACCTTAATCAGAGTTTATATACTGAATGTTAGTAAAACTCAGAAACTAAAGGTGACAGAAAAATTCTGAGCTCAAATCTGAAATCAGCAGGAAAAAGTAACTTTAATCCTCACCCAGAGGGACTGCGGCCCACCAGAAAAGTAAAAGTGGGCGAACAGCTTATCAGAGACAAACAGGAGCCACACATCACCTCACGTATTCAGGGGTCTCCTCTGCTTCATCTGTGTGGTCTTCAAACACGCTCTGGCACCTTTAGTGACTCATCTTATGTGTTCTCTTTTATAGAAATCTGAGCACAATGGCTGCAACACTCGGCTTGCTGCTGGCTACTTTCATCATCAGCACAGTTACAGGTAAGTCATTCGATATCCAACAATGCAGGCCCCTAAATGTTGTGATCCGGGCACCTAAATATCACAAAATGGAGGCAAAAAAACAACATCTATTGCTCCTTTCCTGCATATTCTCTCTATATTTCCAAGCCATCCAATCAGAGTACCTTATAAATAAATGTGAAGGTCACAAGCCAGGAAATTCAAAGACAGCTAATCTAAAGTTGCCGTCCGAACTGTCATTTCATCTTAAGCACTTGCTGAGTGAGGCCAGTATGCCAGCTCCAGGATTAGGTGGCCCTGCAACCTTAAGCTTCACATGTAGGAGACGGGGCAATTATCAAATAAAAATACACAGAAAACATAACAACAAACGTAATAACACAATTAAAGTACAAATTCGAAAAAACTTGATGACCCTAAATGAGAGTCAGAGTTTCCCACGTATAGGCAGCTGGTGTAATGTGCTACTGGAGCAGGAGCAGCTCTGGGCCCTTCTCCGTCACTATCTTAGAGGCTTAGGATGACATTCCATGGAGACCTTTGGTCAACTGTGTCCATGCCGTGCCATTTTTTGTCCTCTCACGCAGATGGATGTTGAAATCAGCTCAGCCTCACATAAGGAAAGTACAGAAGTGGACTAGTGAGGCCTCTCTGGGAGGACGTCCGGGTTGGAGTAGACGAGTATACGGACACAGCTCCATCTTACATACGTTTCTTTATCAGACAAACAGTACGTCACTCCTGTGCCATCAACAGACCTTTCGAGAGATCAGCAGTGGTCCACTGTCTAAGAAATGGGAACTGAAGATGACTCTGGTCATTCAATCATATGAGCTGGACTAGCTGACACCATGTTGAACGTGCATGGCACAGGGTGGCAGCCATCAGTTAGCATACAGAGTGGTCTCAGGTCAAAAGGTGTTACAAATATATAGAATTCTAATAACATCAAATGGCCTTCATTAAGTGGTGGTCTCTGTTTTTCAGATGTGTCCTACAGTCTTGTCTCCTGTGAGCCTGGATGGGTGAGCTACTCCAGCAAATGTTACCAATACTTTCCAATGAGGAAGGCCTGGATTGACGCTGAGGTAATGTCTCGTCCTGAGGGCTGTAAGTGACACTGGGAAATGGTGTGACAGAATGGCATTGCTGCCTTAATATGTGCTTTGTGAACAAGTCCAGTACTTTTCTATGCTCCATGTTGATCTCCTTCATGGCACACGTGTGTTTTTTCCCCCTCAGCCAGTTGGCACCTTTGATTTTTTTGTTATTCTGCTGTACCCTCACCCCTCAGTCACTTTCTTTGCACTGCATTATGGATCGTCCTTCTTTTGCTTTCTCATTCTCTCTCTTGCTCTTTTTAGATTTCTGTCCCTCCTCACTCACACATTCACATTTACACATAAACAAGACAAACAAAGGGAGCAGAAGACATGAAGTGAGCAGAAGAAGATGGCGACCTGTAAAGCCCGTAGCTGCAGGCTGCACTTCGTCTGCTCCACAAACCGTATCTGTTCCTGAGAACTCGTTCATAAGGCGACTGTTCATAGCGTGAACACAACACCAGTGGATCTCCGGCTCAGTCCTGGGCGCCCTGCTGGCTGCAGGTTTTTGTCTCCTTCATTTTCTCTCTTATTGATCTCATTTACAGAGCGTCTGACATCTTGACTTAGTCACAAGGTGACTGACAACATCTGAGAGACGATTGGTTTCATTTGTTTGGTTAAAGGGACAGGCAGGTGAAGTGACCTGCTCAGGGTCACAAAGGGCAAGCAGTGGGATTTGAACCCACAGCCTAAGAGTCCAACGCCTCACAGCGCCTGCCTGCCCCATAATTCTGTAGCCAGCAGTGGGATTTGACACTTCTGTCCTCTCCTACTGATTTGCTCCCTTAGTTTGATCCTAATAATGACAGTTAACAACGAGCAGAGCAGACCCCCGGGCAGACGATCCTGAATGCTGAAAGGCTGCACCAGATAGATAGATAGATAGATAGATAGATAGATAGATAGATAGATAGATAGATAGATAGATAGATAGATAGATAGATAGATACTTCATTAATCCTCAGAATTATCAGCATGTCAAACACAGAAATGACGGGCACATTCCAATCAAAATGTACCAACTGTAGTTCTGTCATTTCAACATGGACCCCAAAACACAGAAACTGGGAAGTGACAGCTGACTTAGTTAGGACTGGAATTCAATGGAGAAGAGAAGTTTAAACAGAAATCCGCATCTCCGGGGGTCTCCAAGGCCGAGTTTGAGAACAAGTGGCCTAAACAGAAAAAAAAATGATAAGAAGTGGACCCCAATCCCAACAA
Organism: Polypterus senegalus; assembly: GCF_016835505.1. Classification (NCBI taxonomy): domain Eukaryota; kingdom Metazoa; phylum Chordata; class Cladistia; order Polypteriformes; family Polypteridae; genus Polypterus; species Polypterus senegalus. The sequence continues at coordinate 4,233,885 of NC_053166.1, read as the reverse complement.
ATGACCCCAAATTCACATTCAAATAATCTAAAGTCTGAATATATACACAGTGACTGACTCATTCACTCACATATTTATCATTTAATTAAAAAGCTGACAACTGGCAGGATGGCACATTGAGGGAAGTAGGTGCCCACAAAGACAAGGAATTTGAATAAATCTATATTTAGGGCCAAAAACACCACCTTAAAATAAACAATAAAAAAAAAACTTAAAATCTCTAAAAATACTTTGACTGTTTTGATTGAAATTTGGTGATGTAAAAAAATGAGAGGGAAGAACACAGAAATCTATCTATCTATCTACCTGTAGTGAAGAGGAAAGACGAGAGGTCAGGGAAGCTCAGAGAAGACTTGCAGGTTAAAATGTGAGATCAATGTGGACGAGGACAAGACCTTCAGTCCATCAGAACTCGCCAGTCCGCCAAAATAACATCAAGTCGAGGTGTGGGGGTCCCAATGGTCCTTGTGCCCACCACACTACTTGGTCACGTATTACATGAGTCTGTGGCTCTTTGTGTGACATCATTACTTTTGTGTGACATTTACCCTTAATGTGTTTCCAAATGTGTCCTCGTGTTCTTGATGAGCTAATTTTTAAGTCACCGCCTCACTCCACTGGACTAATTCATTTAAACACTTCAGTCAGTCAGGTCTGCTCTTCATAACTGTGAAGACTCAGCACTTTTAATCTTCATCACTCATCCCCCTGTAGCTCTCAATCAGCCCTGAAGCTGCTCTTCTCTGGACCTTCTCTAGTGCTGCTGTGTCTTTATGGAGACCCAAACTGCACACAGGACTCCAGGTGAGGCCTCACCAGTGTGTTATAAAGGTTGAGCAGAACCTCCTGGGACTTGTACTGCACACATCAAGGCGCTATATAACCTGACATTCTCTTAGCCTTCTTAATAGCTTCTGAATACCGTCTGGCAGTCGATAGCTTAGAGTCCACTGCGACTCCTAAATTCTTCTCATAAGGTGTTCTCTTGATTTTCAGATACCCCCATTGTGTATTCAAGCCTCACATTTTTACTCCCTACCTGTAATTCTTTACATTTCCATCCCTCCATCCATTATCCAACCCGCTACAGGGTCACGGGGGTCTGCTGGAGGTGATCTCAGCCAACACAGGGTACAACAACAACATTTATTTCTATAGCACATTTTTATACAAAAGTAGCTCAAAGTGCTTTACATACTGAAGAAAAGAAAAATAAAACACAAAATAAGAAATTAAAATAAAACAACATTTGTTAACAAAGAAAAGGAGTAAAGTCCGATGGCCAGGGTGGAGAGAAAAAACAGAAAAAAACTCCAGACGGCTGGAGAAAAAAAATAAAATCTGCAGGGGTTCCAGGCCATGAGACCACCCAGTCCCCTGTGGGCATTCTACCTAACAGAAATGAAATAGTCCTCAGACAAGGCAGGAAACAAACCCTGGTCAGGGCGCCAGCCCACCGCAGACATTAATTTCATCCTCCACTAATCTGCCCGAGCCTGTCTGCTGTCCAAGTCCCTCTGTGATGATTCAGTGGATTCTCGATGATCTGCCAGTCCACCTATCTTGGTATCAACTGCCAACTTCACCAGCTTGTCCTTCATATTCCTATTTAAATCATTTATAGATATTAAAAATAGCAGCAGCCCCAGTACTGCCCCCTGCTGGTCACCACTCTTAACATCAGCCAATTCTAAGAAGGTTCCTCACCCCATCACCCTCTGCTTCCTGCGTCTGAGACAATTCTGTCTCCATCTTCACAGCACACCCTGAACTGCCACTTCTTGAAGTTTGATGCCCACCCTCTCATGTGGCACCTTATCTGATGCTTTCTTAGGTAAATCACATCATCTGCTCCTCTCTGGTCGTATCCTTTTCTTGCTTTCTCAGAATTCCAGCGTGTTGGTAAAACACAAGCTCCTCGTCTGAGCCCACGCTGACTGTTGCGTACTCCATGTTCTGCCAGTTTTTTCTTCAGCCAGCTTTATACTCAACGTCTTCATGTCGGGCCACATGGTGAAAATGACGTCACACACTAATGCGAGCCCTCTGCAGCGATTTAACTACATGGTGATGCCAGATGGTGCCGTGTATCCAAGATGGCTGATTTCGACATGAGGCTGCTGACGTGATTTCCAGAATGATCAACAAAGGGCTGAATCTGACGCAACAGGCCATCAAAGTGTGGAAGTGATGGGCACAAATCTCTGAAGGGCATCTGCTCATCATGGACGTCAGTCACCCCGCTCATGATGTGAGTACCCGATGTGCCATGACGCTCTGGTCACAAAGAAGAAGCACATCAATCCCTGGGTACAACACAAGCTGGCAGCGGCCACACGCTGTGGTCAACTTAAACGTTTGCGCAGCTCAGTAAAGGGGTCCTCCACGGCCTGAACACAGAGGAGGTGGACATTCTGCGGCGTTGACCACATTATTTTTTTTCATCTCTTCTTATCTGAAATTGCTGGTAACATTCAGTTCACCACACGGGCCACCCGCATGAGTGCAGCCTGTAAACGTCACTGCTGTGTGTAATAACGAGCTAACGGGCACCACAACTCAGGGTGTATCGCCATTGACGCCAACCCTCTAAACCTTTGTACCGCTACAAGATTACAATTCAAAGCCTGACATTTCAATCCGATTGAAGCCTTCATTTCTACAGGATCCCTGAAATTTCCTTTGTTCCTTCTAATTGCCTTTTCGAATTCTAAAGAACACACTTTACTGTAAAATGGTGTCTTGCCAGGACCGCCAACCGAGGCCAAGGTCAGGACAGGCAGGAATGACCTGTGGCACCGATGCTTTACTGATGGGCGACTGTATGTGGTGTATTCAAGAGTGAGGAGCTCCAGCTGACTAATAATATTAACACCCGGTAAAAAAATAATAGCAAATATCAAAGAGTGAGAAGCACTCGGCTAGTGACACACACCAGTGACACACACCAGTGACACACACCAGTGACACACGCTAGTGACACACACAGGCCTTCAGATACGCCTGCACATCCGACGGCACAACAACCGAGGCCCACGACTTGGACGTTGCAAAGCCGACCCATAACTGTATAAAGCTGACAGACTGATCACCACCCAGGCACCCGCCTCCCATTGGCACGTGAGATTTGTGCCCACCATGTGCTACGCCTGTCCCAGCAACTTCTCAGATGTGGACATTCACAGGACTTCTTATTGTTGATTCCCAATGGACATGAAACTCCTTCATAATTGTGCAGACCTCGTGTCTAAAGTTGGGTGGCACCTCACTTTAAAGTGACAAAGGACAGGCAGTGACACAGCTGGACTGTCCAGTGGTCAGTTTAAGACCAGCAGTGGCCTTTTAAGAGTTTGCTGTCCAAAAGCCTTCAACAAAATCCACTCCAAGTATCATGCAGGAGAGCCGCTGCCTCAGGGGTCTTACGAAATCTCCAAAAATAAAATGGCTGCCAGGTGCCACGACAGCCCCCAGTTTTTGTTGTGTTCTTCCTGATGTGTGTGCCATGCTGGCCTAACGTGGACCCTCTCTGTCACCCCCTCCTGTAGCTTTACTGTGTCAGCCTTGGAGGAAACCTGGCGTCGGTCCACAGCAGCGGTGATAACCAGTTCATCACCAGTCTGATTAGGAGCAGGGACACCTCTGGCCCCACCTCCTGGCTTGGAGGGTCCAACTGTGTGCGGGTAAGTTGCCGTCCCGTCCATTCATCTTTGTGATCCTTTGGGGCTGTAAGCTCTAAAATGGCAGAGGAGTGCAATCCTGCTGCAGTGAGGGTCCCGTTGCTTACCGCAGTGCTGGTGTTTTGCAGATCTCATCGTGGCTCTGGACAGACGGATCCAAGTGGGATTTTGCAAACTGGAATCCGGGTGAACCCAACAACGTCGGTGGCATTGAGCACTGCTTCCACACCAACTTTGTAGGTAAGCCATGCTTTCTGTTTTAGGGCTGATGAAGATGACCACTTCAATGGTGGCCGCTGTCATTTCAATTCAACGTGTTGCTCCGCGTTCAGACTGAACACCACATCAGGGGTAACCTGGCACTGGACTGGGGTGCTGTGAAACACTCTGGGGGCACTCAGGTCTTTTTGTGCTTCACTTGAGCACAGCGTACAATAAGAGCAATGTGTGTGTGTGAGACAGCAACATGTGGGACCATCCTAAAGACCCCCGTGTAACACACTCTGGAGCACCGAGTAAATCAGAAATTCTGTCACTGCATCGACTTGTGACTGGCAGAGCAGGAGGGCGGCCACCAGGGGGCTTGTTAGGACGTGATGAGCGTCACAAATAATAAAACAAGAATAAAGAGATGAAGATGGAGTTTCAGTGTGAGATTCATAAGAGAGAAATCATCAGCCTTTGAATATCAAATACTCAACAAATAAAAAATAAAAAAGAATAAACGAGACCCTGCGCTCACCTCATGAGGCCTTTTTTAAATTCTGTTCTTCAGCGGGCAGCATGGTGGCATTTGGTGGCCCTCTGATGGACTGGCTCCACGCTCAGGGGTGGTTGGCACTTTGTGCCTGATGCTGTCAGGGTGGGCTCTGGTCACCATGGTGTGCCAATTGGTCCAAAAGCGGCTTTGACTGCGGAAACAAAGGGTTATGAGGGTGGATGATATTGAGATAACAGGATGTTACAAGTGATGGTCCTCACTGCTATTGTACTATGAGTGACAGCACCAAAGACATGAGGGGCACATCAGGAGAGGGACAAATGGGCAAAACAGGCCAAAGGTCAAAACCGGAGAGCAAAGGTGCCATGACATGACATAAGAATCAGGGTCTAATCTCATAGGACAAGGTCACACCAAAGGAGACCCTCACTGAAACACAGCACTGCTTTTGTGGACCACCCTACACGACTCCACTCAGTTCTACTCCAAGGTCCTCCATGTAATCCGATTTTCATGTAAGTCACAAATGTCAGCAAAGCCAAACTGGCACAACACGCTAACAACACACGAGTCTAATGAACACAAACCCAGCATTCAGGGTGGGCACTGGAGGAGCTGAATGAAGCCCTGGACTGAGGGTCTACTCAGACCTAACTTGGTGGCAGTGACCTTCAGCTGCGACCTGCTCGCCATATTCAGGGGATGTCGGGTGTGCGTCTGTACGTTGCCAGTGGGAGCCGACTGCGTGTGTTTGCTGTTCTATTGTACTGTTGATGGCCGCATTTCAAGATAACTTTATATACTTACTGCAAAGGGCCTTTTCTTGCCATTGTGCCTGAGGCTCTTCTGGGTGAAGAATCAGGTGGCACCGCTAGAGCAGATGCCAATATTCACAAGCTGTTCATCATTTAATCACCCCAGGGAATGATGGGAAAGGAATCACTCAATGAAAATGTCAAAAAAGGAATCAAACTCGGCCATTGATAAAACAGAGCCCAGTTCAATACCCTGCGATGGACTGGCACCTGCCTTGTGCCCTGTGCTAGCTGGGATGGGCTCTGAAGCACTAAATGGGTTAGAAAATGACAGACCGACACCAGTTCATTAGGAACCGAGTGAGCTGTCATTCAACTCATTGAAAAACTGGGCGAGCTGACCCACCCTACGAGTGACGTCATTAAGTGGCCACAACACCTGGCAAAACTTCAATCATTTTGGTCAGCCCAGATTAAGACCCCGCAGACCCCACTTAGCTCCTTCGCAGACAGCTGATCAGACTTTTACTAATGCAGTTTGTTTCATGGTGTTTTGTGTTTGGTGAGTGGAGATTCAGCCGCTTTGTCACCAGAGAGCCTACTTTGGTTCATGGGGCTCTGAGGGGGTCCCCAGTGGTCTTTTTGGTCACACAGACACCCACACTGCTAAAGAGGCCCCTTGCCATCACACCCAGACCCTCCTCTTGATTTAAAATCCCTGCTGACGTTGGTGAGGGCGTAACACCAGGCGGCTGGGCCTTGAGAATTTTCTTCCGATGTCCTCCACCGCTCTACCTGCATGCCGACTCCTGGTCCAACTTTCCAGCACACGGCCGGTGGGATGGCAACGTTCTCCAGCCCCTAAAATCTCAAAGCGAGTTTATGAGTTGCTGCTCCTCCAGTGTTGTCCTCACCTCTCCTCTTGTGTTTCTTTTCAGCTCAAGGTGGCTGGAATGACATCGACTGTGCAACTCAGTATCCATTCGTCTGCATGAAAAACAAATAGCTGAAAGCATGAAATGGAGAGCAGGGAAGCCACGAGAGACACTAAAGATGTCCGATCTTCATTACACTTCGGCTGTTTCTAAATAAAACACATCTAGCATTCATCCTGCTGTCTTGTTCTCTGTATTGTTTTCTCGCTTCTCATTTAGGATGGACAAGCTGCAGTACTAAGACATGTCACTTGCTCTCCATCGCCTGCTTTGTGACTAACAGGCCACCTCATATGACATAAGTAAACTCAGCAGTGGCCACAATCTGATGGCCGTAACCAATGGGTGGTCATCTGGAGGTGGGATCAAGATGACAGTGATTTATTTATTTTTATTAGAGGATCCCAGGGATGCCCCCTGCCTTGGCTCGACCTGCACACACTCACAAACTGAGAGAAAATAAAGCACACTGGGGAACAACAACAATTAAAGAATATAATGAAATCTATACTAATAAAAGGCAAAGCCTTCACAGACTGACTCACTTACTCACTGACTGACTGACTCATCACTAATTCTCCAACTTCCCGTGTAGGTAGAAGACTGAAATTTGTCAGGCTCATTCCTTACAGCTTACTTACAAAAGTTGGGCAGGTTTAATTTCGAAATTCTACGCTTAACGGTCATAACTGGAACCTATTTTTCTCCATTACTGTAATGGAGTTCAGCTGGATGGCTGTGGGGGACGGAGTATCATGTGACATCATCACGCCTCCCACGTAATCACGTGAACTAACTGTGAGTGCAGGACGTAGAAAACAAGGAAGAGCTCCAAAAAGCACTGAAGAAAACCTGCATTATATAATTGAGAAGGCAGCGAAACAATAAGAAGCGAGCGAGTGACATATACTACCATATTCATGAGTGCTGCTACTGCGGAAACAAAGCACGATGTAAAACTAAACTTTAAATTAAGTTCATAGACAGGCTACCGCTGGCGTTTCACATGCCCACAGGTAATGCGGGATACAAGTTTAATGAGAGGACGCAGGATATAAACGAGTTTTGATGACTTTGTAACAAAGTTAAAATTGCTGGTGAGGGGCTGTGCACCAATACTCACAGAAAAATCCACGTTAATCCAAGTTAATACACACGCTGTCTCTACAGTTTCTCCACACACTGAATCCTCCAGGCACTACTTAGAAAAGGTTACATTGACAATCGTGTTACGTTACTTTTAAAATGTTTCCTTTTCTTAGCACAAGCACAGCTGAGAAGCTTCGATGCATGTGCTCCATAACGAGTTAAAAATAATGCATTTAATCACACTTTGCATTCCAAGCAAAGCGGAAGTTCTCTCAATGCATGATACTGCGGAAACAAAGCACGGCGTGAACCGTAACTTTACATTAAGTTTATAGACACACTCCCGCTGCCGTTTGTCATGCCTACCACGAATGACGGTATTCATGAGATACAAGTTTACTGAGAAGACACGAGGTATAAACGAGACTTTGGATCACTTTGAAATGGAGTTAAAATTGCTGTAGCAAGAAACTGAACGAAACGTTAATGTTTTACTTTTAATAACTTATAGAATACATTTTATTTTTTTCCCTTGCACTCAGTGAGCGAGGCCAATGGGTGATCAGTTATATATATATATATATATATATATATATATATATATATATATATATATATATATATATATATATATATTTTAAATATATATATATATATATATATATATATATATATATATATATATACACTCACCTAAAGTGATTATTAGGACCACCATACTAATACGGTGTTTGACCTTCAGAACTGCCTTCATTCTACGTGGCATTGATTCAACAAGGTGCTGAAAGCATTCTTTACAAATGTTGGCCCATATTGATAGGATAGCATCTTGCAGTTGATGGAGATTTGTGGGATGCACATCCAGGGCACGAAGCTCCCGTTCCACCACATCCCAAAGATGCTCTATTGGGTTGAGATCTGGTGACTGTGGGGGCCATTTTAGTACAGTGAACTCAGTGTCATGTTCAAGAAACCAATTTGAAATGATTCGAGCTTTGTGACATGGTGCATTATCCTGCGGGAAGTAGCCATCAGAGGATGGGTAGATGGTGGTGATGAAGGGATCGACATGGTCAGAAACAATGCTCAGGTAGCCCGTGGCATTTAAATGATGCCCAATTGGCACTAAATGGCCTAAAGTGTGCCAAGAAAACATCCCCCACACCATTACACCACCACCACCAGCCTGCACAGTGGTAACAAGGCATGATGGATCCATGTTCTCATTCTGTTTACGCCAAATTCTGACTCTACCATTTGAATGTCTCAACAGAAATCGAGACTCATCAGACCAGGCGACATTTTTCCAGTCTTTAACTGTCCAATTTTGGTGAGCTCGTGCAAATTGTAGCCTCTTTTTCCTATTTGTAGTGGAGATGAGTGGTACCCGGTGGGGTCTTCTGCTGTTGTAGCCCATCCACCTCAAGGTTGTGCGTGTTGTGGCTTCACAAATGCTTTGCTGCATACCTCGGTCGTAACGAGTGGTTATTTCAGTCAAAGTTGCTCTTCTATCAGCTTGAATCAGTCGGCCCATTCTCCTCTGACCTCTAGCATCAACAAGGCATTTTCGCCACAGGACTGCCGCATACTGATGTTTTTCCCTTTTCACACCATTCTTTGTAAACCCTAGAAATGGTTGTGCGTGAAAATCCCAGTAACTGAGCAGATTGTGAAATACTGGCACCAACAACCATGCCACGCTCAGAATTGCTGAAATCACCTTTCTTTCCCATTCTGACATTCAGTTTGGAGTTCAGGAGATTGTCTTGACCAGGACCACACCCCTAAATGCACTGAAGCAACTGCCATTGATTGGTTGATTAGATAATTGCATTAATGAGAAATTGAACAGGTGTTCCTAATAATCCTTTAGGTGAGTGTATATGAATGACCTCCAAAGAGCGCGGAGACTTTTGATCACGTGAACATGTCTGGAAAAAGTGTCGTGTCCTGACCTGCAAAAATACTATTAAAGTGAAGCAGCCTGCGTTGCACTTATACTCTTAACACTGCAGAGGACACAAAACTAATTTTCTTAAATTTTTGGTGATGCTGGTAAGGCACATTACCAGAGGCAGAAATTTGGACGTTCACATAGAAAATGTAATTTCTATACCACAGCCGTCGTGTTGCACCTTTCAAAAGGGATCTACTACCGAGAGATGATCCATATACATTTTAGCTGCTGTTAGTAAGAGACCCGGGTTCGCTTCCCAAGTCCTCCCTGCGTGGAGTTTGCATGTTCTCCCCGTGTCTGCGTGGGTTTCCTCCGGCGCTCCGGTTTCCTCCCACAGTCCAAAGACATGCAGGTTAGGTGGATTGGCGATTCTAAATTGGCCCTAGTGTGTGCTTGTTGTGTGGGTGTGTTTGTGTGTGTCCTGCGGTGGGTTGGCACCCTGCCCGGGATTGGTTCCTGCCTTGTGCCCTGTGTTGGCTGGGATTGGCTCCAGCAGACCCCCGTGACCCTGTGTTTGGATTCAGCGGGTTGGAAAATGGACGGATATATATTGTCATGCATGCGCGTATGGGAAGCAGCTAAAGGGCTCGAGTGAAGGCAGTTCTGAGGCATGCCGGGATGTGGCAGAGTGCACTAACTCTCTTTCTCACTTCTCTGTAGACCAAACCTGGGAGGCTCCACCTGGTTCTCTTGACATCACTTCTGGGACCGAACCAATGGAAACAGACCTTACCAGCTCCGGCCCCCCTGATGTTACATCCGGGCCTGATCCAATGAATAATGAACACGTGCCCGACCCTTATGACCTCACTTCCTGTCTTCCCCTTTAAAAGCCTACCCTTTTCCCTTCTCCAACAGTCTGGTTTTGGACTCCATTGTATGCACTTCAGTGCTAGTTGCTTTAAAAAACGACTTTTTGCAGCCAGGATACCAAATTATATGGGTGGCTGCCCCAACCCTTTATCTGTCTTTGTCTTGTTTTGTGACAGTGGCGTAGCCGGCAGGATGGAGAAGTCCCAGAAGAAAAGGGGACAGGACCTGCAATACACCCAGGTGGGAGAGTACAGGGGCCGAGTATTCAGGCGGGGAAGGTGCCCCGTGGTTCGGCGAGACCCGCTGCAGGCTCCGCTCCCGGCGCGCAGAACTAGGCCACCTAGAGAGGCCAGGGAGTCTGCGGGTGGGGCTCACAGAGTTGGGCTGCCCTGGAGGGGGGAGGCAAGAGGGACTCAGTATGCTATCTTGGGGGAGAGTGCCTGCCTCCCAGTGAAACCAAAGCCCCATTTACCACCTAGGGGTGCCCCAGACTGGCAGGTGAGTGAAATAAAAAAATGGAGGTTGGACCCTGAGCGGCAAACAAGCTTGGTCCTTATGGGCAAAGGTATGGCAGTGGCTACGGCCATTAGAAAACAAGCCCTACCAGGTAATAGAGCAGGTAGCTTGCTATCTGCTCCTGAAAGCGCTTCTCCATGGCTTCACCCAGCCGGTCTGGGGCAAGCAGGTTACGAACATGTCAGGGCTCATAGAGATTCTGGAGACACAGAGGGCGGACTCACACTCTGGGAGAGCAGAACCGTCCTTCTGTCAAACTCAGCCGGGGTACGTCCCAAGACCTAGCCCCTCCCTGTACAACCCGGAGCTCGTATCGGCGTCCGCGGTGCCATGGACGCGCAACCCGCTTCGAGACAACGAGGAATACAGGTGGAGGGGGAGGAGGGGTTGGTGTGCTCTGACAAACCTGTTGACAGTCCCGCACACAGACGTGGTGATCGTTAACGGGTTTAAAACTTCCGCTCTGCTCGATTCTGGCAGCAACATTTCCATTGTTGCCCGCCGTTTTGTGCTACCGCGACAATGGCTAAAGTTCAAGACCAGTATAACCTGTGTCCATGGGGAAACCTGCTGGTATAGGACCGCCGCATGTGTCATCAGCTACGGAGGATCGGTCCAGAAAGTAACCGTGGCAATCCTTCCTGATCCTCCACACCCGGTGATACTGGGGTGGGACTGGTCTGAAATTAAAAGCAGTGAGACACATACCACTCCTGGGGTTAATTTAGGCCTTGTTATGAACGGAGATGAACCGTCTCAAGCAGCCTCCACGCCGTGTAATCAGCCGGCAGACAGAGACGAAGCGGCCGTCCTAAGTGACGTGACAACTACCGGGCCGTCGCAGGCTGACACGTCATCCACCAACGGCGCGGTGGAGCGGGAGGAAACCACGCCCATTGAGGTCGACGCTGACCCTCTCTCCTTGTTGCTGTTTCAAATTAAAAGGACGCCGGCTTTTTTCAGAAGGGAGCAATGGAATGACGACTCCCTGAAGTTTGCAAAAAATGCAGTGGTCCTTGTCGATGGCCAGCGCACTGATCAGTCGATGCCACAGGGCCCCTACTTTGTGCTAGATAATGACCTCCTTTACCGTGTAGCAATGCATGACGGGCAGGAGACGAGGCTGCTGCTAGTGCCGCGTACCTTCCGGCGGCAGGTCTGCGAGCTAGCACACGCCCACCTCCTAGGTGGCCACCTGGGCACCGAGAAAACTCTGGAGCGGATCAAGCTCCGTTTCTACTGGCCGGGAATTAACGAGGAGGTTCGTCGCTTTTGCGCCTTCTGCCCGGAGTGTCAACTGAGACAAATTCCTAGGAAGGACCGTGCTCCTCTCGTTCCTATTCCCTTGATTGATGTTCCCTTCCACAGAATCGGGGTCGACCTGGTTGGACCCCTAGAGCCCTAAGCCCGAGGACACAAGTACATTTTAGTCCTCGTGGATTATGCTACACGATACCCCGAAGCTGTTCCATTTCGCTCAGCTACCTTTAAAGCCATCGCACGGGAATTACTAGGGGTATTTGCACGTGTGGGGATCCCCAAGGAAGTCTTGATGGACCAGGGGAACCCTTTCACCTCGAAGACGTTCAGGGAGACTGCCAAGTTACTGAAAATAAAGCATTTAAAGACCTCGGTGTATCATCCTCAAACCGACGGGTTAGTAGAGAGGTTTAATCAAACTCTCAAGCAAATGCGGTCAAAAGGTGGTCAGCGAGGATGGAAAGAACTGGGACCAGCTCCTCCCCCTCGTCCTTTTTGCCTATCGGGAAGTCCCACAAGCCTCCACGGGGTTCTCCCTTTTTGAACTACTGTATGGGTGACAACCTCGGGGCATATTAGATATTTTGAAAGAAGGGTGGGAAGAAGAGGCTCTTCCCTCTACAAATATACTAGAATATATCGCGCAGTTACGCGATAGATTTGGAAAGATTCGGCCTCTCCTGAAAAGTCACATGGAAGAGGCTCAAGCAGCACAGGCCCGTTACTACAACCGCGGCACGTCTCTTCAGGAGTTCCGCCCGGGAGATCGAGTCATGGTCCTAGTACCTACCTCCTACTCTAAGTTGCTTGCCCACTGGCAGGGCCCCTACAAAGTTAAGGAGAGGAAGGGACTGGTCGGCTATTTGGTGAGTCAACCCAACCGTCGGCCAAAGGAGCGGGTTTATCATGTGAACCTGCTGAAACCGTGGAAGGACAGGGACCCCAATCCCTCCTCCGGCCAGGCCCGCTCACTCTTCGCTCACACACACGACCTTAACTTCGGCACGGACTTGAGTACCAGACAACGGCAGGAGCTGGAAACAGTTATCCGGACCGTTCGGGAGGTAGTCAGTGAACACCCCGGAAGGACCTCTCTGATTGAGCACAACATCGTGACAGAGCCCGGGGTTATTTTCTGAGAATGCCCGTACTGTCTTCCCGAGGCAAAAAAGGCTGAAGTGGAGCTCGAGATCAAGCGCATGCTGGAACTAGGTGTAATTGAGGAAAGTTATAGTCCCTGGTCCAGCCCCATTGTGCTCGTCGGTAAGCCTGACGGGAGTAGGAGGTTCTGCAAGACTAATCAAGTCTCCCAATTTGATGCCTATCCAATGCCACGCGTGGACGACCTCCTCGAGAGGCTTGGACAGGCTCAATATCTGACCACGCTTGACATGACAAAAGGGTATTGGCAGGTTCCCTTAACGGACTCCGCGAAGGGTTAGGGTTATATATATATATATGCCTGCAAGACTCATAACAATGACAAAACAATTACATTGTCAATCATGTTACATTATGATTAAAATGTTTCCTTTTCTTTCTCATTACTTCTTTAACACACTACTTCTCCGCTGCAAAGCACGGGTATTTTGCTAGTTAAATAATATAAATAATACCACCCCTGTACCCCTACGGCGATATTACAATAAACATATAAACACAAACACCACACAGCAAAGTCCATGGAATACCACACCGGATGTAATGAGAGATGACGAGAGTGAGTCCAGAGATCTGCACGTTGTAAGGGAATGAAAAATCTGTCCTACCGGTAGACACTGTGATGGTGAAGACGGATGGATGGCTCAGCAGCGCTGCTATACTTGTGGGAAAGCTGTTAATACACAAACAGTCCTCAGCACGCAGGTAGACAGATGATCCAGACCCCAACAATGACACAATCCAGGACACAGTGACTAATTATGACTTAATTAACAGAAGGCAGTCCGACAGGTAAATGAAACACACTTTTTTTCCCTTGGCCACATGCCCTCCTTTTTAAACTCCTCTGACCACCTTTGACTCCAACAGCCCCTGCAGGGACTGCTGGGAGATGCAGTTCTAACTAACAGTTGCACTGCTACAGGTCTCTCCTGGTGAGGGATGGGGGGAGGGCTGCACTGAGCAGAGGAGTTCAGGTATCTGGGGGTCTTGTTCATGAGTGATGGCAGAAGGGAATGTGAGATTGTCAAGTGGATTGGAGTGGCAGCACTGGCTCTGCTGGCATTGTACCAGTCTGTGGTGGCGAAGTCTGAAGACAAAATTCTCCGTCCATTGACTTCCCTGTCCTCCCCTGTGCTCATTAAGTTGGGGCAACAAGCGGCAGAAACGGGGGTCTCTTCACAGGGTGGCTGGGCTGAGAATCTCAGCAGTCTGGGACAGCGGCCTCTGAAATAAGAGGAACCATTTGAGGAAAAGAAGCCCCCCAGATGGCCCCCTCCTTGGAGCTGTCCTTGGGAATGCGTATGGAATCTGCAGCTGGGGATGGGGAAGTCTGGGCTGACCTGCTTAGTAGGAGTGGTCTGAGGTGATGATGATGATGATGGTGATGATGTACAGGTGAGTCTGGAGAACATGTCTCGTGTGAAGCCCACCACAGCATTTCACCTCCTGCCCACAGAAATGGCTGCCAATCTCCAACTCAATGGGTGACCCTGAGCACATAACACTGAGACCGTGAACACTGCAGAAAGGCGCTACTGTATATAAAGTAAAGGTGGGGTGTAACACGAGGGAATATGGAAAAGCTTTTTAATGAGTAGGAACTTGAAAGAAATAAGAACAACATGAATCTTTAACATTTATAAAATAATTGGAATGAACATCAAAATGTAGCACACTTATGGAAAACTTCTTGACTGCTTTAATCGTCAACACGTACGATTCTCTTCAAGTCAGTTCTCTTCACTCATTTCTCTTCAACGCTGCATTTCTATTTAATGAGTGAAATGTTTTTCACATATTTGCCAATCACATTTTTCTACACACAGTAATTCAGTTTGCTGGGCTCTGCAGATGTAAATGAGAAGTCAATTTGTGAAGGTCCTATTGTTGAAATGAGAGGAGTTCCAGTGTAACCCGTGAGAGACGATTGATTTGTAGACATAAAGGATATAAAGTCTTTGAAGGGTCTCCATAAACACATCACGAGTCACCACTGTCATCTCAAAAACAACGTGTGACATCCACCGACCCCAACAATCCCCTGCACCACAAAGCAGCAAACAAACAGAGAATCAGGGAGAACAAACACAGCCTGAGCAGCAGGTGGCACCACAGAGCTGTTGGAGTGCAGTCTGACGGCAGGGCTCTGGGTGGCGGTAAGCAGACTGGCATTATGACACCCACTGGCAGTGACAGCCAGGACTCTGGGGTCTGGGATTTGCCAGCTTTGTAAGAGAGCAACACTTGCGTCAAGACGATGGCTTCTCCATCCTGTGTAGCTGAAGGGTGGGCTGAAGTGGGACCCTCTCTCCTGACAGCTCCTGCTGTTTGCCAGTGTACTCCGCCTCATAGCTAGAAAGCCTGGTGAGGTTGTGCTGCTCTCTGGTGTTTCAATTTATTAAGTCCTGTCTGGAAAAAGAGCCAAAGGGAGACATCCACCATTACTGGGGGACTGAGAAGAAGCCACGGTGGGACGATGATGATGATGATGATGATGTGTACCCTCACTCCCTGTGACTGACTGGTTTCTCCTCTTTCTCAAGTCCTTCTGCACTGTGGACACCTTTTGAAATGGAAATGCAGAGCTTCTGTGCTCAGGCTGGCACTTAGCTTTTAATTTTCTTGATTAACATTAGGACCGCCAATGGCTGAGTGCACAGCCCCTTATTGCCAGTCGTTTCCTGGCACTCAGCCTCAATGGCAGCACCACCCCTTTTGACCTGAGGTGCGTTTTTCTTTCTTATAGCAGCCCCCCGATTGCCTTCCATTAATAACCTCGTTTACTTTATAAAGCTGAAGCCGGTGGTCCGAGCCACCATCTGTCTTCGCTTGACAAGGGGTACAAGTGAGTATGCAGCATCGGGAGGCCATTTTTAATAAAAAAATCATTAATCTGCTGAATTCATTTCTGTGGGACATCGCATTACCCCTTCTAGCCAACAGGGGTCACTGACACCTGAACGAAGATTAGACTTTCAGGTCGTCAGGTAAATGAATGTCAATTTCGAGGGGAGTGTTTACATGAAAGGGGGTCTCGCCTTCTTATTTAGTCATTTCTCCATTTTTAATCAAACCCTGTGACGGGATATCGGGAGTTAACACAGTTTACACTGTAAGCACTAAAAGGACATGAGGTGAGAAGAGCTCATCCTTCACAATGTCACGTCTAAAGGCATCCCCCTGCACCGGGGGGCTCACGTCCACTGCTCTCTGTCACACACCCACACATTATACACACATGCAGGCCATGGCTGTGGTTTGAAACCCCAAACTGTGAAAAGTCAGTGAGAAGGGGGGCCTAAAGGATGAGTAGGATATGTGGGGAAAATTTAGAAAAGGTCCTTCCAGGCTCGGACCCCCACAGTGACACAGAGGACCTGACAAACTGACAAGAGGAATCACACCCCAGGACACTAAGTGACATCCGTGGATCTCTCTTTGAAGGACAAAATAGGGTTCAGGGATGCCATAAGTTTCGTGGACCACCAAGAGGGCACAGTGGTCCGGGGTTTTATGTCTTTGTACGTTTGCCTTTGACCCCAGAAATCACATTAAGTTCTTCATTTTAAAAAAACCCTCAAAAGTAAATGAAACTTTTCTGATGGGAAGGAAGTGACGTGCAGTGCATAGACCCCTAAGGCCGGGGGGCACAGTGGGCTCAGATATGTGAGGCGTGCCAGTGAAGGGCGAGTTGAGTCCGCACTGCCATACATGAAGCACACCAAAGTCAACAGGACCAGAGAAACCTGCTCTGTTTGACAACTGGGTGGGATTCAACATCCCGGCCCACCAACACACCACAGGAGCAGCAGCAGCGCTCAGAGGACGAGGACCCCACCCCTGGCAAGAAGGTCAGAGGGGAGCATCTGAAGTGAGGCGTCAATCAGGTAAAACAGTGCAACGCATCGAAAACAACGATAAACTGACAACAATAAACTGATAACGTAGCGGCTGGTGGGCTGATGTCTGACCTGCTGATGCTGCAGGGACAGCCGACTGGGGGGAGAGCAACCAGATGACAAGGTGAAGCCACCGGAGAGTAAAGGGGCAAAATGAGAGGCCATCACAGCCAACGCTACTCACCCTCTGGACAACATGAGGTGGGCACTGCTGGGGTCTGCACAGTGTCACAGCTCATCACACAGAGTGCATGTTCACCCCAGGCAGTGTGCCAGACACGCTGGCACTGCCACAATACTTCCTTAGTCACTGTGGTCATTACATTGACACAATTCAGGGTCTCACGCTAGTGTGGTCTGCACTCAGACTTTGGCATTTTGTGAGTGGGCTGTAGGGGTCAGTAAAGTGCATCCGTCTGTCCGTCTGTTACACACTGTGGCGCCTCTCATGTCATCGACCAAAGTTAGCCATCTGCTGCTGACTGCCGTAGTCATCGATATGTCTGTCCGGGAGCTATATAGCGGCCATTGTGTCTGTTATAGCACCTTCAAAAAGAACGTTGGTCCCTAAATTTGAAGCTGCCTCAGATGTACCTAAAGCTGTCACTGCTGCCAAATGGGGGTCCACAAAGTGCAAAAGCGTAAGGTGGAATACTTCTGTCACCAGCTGCTGGACTTTCCTTTTTTAAATTTCTAACATAAAACAATAATCCCATTAAAACATTGTGGACTGCAGGGGGCGCTCCAGCTCGACATCCCAACACGACAGACGCAGGGCACAAAGTAAAAACACAAAGAGACTGCCCACCACCAGAGCCACGAGTATACGAAGGGCACAGCACACCGTCACTCTCTTTCTTTCTTTCTTTCTTTCTTTCTTTCTTTCTTTCTTTCTATCTATCTATCTATTTATCTATCTATCTACAGTTAGGTCCATAAATATTTGTTCTGTACATCACCACAATGAATTTGAAATGAAACAACTCAGATGACGTTGAAGTGCAGACTTTCAGCTTTAATTCAGTGGGTTGAACAAAACGATTTCATAAAAATGTGAGGCAATTAAAGCATTTTATGAACACAATCCCTTCATTTCAGGGGCTCACAAGTAATTGTACAATTGACTCAAAGGCTATTTCATGGGCAGGTGTGTTCAAGTCCGTCGTGATGTCTTATCAGTTAAGCAGGTAAAAGGCCTGGAGTTGATTTGAGGTGTGCTGCTTGCACGTTGAAGATTTTGCTGTGAACAGACAACATGCGGTCAAAGGAGCTCTCCATGCAGGTGAAAGAAGCCAACCTTAAGCTGCGAAAACAGAAAAAACCCATCGGAGAAATTGCTACAATATTACGAGTGGCAAAATCTACAGTTTGGTACATCGTGAGAAAGAAAGCAAGCGCTGGTGAACTGAGCAGCACAAAAAGACCAAAGAAGACAACAGTGGTGGATGATCGCAGAATCATTTCCATGGTGAAGAGAAACCCCTTCACAACAGCCCACCAAGTGAACTACACTCTCCAGGGCTTGGTCGGTGTATCGATATCCAAGTCTACCATAAAGAGAAGACTGCATGACAGTAAATCCAGAGGGTGCTGTGGAAGACGAATGTTCTCTTCGTTCCCTTGTACTAATTCATGTCTGAGAAGTAAGCTTTACTAAACCAAGTAACAGCATGCTTTGTTTTAAAATCAGAACAATGTTTGTGCAAAGGACTGAAGGTCTGAGCATTCCACACATGAGTCTGCCTTATCACGTTTTCCGTTAGCTTACATCTGAACGCCATAACAAAAGGGGCCAAGAAATCAAGTTGCATAAGGGACATTAAAGGGGCTCAAGGATTGTGTATAATAAAGTGTTGACTGTTACATTTTATAATGATATTAAATCACGCATTCTAGGGGTATAAAACTGGACCCCACCCAACAGACGGGGTTCAGAAGAGCCCTGACGCTGTCATGTATATTTGATTGTCTGCTTTTCTGAAACTCTTCTCACCGTGACTCTGACAATAAAGCTGCTTTATAACCGCATTTCGTCCACAGTTTTGGCGCCAAACGTGGGGCAGGAGACGGCAGACGGCTCCTCGTGCAGGATCGTCCAGATGACCGTGGTGGAGCCGATTCCGGCCGGGTCGGGTCCAGCTTCGGAAAATGTAGGATTGGCCTGCCTTGGGCGTTTCCTGCGTGGGGAGTCCCTGACCTCCTCCTAGCCGATATGAGGCACGACTTGACAGGTATTTCCATGCAGGTGGATGGAGTCACGATGAGTAGAGGAAAAGGAATAAAAAGCATATGCAAAATAAAGAATAAGAAACCATACTGTATGGAAAATACATAGGAGGGTTCTAAGGGCACACGGAAAGTGACTTGGGACCCTACGGAAAACGGCACAGTGTGAATGTTAGCTAGTCACCCCTGTGGAAAGGATTAGAAAAGGGGCGAGTGGCACGCTCCTATAATAATTTGAGGAACGGGGGTGAAAGGGCGTATTTAGAGAATGTGTGTCTAAATAAACGGGAGGTCGAGTTTTTCATCTGCTGTCTGGTCATACTCTTGTTTCAACGGGTTGCTAAGGTGACGGAGACAATACCCTGGCAGATTGACGCATACAAACCGTCTGATGAAGGGATCGGGTAAAAACCTCCATATCCTGGACTCCACGGGGCGTATTGATGTAGGATTCTGCTGATGCAAATAACGGACACGAAGTCACCTGAAGCTGTAATCCGGGAATAGGAGCGGACGGCGGGTGGAACGGGGTTTATCGAGGGCTGAGTCACTTTCTGCTGAGATCCTGCCACTCACTATGGGAAAAACAATCAGTAGCCAGTCAAACAGTCCCCCAAGAGTCCTAAAAACCTAACGTTAGAAGGATTATTTTCGGGGGATCGCCAGGCTCCTAGTGCGCTGTCGGGATCGAAAGGCGGGTCCCTAGAAAGCTCATTGAAAAGAAGACAGGATTAAAAAAGCATGTAGGAGGAGGAATAAGGACAGTGGAGGTAGATGGCCAGTGGAAGGAACTGGAGATATGAATTAGAAAAATACTGTGCAGAAATACACAGGGTTGTTGTAATGGAGGTCCTTATCGGATGGATATTTATGACAGATGGGAATTGGTTATTAAAGACCGTACGTTGGAAGCGGCACAGAAACGGAATGAGCTTTTAGTTGCTGAACTTAAGAATAGAAAGGAAAAAGAAGAGCTGCTTATAGCTTTACAGAAAGTGTAGGCTGATACGGGACCCCAGTCTGAAGGAAGGAGGAGAAGGAGTGATAAAAAAACTTTTATATCCAGTGCTCTCTTCCCCAACACTTTACCCACAACCCCTTCCACTGCCACATTCAATCATTGCCCCAACGGCTCCTGTGGTTACCGATGCCCCAGTTACTGATGATTTCTTTGATGAACAATATCAATGCGACCCCTCCTAACTTACAGATCCTGATGATGAGACTGACGGCCACTTGTTAGGGGCTATGGGAGGCTTTCTAACTTACACAAAAAGCCCTCCATTTCACAACGTGCTAGAACCAAAACCCTCAGAGATAAGACCCTGAAAACCTTACCCGTTTAAGTCCCCTAAACCTTTAGCACCCACATTTTCATGCCCTTTAATTGAGGTTCCTAACCCCGACACGATCCCACACTGCCCCAGGAAACGATAACCCCACTACTGTAATGATACACGTAACTGGGATATTCAAGAGCTGAAAGACGTAGTGTCCGAATTGCCTGATCTAAGGTAATCGGTGGGTTGAAGTTTGTGGAACAGGTGCAGCAACTAGACAACATATATAAACCCAGTGCGGCCGAGTGGACCCAAGTGCTACGCAGAAAGATGGGCACTACTTGGGCTACTGTCAATTATGGGCAGCATAATGGAGTACAGTGGCATTGGAATGAGGCATTGCCTCGTGGACAAAATAATGAGGGTCCTTTCCTTGCCAAATGGGAACTGTGAAAACTGCAATAGCTGCAAAATATAAAAAGGGCACCGACTACCTTTTCAGCTGCCAAACAAAAGAAAGATGAGACAGTAGATGAATGGGCACGCCGCATTCAGGACTTGTTGACAAACCATTCTGGCTTAGACAGCCCAGACACCGTGCAAGGCAGGAGTTCCTCCTTTTCTGTCAGGACTCAGAAGTGATATTCAAAATAAAGTACGCGTCCTGTATTTGGATGGGAAAGTGCCACTTTTGATGAAGTTAAAAGACACACGGAGCATGCTGAACGACAGACTAAACAAAAAGAGTCAGACACTCAGACCAAGTTAATCGCGGCACAAATGAATTATTATGCAGGTGGAGCTGCAGGCAGGGGAGGACGTGAAAGACGTGGATTTTCCGAGAACAGGGCGAAGCCGGGGGAGAGGTCGTGGATTTTTGCTTCCTAATCCGAATTCTTCGTCTGCTCAGCCGCCTCTCCCCTCAGATCAAGCACCTACACATCTTGCCTGTTACGATGGGACACTTCTGCAGCAATTGCCCACATCAGCTTCCTCCCCGCCTTCCTTACCTGAACCTGAGGATATTCCTTTCACAGGGACCCCCAGCCACTCTTTTCAGTTGCCTTTGCTCACTTGCCATGCGGACACAGATCCTTTATTGACTTTGCTGAATGGCACTAAAACTGCTTTTCTAGTCTGCCTCGAACGATACACTGACTGTTCTTAGTGCTTCTGGACAACCACATTTTTTACTGGTGTCTAAACCTCTTCGAGTTCAGCTTCATTCCAGTGGTTCCACTTTGATGCACCGTTTTTTTAAATCAGCTCTGCCCTGTTAATCTGTTAGGAAGGGATGATGACTAAGCTCTCCCTCTCTATTTCTCTAACCAAACGAGGGTTTCACTGTTCTATTCCTAAATTCCTGTGCCAAACCTCCCCCACACTAAGCCCTCTTTTGCAGCCTGGACCCTGAACATCTCCTCACACACCATTCTTCTAAAGCCCTACACTCTTATATTCTTTTCCCCACTTGCAAGTCCCCAACACCCTCCACTGCACTGCCCAGTACTTCCCTTCTGAAGTGGACACACCTTGGTTAGAATCTTTTCTCTCTTCAGGTACTAGCCCAGAGACCCTCCATATCCCTTGCATTTTTTTCTCATGCAACAACAGCTGCTGCTGTCAGTGCACTTCACATATTCCCAAAGCGTTTTCTATTTAGGAGGTTCGGTTCCCCATGTTTTCTTTAGCCAATTATAGCACCGTTCACTGAGTTGAAATTGGGGATTGGGTGGAACAATGTTTCAATAGGACGGACTGGCTACATGTTGCTTCGGGTATCTTTGATACCTCAGATCATTTGATAACTAAAGTTTGTGCTTCAAAATGATTTTTTAGTACATCGTGCATTGTGCCGTCCTTCCCTTTCTGCTTTTCATTGCAAACCGCCTCTCCCTCTTGGCTTTCCTCACTTCCCATGCACTTTGGTCCCAGGGGAAAAATGATTATGGAAGGATAGCACACTGTGAGCCACTGGTGATTTACCCAAAATCCTCCTTCCGCCCGCATCGCTCCCAGTATCCTCTGTCTCCAGCAGCAGAGGCTGGCATCTCCGCCGTACATTCCGATCTCGTGAAATGTGGAGCAGTCATTCAAGTTAAATACTCTCCAGTCAACTCCCCCGTTTTACCTGTTTAAAAGGCTGACGGTTCATGGCGTTTTTGTTTAAGATCTTCGACACGTAAATTCTGCAGTTTTTCCTAGGGCACCTATTGTTACTAATCCTTCCACTATTCTTTCTACGATACCCTCGTCCGCCTGTTATTTCTCTGTTATTGACTTTGCTAATGCTTATTTTGTATTCCTTTGCACCCGACTCTCAATTCTGGTTTGCCTTTACTTTCCAAAACCGCCGTTGGACATGGACCGTTATGCCTCAGGGATATATTGTAGCCCTTGTGTATTGGATAAGCTCTTGCTCAAAATTTAAAAGGCTTTTGGCGGAAAAAGACAGTGTATTGATACAGTATGTGGAATGTTGTGTATACTACTACTACGAAGCAGATTGTGCACGGATACTCAGCAATTGTTATTATTTAGCAGAAAATGGCCACAAAGTTTCTAAAACAAAACTGCAGTTAATTCAAACAACTGTGAAATATTCAGGTCATGACATTTCTTGTGAAACGAGAGCTCTCTCTCTCTCTCTCTTGAGACCGTATAAACACCATTCAAAATCTTCCTAGACCAAGACATGTTACAAAGCAACAGGTTGTGTCTGTATTAGGCATTATAGGATACTGCCGGCAATGGATTTTAAACTTCAATGAAAGAGCACAGCTTTTGCAAACTTTAGCGGTCACCCTGATCTCCCCCTTTCTGGTCAGGTGGCATGGAATGATCAAGCTGGGAAGGCTCTATGTGACTTAAAAACAAAAAAAAAAATGCCCTACTGTTTGTGCATGCGTTGGGACTGTTGACTATCTCGTCCATTCACTCTGTTTGTGGACGAAAAGGGGATATATGAATGCATTTTTACACAACTCCATGGAGAAAAACAAAGGCTTAGCCTATTTTTGAAAAATTGGATCCAGTGGCTGTGGGACATCCAACCTGTCTCAGAGCTGTAGCAGCCACAACAGAGGCCGTGCTAGCCAGTACAGATATAGTGCTCATGAGCCCCCTAGTGGTAAAAGTGCCTCACGCCGTACACTCCATTTTAGTACAGGCTAAAACCTCACATCTCACTACTGCTAGGGAAATACACTACCAAAATATACTCTGTACATTGTCAAACGTTACCATAGAAAGGTGCTCCACCTTAAATCCAGCTACATTGCTTCCAACTGAAAATCAAGGGGAACCCCACAACTGTCATGATAAAATAACTAAGGTTATAAAACCTAGACCAGACCTACAGGAAACACCCTTAGGAACAGGAGAGATAATTTTTGTGGATGGGTGTTCTTTATGATTGGAAAATGGAACACCTTCAACCAGCTATGCAGTGGTCAAAGGTGACCACCTGCTGGAAGCAAACCGAATTTCTTCAAGTTTAAGCGCAGGCAGCTGAGTTGATAGCTCTCACCCGAGCTTGTCAGTTGTCAGAGGGAAAAATTGTAACTATCTATACTGATTCTAGATATGCTTTTGGAGTCTGCCATGATCATGGGGCATTATGGAAACTCAGGGATTCAAGACCAGTACTGGCAAGCCCATTCAACATAAAAACTAAAAGAATCCCTCTTAGAGGCCATAACGAAACCATCAAAGCTAGCGATCGTTAAATGTCAAGCTCACACAGGAAAACAGGATCCTGTCAGCAAAGGAAACAAATTAGCTGATCATTTTGCTAAACGGGCTGCGTATAATAACACACCAATCTTTTATTCCAACAGAGAAATGACCAGGACACTGATAATCAAATTATTTCTTTACAGAATGCAGCCACGGACACAGAGAAGAAAATGGTCCAAAGAAGGGTCCCTCTCTGATGGAGTCTGGACCCATAAGCAAACTAACAAACCTTTCCTCCCAAAAGCTTCTTTCCCAGGTATGGAAAAAATCGCCCATGGCCTAGACCATGCTGGAAAAGACGCCATGGTTCAAGATGTTGAAAAATATTGGGAAGCTGTAGGTTTCTCTACATATGCAGAGCAGTTCTGCAGGTGCTGTGCATTATGTCAAAAGTTTAATGTAGGAAAGGGCACCCAGGTAAGTCCCGCCATTACACCTAACCTAATGGGTCCATTCGAACACCTTCAAATGGACTTCATTGAATTAACACCATCAAAGGGGTACCGATACTGTTAAGTAATTGTTGATGTGTTCTCCCGATGGGTGGAAGCTTTCCCTTCCAAACATGCAGATGCCAAACCTGTGGCAAAAGCTTTGATAAAGGAAATCATTCCTAGATGGGGAATACCACAGAAATTACAAACTGATAATGGCACCCACTAAATTCCATTATAAATGAATTAACCACCTGGCTCCAGATAAATGTGCATCATTATTGCAAATACCACCCCCAGAGTGGAGGTATTGTGGAACGATGCAATGGTACCTTGCAATCTAAATTGGCTAAAATCTGTGAGCAAACAAATTTAACTTGGCCTGATGCTCTGCCTCTGGCCTTGATGGGATTAAGGGGAAGAACACATTGGCAGTTAGGGCTGTCGCCATTCGAAATTCTGACCGGATGGACCATGCCAGTCGGCATGGTCATAGGTAATGTTACACTGCATACTGTGGACAATGATCTTCTTTCCAGTCTTACAGGTCTCCGAGCTTCTCTGAAGGAAGTCCACGAGCAGGTGAATCAGGCCTGGAGAACTAGTCCTCCATCAAAGGACTCCCCGATTCCATTAGGAACCTGGATTCTGGCTAGAGATACTCGAAGGAAACATTGGCATCACCCTCGGTGGAGAGGACCGTTCCAAGTTCTGCTGTAGACACCACATGCTGTTAAAGTTGAGGGACTGCCTGCTTGGATTCACATCTCACATTGCAAAAGATGGCACCCTTGATTGTGGTCCTACTATGTCTTTCCATCCCCTTGTCGACTGCTCTGGTCACCTTGACTTTTCCTTTCGGAATCACCACATCAGTTCAGGTGGATTTCTGTTCTATTATTGACTGTGGGACTGATCGACAAATCCAGTGGAACTGGTCTGACAAATATGTGTGTGTAACTGTTACAAACTCTGGATTCGAAGTAACTGTGACATGTGGGACTGGGTTTTGGCTAATACTGGAACTGATGACTGGGGTTTATCAACCCTATAAGGCCCAGAAGTATGGTCTGAAATATCGTTTTCTATTATAAAAGGACATGCCCCTCATGAATGTGCGAATACCATTGTAACCCTTTGATCATTACTCTGAAGAACCCTTCTTTACATGATTCAGGAACCTGTATTTTAGGGGCATGTGTATCTGGAATAGATCCTCTAGGGAGATTTCAAATTAAGGTTGAGAACCCTGTTACTAACACCTCCCATTTCCCCACACACACACCTCTCTCTCCTACCCCTGGTCCAAACCCGCCCCCTGTCAAGGTCATGAATATTTCCACCTCTTCTTCCACTTTTCTATTGAAATTGGGTATGGGGATCAGAACCGTTGGCTGCAATGGGTATTATATTCGGCTAGACAAGTGAATCAATCTGATTGCTATGCATGTGCTATAGCTAGGCCACATTTGGCCACTGTCCCTTTTCCTCTTTCTAACATATCTGATCCTACTGGCCTTCCTTGCCTACTTGCCCTTTTTATCTCTTCCTCTATTCCAATCGACTCTAATTACATTACACTTTCCCTTCTTTTTCCCCCTACTCTTCCCATGACTCCCCCGATGTTCCAGCCTGATGAAGGTATTTATACCTGTTTTTTTAGAAACCTCACTTCCTCTCGTGGCACAAATGTTGGTAATATCCCATCCTCTTTTGTTTCCAAACTTTTCCGATTAATTCTTCCTCTTTAGCTTCCAAATTATCAATTTTTCTGATTACTCAGAATACTGATATTTGGTGGATGTGCCATAGGTCTAAATTGCTTGACATCCTTCCACCTGACTGGACTGGCACTTCTGCTTTAATACAATTTGTTATGCCTTTCCGACTTTTCCCTTTAACTGCCTTCCATGTGTCGACCATGTTTGGCCGACATCGTCAACCCCATTCTGTGGACCCTTCCCAGTTTTCCCTACATGGCCCTGGGGTGTATTTTGATTCCATTCGAGTCCCTCGTGGAGTCCCTGATAAGTTCAAGGCAAGGGACCAAGTTGCTGCCGAATTTGAGTCTATTTTTCCTCAGGTTACTATAAACAAAAATGTAGATTGGATTAATTATCTCTATTACAATCAACAAAGATTCTTAAATTTTACTAAGAAGCTGTTGAAGGTATCCATGAGCAACTTGATAAAACATCCCTCATGACCTGGCAAAATCGATTGGCTTTAGATATGCTCTTGGCTGAGAAAGGAGGCGTTTGTGCTATGTTTGGTGATGCATGCTGTACCTATATCCCTAATAATACAGCTCCTGATGGATCAATCACCCGTGCTTTAGCTGATTTGACATGAACTAGCTACTAATTCTGGCATTTCTAATCCTTGGGACAAATGGTTTATGTCCACTTTTGGGTCCTGGGGCCAATGGCTTAAATCAGTTTTCATCTCTCTTACGGTTGCTTTAATTGTTCTCCTGCTTGTAGCTTGCTGTATTGTTCCCTTGATAAGATACATTGTATCCAAGTATTTTACTGCCTCTATGGCAAAGGCTTACTTTTTACACAAAGAAAAAATGCTTCAGATCAGCACATCCACCCCACACTCCTCCGCCCGCTCCACTCCATCCTCCTCTCCTACCCTTTCCTACTCAACTCTCCCTGATCAAATATTTTTTGTTTGCTAAAAAGGGGGGGAATGTGGAAGACGAATGTTCTCTTCGTTCCCTTGTACTAATTCATGTCTGAGAAGTAAGCTTTACAAAACCATGTAATAGCATGCTTTGTTTTAGCAAACAGAAAAATGTTTGTGCAAAGGACTCAAGGTCTGAGCATTCCACACATGAGTCTGCCTTATCACGTTTTCCCTTAGCTTACATCTGAACGCCATAACAAAAGGAGCCAAGAAATCAAGTTGCACAAGGGCTTGAAGGGGCTAAAGGTTTGTGTATAATAAATGTGTTGACTGTTGCATTTTATAATGATATTAAATCACGCATTCTAGGGGTATAAAACTGGACCCCACCCAACAGACGGGGTTCAGAAGAGCCCTGACGCTGTCATGTATATTTGATTGTCTGCTTTTCTGAAACTCTTCTCACTGTGACTCTGAAAAATAAAGCTGCTTTATAACCACACCTGCTGTCGGGTCTGAAACCTTCGTCCACAACAGCAACACTCAGTAACACTCACATAACAAATACTGTATATTGACAGTCATGTTACGTTATTTTTAAAATGTTCCCT
This sequence comes from Polypterus senegalus, assembly GCF_016835505.1. Lineage (NCBI taxonomy): Eukaryota > Metazoa > Chordata > Cladistia > Polypteriformes > Polypteridae > Polypterus > Polypterus senegalus. Next base: position 4,206,179 of record NC_053166.1, on the reverse strand, counting down.
TTTCTTTTTCATAGCTTCTTCAACACACTACTTCTCTGCTGCAAAGTGCGGGTATTTTGCTAGTCTCTTATAACTTTGCAAGGTGCTGAAAAATGAGTTCACGCTTTTGTCTTTAATCGACTAGAATTCAGGGAATTCCAAACCCAGTCTTTTTTCAAGCAGCTTCTGTTTTTAATTGCTAAATAAGTGAACGGTTATTCCCCAGATTCTGTGTTTTGGGAAGAATATAGAAATTAGAAAACTAAGTTTGGTAATATATATATATATATATAAAATAAAATGTATTAAGCAGTTAAATAGGAAAAATGTATATTTGTTTCTTTTGTACATTTTCATTCTACTTTTCCAGGTGTTCTAATTGTTTAAGTTTAATCCATCATTTACTGATTAGTGGGGCTGATGCTAAAGTAGTTGCAGCCTTTGATTATTCGGTGTTGTTTGCCGGTGTCTGCTCTGCTCGTTTTTAATTGTCATTAATAAGAAACAGCGAAGGGGAAAACCACACAGAGACAGTGCAAAATAGAATGAAATCAACAAAAGAGAGTTAAGCATTGAAATATATAACAAAAACAGAAATATTTCTAAATGTCTTATGTTTTGTCTTGGTAGAGTATTATATTCCTCGACTTGACCCTTTTGTATTATTAATATTTGGCCTCTAATCTCACAGACTTACCACTGTTTATAAAGTATTAAAGTATATAACTTTTCCCCACCTTCCCTTCTACATATTAAACCTCAGGCAATTAGGTGTAGTAAAAGACAAGCAGGAGTTAAGTTACAATTAAAACAATCTATTACTGATAATATTCATAAATTATAACAATATGCAAAGTACATTTGAATATTGGCAACCATACAACCTGATAAATGGTGACGTGTAGTTTCAGGCGGCACACAGACTTGTTAGTTACTTAAAATGTCTCCAGTCGAGTCCTCATTTCTGGTCAGCTTTCTTCACTATAGGCCGTATGCCTGTCTCAATATGGCTGCCGAGCTGTGCTCTTCATTGTGTTGTCCTGTTCAGTTCATGGTGTGTGATGGTCATTCAGCAGTTTGGTAACAGAGAGAGAGTGAGGGAGTGAGCACCTTTATTGATGTTCTGTCCAACCCCTACAGCCAATAGGGCGTCACGGTACTTAAAGACTTCTGTTCCAAACAGCCATACTTCAGACCAATGGGGGGACAGAAAACCTTCACAGCTGCCATCCCCCAAAACCACATGTTAAGGTAAAGCTTGGCACTTAGGCAGCTGGAGGCTGACAGCAGAGAACCACTTGCCAGACTGGTTTGAGGCATTAGCCCACCAACCCTGTCGTAAAATTCAAAGAGACTCAGTCCTGGTGGGGGGATGTAAACATGAATGCTTCTCACTAATGTAGCACTAATATTACATTTGCTTTGCCTAAGTTACAAATAAAGACATACAAAATATTTATCAACTTATATGCAAAATCTCACATCACAACATCTTAGAAATGTAAAGATCATGCTGCTGTACTTTTCTGAATGTAGAATAAGAGAAGAGGAAATTAAATTTGCTCAGTGTTATCAGGTGTTGTCACTGATTCTGAATCGGTTGAAACTAAAAACCTGCAGCCACAGGGGGTCCCCAGGACCGAGTTTGGGAAGCACTGGGCTAGATTACTGTAACCCACTCCTCTGAGGACCACCCAAAATAAACTTCACATCGATTGCAGCGAGTGCAGAATGGAGCTGCCAGAATCTTAACTAGGGAAAGTAAATCAGCCCAGTTCTGATGCCACTACACTGGTGAGCTGTGCCATTTAGAATTGACTGTAAAATACTGCGTATGCTTTACAAAGTCTTAAGTCATCTCACTCCATCCTATACTGTGGAATGCCTGTCATCTTACTCTCCAAATCACAACCTTAGATCTTCAAATGAGGGTCGGCTTATAAATCGAAGAGCTAAACTTAAAAGAAGTGGTGAGGCAGGCGGCCTTCTGCTGTGATGCACCTAAAATCTGGAATACGAGTTTACCAATAGAAATTCGCCAGGCTGATACGGTGGAGCACTTTAAAAAACTGCAAAAAACCCGCTATTGTAACATGGCTTTGTCATATTTTCATTTTAGTGTTTGCTGTATATGCCAGTGGTTCTCAAACTGTGGGGTTGGCCCCCCTAGGGGGTGCAAAGTAACAAAAACGGGGGTGCGAAGATGTGAATAAAAGAAAACAAGAATCGGAAATATGAAAAATACAGAAACAAATGAACTTCAACTACATTCTGATACTAGAAAAATAAATATAGAGTTAGATAAATGTCGATAAAAGTTAAATAGGTATAATAAAATATACATCTATGATATCTCATTAATTAAAAAAGAAACAAATTGGTATTAGTGGGCTCCTTTCAAAAAGAGGGGGGCACAATTAAAACTGTTATGAAAACTCAGGTCGCAAATACTTAAAGGCTGAGAAACGCTGGTATGCATTGAATTATCATTTTTATCACATCTCCACAATCCACACTAACCCCTACTTTCTCTGCTGTTCTGCGCCCCCACCACCTGATCAAAGCACCGTGCAGTCCCTCCATGGATGGATTGAAGGCCAGAGGTCCACATGCCCATCATCACCAAGTTCTTCCACATGAAGCCTGTAAACCATGAGGACTGACTGAGATCATTGATGTTAGGTAGAATGCCAAGAGGGGACCGAGCGGATGGTCTTGTGGCATTGGGACCCTCACAGATTTTGTTTTTTTCTTTTCCTCCATCACTCTGGAGTTTTTTTTTTCCTGTCTTCCTGACCTGGTTACTTTGCATTGTCTGATCTTATTGTTATACATCCATCCATTTTCCAACCCGTTGAACCCGAACACAGGGTCACGGGGGTCTGCTGGAGCCAATCCCACCCAACACAGGGAGCAAGGCAGGAACCAATCCCGGGCAGGGCGCCAACCCACCGCAGGACACACACACCCACACACACACCAAGCACACACTAGGGACAATTTAGAATCGCCAGTCCACCTAATCTGCATGTCTTTGGACTGTGGGAGGAAACCGGAGTACCCGGAGGAAGACATGGGGAGAACATGCAAACTCCACGCAGGGAGGACCCGGGAAGCGAACTCAGGTCTCCTAACTGTGAGGCAGCAGCATTACCACTGAGCCACCATATTTTTTCTTTTTTCTTCCTTCATCTTGTAAAGCACTTTGAGCTCCATCACCTGTATGAAAACATGTGATAGAAATAAATGATGTTGTTGTGGCTCACAGCTGCCTCTGAGAAGCACATCTGGAACACTTGCTTCAGGCCAAAGTCCCACAGGGTGCACTTCAGGGGCCTCATGTATGAACGGTGCGTACGCACAGAAATGTTGCGTAAGAACTTTTCCACGTTCAAATCGCAATGTATAAAACCTACACTTGGTGTAAAGCCACACACTTTTCCACGGTACCTCATGCCTTGTCGTATGCAAGTTCTTCCCTTGGTTTTGCAAACTGGCGGCACCCAGCGTCAAAGCAGTGCTACTGTTCTTGTGTGGTTACTCATTATTTTCATGACGCGGTTTTATAAATACACAGAAACTAACCGCATATTGTTTATTAGTGTAATGCATCTGATTGTAATTAACTCGTAACAATATATTGGTCCAGGGAACAGCTATAGTATTCCAAATACCAGAACTGCTTTAGCGTTGTTACTCTCACTTCTTCTTCTTCTTCTTCTTCTTCTTCTTCTTCTTCTTCTTCTTCTTCTTCTTCTTCCAGCTCCTCCCGTTAGGAGTTGCCACAGCGGATCATCTTTTTCCATATTCCTCTCACTGCACCACTCGGAGTATTTATATCACTGTATCTGAGTGTGGAATCACAGCAGCAGCTGATCGGAAAGAGAATTATCGGTATACAGCTTCAAGGACACGCTGTCTCAGCCACTGCAAAACGTTTTAAAGCCTTTCCTGTACGGACCTCGCGGTTCACAAACAGTTTAAACCCAAGAACTTTAAATGCACTCAATCAATTGCTCCTTGTAGAACTGTTAGGACTTATAAGTGCAATCACCTCACTGTAAACTTGCACTACAGTTATAATATCTCACAACCTGAGCCACTTTATAAAGCGTATTTACATACGATAACAAGATCATTTTTAAGATGAAATGCAGCAAAATATGTTTGTTAAATTATACACATAAAACTTGAACTTCATTTAAATAATCTATATTCTTCACTGGGAGTGTCGTGAAGGATAGAATAATTAAACATGTACTACGAAGATATTTCAATGTTCTTTAAGCGTTTTGAAGAATCGGCTAAGCTTACAGATGGCTTAACTTCTATTACAGAGCTGATTGTGTGGCGATCGGTTACTTGGGGAAAGAAAAGCACTGACTGCAGGGGCGGCTACGCCAACATATATTGAATATAAAACAGAAAGAGAAAATAACAACACAGCTAAAAACACAGCGACAAATTTCGACAAAAGATAAATGCGTGTCATGAGCACGAGGCTCATGAAACTCATGTTTAATAACGTCCTTTAACTCCTATCATCATGAAAATGACATCACGTATACATCTCAGTGTTTGAGTTATTCAGAGAGCTGTAATATCACGAATGTAATGGACTCTGTGTCCTGTTGGAGGAAGAGAGGCGGTTTAAGAAGCAAGTAGTGATTCACACACATAGAGCACATACGAGTAGAAGATCAAATACAAAACAAAGCATTTAACGTGCGACTTTAATTACAATGTGATTTGAGAAACTGGTTAATTAAACGATTTTAAGATGAAGTTTATGATGTTCTACTAAATGACAAAATAAACTACGAGATTAAAGTGGAAATGTCGAGATTAAAGTTGACATTTCGTGCTTTTTCCCCACCGTGTGCCTTTTTTCTCTGTACTCTAATAAACTTTCATATGACACTCAGACAGTGGGCTTACAACTCTTCTTTTCATGGCGACTTTGATATGTGACTTCTTTTTTATTTCCGGCACTGTGCGATTTTGTGGATGTGAGCTTTCAAGTTTCTCCAACACGCTATGCCACTCGATCAACTTCCTTTTGTTGGTTATTCCACGGTTTATTTGAACAAATTGTATGTTTTCCTTTGCCTCCACTTGGTATTCGCTGAAATTCTTATATTTTCCCCGTGCTTTTCTCATTGTCTTTTCACAGAAGGCTGTGCTTAAGGGCGATTTATATTGATTTGCATATTCAAATAGGCGTAATTCTGGGAGGATTTGGGGCGTTACAAAATGCGCGAGCACGAGGGTTAGTTTTCACGCTGATCGGGATTTATGTAGCGGAAGAACGTGGAAGTTGGAGTACACAGATTCCTGCATCTGGATTTTCTGTGTTTAAGCACATTTCGCTTTTGTGCTTACGCCATGTTATAGTGCGAGTTCTACGCACGGCGTTATACATGAGGCCCCTGGTCTGGACGCAGTGTAAGCAGATTCTCCTCATCTGCAGTCACTCAAGGTTGGTGAAGAGGAAAACAAAATCCCAGAAAAGTGGTGTGATCTTAAACCACATGTGAACAAGTGGAAGTCTGATCCTCATTTCAAATCAATTCAATAGATAAACACAATCATTGAGTTAACAGGAATGCTGGGAAATGTCAGTGCAGCCCTCGTTTTAATCGTCCCCTGAAGTGACTCCAGTCTCCATGAGACACAAGGACCAGTAAGGACCCAACTTTATACTGAGATGACAAGCCTGGTACAAGTCTGAACTGAAGCTGTTAAACTACATGTTTCTTTATGTCACTGTATCTGGACAATACTGTTATGAGTTTTATTCACATGTGCATGCTAAGTTTGGCACACAGGAGCTCAGCAGTTAGAATTGCTAGCCAAGCATTAGATTAGATAGCCAAAGACAACTGGAGGCTTGTATAGTCAGCTTAAACACAGGTTAGGTATTTCTGTCCTCTATCAGCACAAATCTTCTTTCCTTATTTGGAGAATGAGAATCGGCATGTAAGCACTATGATATTTCTGTATTTTGTGGAAGAGGAATTCAGCCCTTGTTTGGAGACAGAAAGGACCAGCAAGTTGAAGAAGAACCGTATAAAAGGTCTGGACAGTAGCCAGACCCTTCGAGGCTGTGTCGACACAAAGAGTTGTCGAAAAACCTCCCAGCTTGGGGACGGAGAAAATGGCTGACTGTGTTGATCCAGATTTCCCACCTGGATAAAGTCTGTCCATATGCCTCCCCATTCTGTAACCGCGTAAAACGTAAGTAAATGTAAGCTAAAAGATATTTTGTCTCATGTGATTCTTGTACCGCCGTAATCACTCTGGGAGGGATATCGCCTTTTCTGGTATATTATGATATTGTTTAATTATTTAATATGCCACAATTTTAAAAGAACACATTTCCAAGAGAGCTAATGCCTCTGCAGGAAACAGCAGCATCTTAGCAAAGAACACCCAGAGGCCCAGAATTGATGCCAAGGAGTCAGTGCTGCCCCATAAAACCCCCTGGCCTCCTAAAGTCCTTTTATGAAATTAAGATTGACATACGGAGTGATGATCCTGCATCCTGGCTTTGAATCCTGTACAGATTCTTGGTCACTGAGGCGTGTGCCTGTTCTCCTCGTGTCTACATGGGGTCTCCTGCAGGTACTCTGATCTCCCACCACATCCCAGTGAAGGGCAGACAAGTCACCAGTGGATCTGCACAACACCGAGTATTCCATATGACATGGACCTACTTTGCTGCTCCTTGGCATTGAGTCAGCCATGAATTTCACGATGGACACCAAAACACCAGTGCAGCCCCCAAGGCCAGCTGTCACACTGAGAGCACTGAACTGACAGCCGATTGTCCAAAGTCCCAAAAGAGTGTTTATATAACGACATGTAGAGGTTTGGAATGGCTGACTCCAAGAGGGCTGTAGATACCAGAAAATTCTACAAAGTCCAAGAGTCGGAGAGCTGCTGTGTGGATTCCTCCTACGTGAAGGCACTTAAAGAGTGTCACATGTCAAATGTGGTGACAGCAGGTGCTGAACACTGGGGGTGCACTTTCTTATTCACACAATCCTGTAAATGAATAACTGCAGCCCTTTCAGTGTTGCTTGTCATGTCTGGTTCCAGATAAGATTAGAAGTGTTTGATCAATCTGGTCAACCTGCTGACTGGCTCGGTGCCCAAACTGTGCCATGTCTAGAGGTGCCATTGTTCAGATTATTTACTGATGGCCTGGTGAAGGATATGAAATTAAATGTTCTTCTTTTATTACTTCTCTATGCAAAGCAGAGGCAATTACAATTTATCCAAATGCAAAGAGACAACATGAAACAAACTACTTAAAGTTTAACAAGAGGGCTGTGCCCACCGACAATATAAAAAATATAACCCATTGAATGGAATTACAAATAATTCAGGGGAAGAGAATCACTCGCTTATCCAGGATGTTACAAGAAGTTGGCTGTGCCCACTGAAAACCCAAAAACACCCCCCCACACACTTGGGAACGCATACAGGATTCACTGGAAGTGAAGTCCTCCTCCAGGATGTTCATGTTGACACATCACATGTGAAAAGCAAACCAACGTCATGAGCCCCACACCTCTTTGAAGCAATAAAAAGCCCCCAGAGAGCCAAGGACCCCAGTTAGAGCGGAGAAGGCAGATCCACCACAGCACTACCAGTCGGGCGACCCAGGTAAGGAATCAGCTGTTTTTATTACACATCAAGTGTGCCATTGAGATCAGGAGATGTGCTTGATGAGATGCTCTACCATCACACTGGGCTGCTGAGGTCCACGATGGGACATCCTAAGGGAGCAAAGTGCCGGTGACTTCTCAGTCAATGCATCCTCGCTTTTATTGGGCTTTTCGCTGCAAGTCCCATCACAACGTGTAGAGAGTAGTGAGTGGGGTGCTGAGTCAGGACCAGACATGCAGGCCAAAGGGGGCGCTAGAGGACATCAACTGGGCCTTATGAGGCTCTGACTTGAAGGTGAAGGCAAAGTGACTTTGGCAGGAATGACAGTCATGAAAGTGTTAAAATAAGTAACATACAAGACCAGTAACTCCAGTATGAACCATTAAATAAATGAGAGCAGCAGTGAAAAAGGATATCAGGAAGGCTAAAAAACAGTTGGAGAGAAATTCTGCAGAAGACGCCCTAAAGAGATTCTTTAATTGTTTATTCATAAAAGAACAGATGAGGAGGAGGTGAAGAAAATGAGGAACAGTGAAGGGGAGCGAGAACATAGCAACGCTGAAATCACAAATGACTTGAACTTGGATTTTGTTGAAGTTTATACAGTTTGTGTGAAGAAGTCGATGACCTCACAGAAGTAACAGGGACTACTAAGGATGTACTGAGAGATTTGGAAATTTTAGAAAGAGAAGAGCTGCTCGGGCTACCTGGGAATTTGTCACATCGCTCTGCGCCTGCACTCAGTGAAGAGAGCTGTAGAGAAACAAACCGCCTTGTAATTAAAGAGGCTGAAATCGAACAAACCGCCAGGACAAGATCAGGCTTAAGGAGGCCAGCGAGTGCAGATAGAAACCCTTGACGCATATTTTAAAAATCTCTGCACACTCGAGTAATTCCTAAAGACGAGTGGCTGCTGAATATCATGAAGGGTGGACGAGCCGAGCCAGTGAGCTTAACGTACTCCACAGAAAAATTAATGGAGGGGATTATTAAGGAGAAGATCAAGTGACACATGAAGGAAGTGTTAGGGACAGTCGGCATGGCTTCAGATGAGGAAGGTCGTGTTTCACTATTATGCTGGAATTCCATAAGTGAGCAACTATAGGATGCGATCAGAGAGGTGACAAAGTTTATTATTTATGTTAATTTTCAGAAGTCTTTTAATAAAGTACCCCATGAAAGGTTGGTGATCAAACCAGAAGAAGTGGGGGATTCAGATGCATAGTTGGGTAAAAATTGTCTCAGACACTGGCAGGAGTGAGTTATGGTGAAGGGAAACTTTACAGAATGAGTGTATGTTAAAAGTGGTGTCCAGCAGGGGGCATCAGTGGGGTTGCTGCTCTTTTTAATGTACATAAGCGATCTGATAAGAACGCGGTTGACGAAAGCAGGCATACTGGACCCGATTGCAAAGGTTTGTGTCAGCTTAACAAGAACGTTTAACAGATCCAGCAGGAGTGGCGTCACTTAGGGTTTAAGACGTTCTGATGGCCTTCAATGTCTTAAGAACGTCTTGTGGATTTGGCCTAGCTGAGGACATTGTCAGTACAATTGCAATTGATGTTGTCAGTTGAGATTTTTAACAAAAAACACCATTTTAAGGAGACACTACGCCTTTGTTTGACATTTGATTGATAATTTGTTTGTTTAATATGCATTGTAGAATCTGCAGTACAATACAAATCTGATTTTTTTTCTCCTGATCTGCATTCTAGCATATAAAGATGATCAAACCTTGTCTCTTCATGCTAACCTTTCTTTTCACTCTTTATGACGTAAGGAAGGAGTATAGGGACATAAGGCCTCAAATGTAGAAAGTCAACGTAGCGCCACACATTCTACACTTTTATTATCTTTATGTTTAAAAGCACAGTGGATTAAAACACGATGGCTGATGAGCAGGAAAGGCGTCCTCATAACATTTTGCAAATACTTCATAAAATTCCTCAGAGAGGGTCTGCCTGTCAAGAAAATAAAATGGCGACCCCCGAGACAGAAGATAATTTAAAACAAACTCAAAAAGCTGAGCTCTGCATAGTCTGAAGCCCTAAACTGATGAAAACATTGAAGAAATACGCAGAATAATCACAGAGAGCGATTACAAACTGCTGCTGTGTATTTTTTGGTTCACTGTATTGAACCCCAAGAGGAAGTCGTCTTTTTGTGTGACCTTTGCAGGTCAGAGTGCAGGGTCAGCCCTCGTATGGCACCTCTGGAGTGCCAGTCAGGTGAAGGTCCTCCTTCAAGGGGCCCAATGGAGTAGGATGGCCACCATCCTGATAGCAGCGCAGATCCTTAGTCACAGAGCCACCAGTCCGCTCTACGAGGACAGCAGGATTACAAACATCGACTGGGTCTTTGTTGTCTGCTCTGTCCTCCTTTTATTACTTAATCTCGTCTCTCTCTCTGCTCCTCTTTTCTGTTATCTCTGCTGTCCATTGTCAAGTGCAGTTTAGATTTGATTTCACGTGAAGCGGTGTTGTAATATTTAGGACAGGCCATCTGTTCAAGGACTTATTAAATGTATGTGCATTCATTTATGAAAAAATTGAAACGGTTGGCATGATAACTCAAACGGCTCACCGGGAAATGTCCTGACGTTCCAGAATGTCACAATGTCCCCAAAAGAACATTTGATATGAGGCTCAGAGCCAAAAGTATCAGAATCACCAACACACAAAACAAAAATTGTACGTCAAAAATAAAAGAGAGATGAACGGGTCTCAACACTCAGGACTTTAACTAATAATCAGACAATTCTTCATGAAGACGTCACTTAAAGGATAAGTTCAGTGGTTTTCAAGTCCAAGTGATGTCTTCACAAACTTGCTGTTATACATTTGACACGTGACATTGTGTCCTAAAGCGACTCGCCTTCTGTAAACGTTAAAGAATCTCCTGCCGCACTGGCACTTCACATTGTAGGCCATCAGACACGGAGGAGAAGCTTAAAAACTCACCACATACGTCCACTTGTCAAGCCAAGCCAGCTGGCGAGTGTTGATCTGCGCCTTCTGTGTTTCCTCCGCATGTTCAGGACAACAAAATGGAGTCTGGAAATAATCAACTGCAGACCTCGTTACTGTAACACATGTGACTCTGAGGCCATTTGGACTTCTACTTCCTTAACAAAGTGTGTTTAATAAATCTGAACTTAGTGTGGAAAGTTGTATAAAGTTCACAAGGAGCAACAAAATCCTGAAATTAACTTTATAAACCTGTATACCTTAATCAGAGTTTATATACTGAATGTTAGTAAAACTCAGAAACTAAAGGCGATAAAAAAAATCTGAGCACAAATCTGAAATCCATCCATTTTCTAACCCGCTGAATCCGAATACAGGGTCACAGGGGTCTGCTGGAGCCAATCCCAGCCAACACAGGAACCAATCTTGGGCAGGGTGCCAACCCACTACAGGACACACACAAACACACCAAGCACACACACTAGGGCCAATTTAGAATCGCCAATCCACCTAACCTGCGTGTCTTTGGATTGCGGGAGCAAACCTGAGCACCCGGAGGAAACCCACGCAGACACGGGGAGAACATGCAAACTCCACGCAGGGAGGACCCGGGAAGCGAACCCAGGTCTCCTAACTGCGAGGCAGCAGCGCTACCACTGGGGCCCCATGCCACCCCAAATCTGAAATCAGCATGAAAAAGTAAATTTAATCCTCACCCAGAGGGGCTGCGGCCCACCAGAAAAGTAAAAGTGAGCGACCAGCTTATCAGAGACAAACAGGAGCCAAACGTCACCTCACATATTCAGGGGTCTCCTCTGCTTCATCTGTGTGGTCTTAACGACATGCGCTGGCACCTTTAGTGACTCATCTTATGTGTTCTCTTTTATAGAAATCTGAGCACAATGGCTGCAACACTCGGCTTACTGCTGGCTACTTTCATCATCAGCACAGTTACAGGTAAGTCATTCGATATCCAACAATGCAGGCCTCTAAATGTTGTGATCCGGGCACCTAAATATCACAAAATGGAGGCAAAAAAACAACAAAAACGAGAACTTCACTCTGACCTTAACACGTAGAACAGGCCTCAGTCCTGTCAGCCAAAATTCAAACCGAAACAAAGTATCTTTAGATTTAAAGAGAAATTCTACAAAAGAATTAAAAAGAGAGATTAACAAACAAGGCAAGTGAGAAAGGAACTTCTCATTGGAATCAGTAAAGTAAAATAAGGTACAATCTATCTATCTATCTATCTATCTATCTATCTATCTATCTATCTATCAATTATATAGTCCCTTTCCTATCTATCTATCTATCTATCTATCTATCTATCTATCTATCTATCTATCTATCTATCTATCTATCTATCTATTATATAGTGCCTTTCAATCTATCTATCTATCTATCTATCTATCTATCTATCTATCTATCTATCTATCTATCTATCTATTATATAGTGCCTTTCACATCTCTTTATCTATCTTTTCAGAACAAATCACAGTACAGAAACTGTACTCTTTAAAGTAGTGCTGACGTGTGTTTTGCAAACGCTAGAGTCTGTTGAGAATTGTTGGTTTGTTCTGTGGTGTGAGATATAAAAAAAAAATACATTTTGCTCTTAAAAACTTGGGTTTTTGTTGCTGCTAAGGAGCCGTGTGGGAATATTTAAAACTTTTTTTCCCTTTAGAAGGGTTTTTTTTTTTTGCTTTTTTTCGCCCGCACAAGAGCAAAAGTAGCTGGGTATTTGGAAATGCGATTGGAAAAGTTATTTGTACTTGTACTTGTTCTTTTTCTTGTTATCTGTATTTGAATTAGCATCCGAGGTGGCAGGGTAGAAAGCAGCAGTAACTGATATCGGCATTTGTAAATAAATAACCACGTCGTTGTAACAGCAATTCCTTAGTTTAAAGAAAAAGAAAAAAAGGCCGCGGCTGACTTGAAAGCAGTAAAAGGTGGAAACTCAGTAGTGCGCAGGTAAGCGGCCTGCGTTAAGACGTCGATCAGGCACAGGGAGCAGTAGGAGCAGATGAGGTAGTAAAGTTTGATTATTTGTTTATTTTAGATTAAACTGACCTTAGCGGTCCAGATGAGAACAGTTAAGTGGGCGACAGCGTAAGGGTTCATTAATACAAACAGTGCGAGTGAAGAGCTTATAAGTAAGAGGAGCACAAAGTTAGGAGAAGAGACAGAGAAAAGTAAAGTTAACCTCATAGAAAGGCAAATAGCAGGCAGCTGAGAGGGAGGACAGGAGCTTAAGGGGAAAAGGTGGAAAATATCTGTGGCAGATCTTAGTGTTACCATTTAAGTTAAGGAGCAGCTGAAAGAAGATGAAATTTAATTTTAAGAAAAAAAAAAGAGTTAAGGCAGTTTAGTAATCCCAAGTCAAATTTGAACAATGAGGCCAGTGCAATGCAAGTCCTGTTGGATGTTGGACTTTTTAGATGATGGTTTGGAAGAGCCAGTTGTCTATGAGGGCCACATCTGCAAGAGATGCCAGCTGATCCAGCACCTCGAGCTCAGGGTCGCTGAACTGGAGGAGGAGTTGGCTGACCTGCGTTGTAATAGAGAGTTGGAGGACTTGGCCCAGGTGTCCTTTAGAGAGATAGTGTGCACCCCTAAGGTGGCGCGGGAGGAGATTCCAGACCAGACAGGTAGGAATAGGTGGGTCACGGTCACAAGGCGTAAGGTAAAGGGTGCACACTGTCCAGCATCAACCCCAGAATTAGAAGTGTCTAACCGTTATCATGTCCTGGCGGAGCTGGACGGTGACTCTGATAATTCTGAGGTGGTAGGCAGGGTTGAGGAGCCCCAACGGGCCACCTCAAAACCAGTTCCCAAAAAGAGAGAGGTAGTGATAGTTGGGGACTCAATCATTAGGGGGATTGAAGCACAGGTGTGCTCCAGAGAGAGAGAGTCTCGCATGGTGTGTTGCCTTCTGGGAGCTCAGGTGGGAGACCTCCCTGGAAGGGTGGATAGGCTCTTGGCCAGAGTGGGGTGGATCCAGTTGTCATTGTCCACGTTGGAACAAATGACATTCATAAGGGTAGTCTGTCAGTTCTGCGATCCAAATTTAAAGAGTTAGGTACCAAGCTGAGGAGCAGAACTGACAAGGTAGTCTTCTCCGAAGTTCTGCCTGTGCCACGCGCCAGTCCAGGTAAGACTGAGGAGATTAGAAGGCTTAACGCGTGGCTCAAATCTTGGTGCAGGGTAGAAGGGTATAGGTTTAACTGAACAGAAAAGGAGGTGGGGTTGCTGTTTATGCTAAACACAGTTTAAATGTAAGTCATCTTCAGTTGGATGATGAGCCCCATCTTAGTGAGGACGTGTGGCTTCGCCTGGAAAATATTAGGGAAAGAGGTCTTATTTTAGGAGTGTGTTATAGACCACCCAATTCAGACAGTAATTTCAACACACATCTGTTTAGTAATATCAAAAAGGCAAGTTTACAGGGGATATTATAGTCATGGGGGACTTTAATTATCTGAATATTAACTGGGATAACCTTACAGATGGAGGAGCACAAGAGTTTTTAGAAGTAATCAGCGACTGTTTTTTAACACAGCATGTTAAAGAGCCAACACGGGGTGAAGCCTGTCTGGATTTAGTATTCTGTAATAATCAGGATAGAATTGAGGGTCTAGAGGTGATTGGACCACTAGGGTCACGTGACCAGAATGTCATACAATTCTCAGTATTTTGTAAAAGTGCAGATGCAAAGACTAAAATTGTGAAGTTGAACTTTGGTAGGCTAATTTTGAGCAGATGCGACAAAGTCTAAGTAGGATAGACTGGGATAAGCTTTTAAATGTGGAGACAGTCGAGGAGCAGTGGAACAGGTTTAGAAATGTAATGCAGGACAGATACATACCTAAATTTGGAATTAATAGGAAACTAAAAAAAACTCCACGATGGATTAATAAAGATTTAAAAAAGAAGTTGCAAAGGAAAAACTGCTGTATAAGGCATATAAGACTAATGACTGCAAAGAGAACCGTAGAGCGTATGAGAACATGAGGGCAACCATTAAGAAGGATATCAGAGAGGCTAAAAGACAGTTGGAGAGGAATAGAGCAGATAAGATGAAAGAAGACCCCAAGAGATTCTTTCAGTATTTTAGTAGTAAAAGAACAGTTAAGGAGGAGGTCAAGTTCATCAGGAATAGTAAAGGGAATTAAAAGATACAGACAGTGAAATAGCAGATGACCTAAACTTACATTTTTCTGAGGTGTTCACAAGTGAGCAAGTGGATAACCTCAGAGCAGTAACAGGGACTACTAAGGAGGTACTGAGGGATTTGGAAATTATAGAGAGAGAAGTGCTGCTCAGATTAAATAAGATGAAATCAAACAAATCACCAGGCCCAGATAATATTTATCCTCGTGTTCTTAAGGAGGCCAGTGAGTTCAGATATAAACCCTTGACACATATTTTAGGAAGTCACTGAGCACTGGAGAGATTCTGAAGGACTGGAAAATGTCAAATATCATCCCATTATATAAAAAGGATGACAGGGCAGATCAGAGCAACTATAGGCCAGTAAGCTTAACATGAAACATCAGAAAAAATTAATGGAAGGAATTATTAAGGATAAGATTGAGCAACACATGGCAAGGACAGGAGTTATTCTGAACAGTCAGCATGGGTTCAGAAGAGGGAGGTCGTGTTTTACTAACATGTTGGAATTCTATGAGGAGGCAACAAAAGGATACGATCAAAGTGGAGCTCATGATATTATTTATCTGGACTTTCAGAAAGCATTTGATAAGGTGCCACATGAGAGGTTGGGCATCAAGTTAAAAGAAGTGGGAGTTCAGGGTGATGTTTTTAGATGGGTGCAGAATTGGCTCAGACACAGGAAGCAGAGGGTGATGGTGCGAGGAACCTCATCAGAACTGGCCGATGTTAAGAGTGGTGACCAGCAGGGGGCAGTGCTAGGGCCGCTGCTATTTTTAATATCTAGAAATGATTTAGATAGGAATATAAGTAACAAGCTGGTGAAGTTTGCAGATGATACCAAGATAGGTGGATTAGCAGATAATTTGGAATCTGTTATATCATCACAGAAGGACTTGGATAGCAGACGGGATTGGGCAGATATGTGGTAGATGAAATTTAATGTCAGTAAATGTAAAGAATTACACATAGGAAGTAAAAATATTAGGTTTGAATACACAATGGGGGGTCGGAAAATCAAGAGTACACCTTATGAGAAGGATTTAGGAGTCATAGTGGACTCCAAGCTATCGACCCCATCAGTGTTCAGAAGCCATTAAGGAGGCTAACAGAATGTCAGGTTATATAGCGCCTTGATGTGTGAAGTACAAGTCACAGGAGGTTCTGCTCAGTCTTTATAACACACTGGTGAGGCCTCATGTTGAGTCCAGTGTGCAGTTTTGGTCTCCAGGCTAGAAAAAAGACATAGCAGCACTAGAGAAGGTCCAGAGAAGAGTGACTAGACTGATTCCAGGTCTACAGGGGTTGAATTATGAGGAAAGATTAAAAGAGCTGAGCCTTTACAGTTTAAGAAAAAGAAGATTAAGAGGTGACATGATTGAAGTGTTTAAAATTATGAAGGGAATTAGTCCAGTGGATCAAGACTTGTATTTTAAAATGAGTTCATCAAGAACACGGGGACACAGTTGGAAACTTGTTAAGGGTAAATTCTGCACAAACATTAGGAAGTTTTTCTTTACACAAAGAACGATAGACACTTGGAATAAAAGACC
This sequence comes from Polypterus senegalus, assembly GCF_016835505.1. Classification (NCBI taxonomy): domain Eukaryota; kingdom Metazoa; phylum Chordata; class Cladistia; order Polypteriformes; family Polypteridae; genus Polypterus; species Polypterus senegalus. The sequence continues at coordinate 4,189,834 of NC_053166.1, read as the reverse complement.
AAGTAGTGTGGTAGACAGTAAGACGTTAGGGACTTTCAAAACTCGACTTGATGTTTTCTTGGAGGAAATAAGTGGAGAGGACTGGCGATGTTTGTGGGGCTGAATGGCCTGTTCTCGTCTAGATTGTTCTAATGTTCTAGTGAATCTATCTATCTATCTATCTATCTATCTATCTATCTATCTATCTATCTATCTATCTATCTATCTATCTATCTATCTATTGTCACGCATGCGCGAGTAGGAGGCCGGACCTTAAACCGCTTTGAAAGACATTCGCCGGTAGGGAGTGGCGGGGTACTAACCTTTTTCCTTTGTCTTCCAGGAAAAGAGACGCTCCGCCATCATAGCCTTCCCACAGTACGTCCACTTCCGCCCCATCTTCCTCCGCCATCTTTCCTCCTCCCTATAAAATGTCCATGACGCCACGCCAGCAGTCCCATCCTCCCTCACGATTCCTTCTATCTATCTATATATCTATCTATCTATCATATAGTGCCTTTCCTGTCTATTCTCTCTATTCTCTGTATATCCAAGAACCAGCAAACCAGTCACAGTACCTTATAAATGAATGTGAAGGTCACAAGCCAGGAATTCCAAACCTCATAATCATCAAATAAAACCTAGGAATCCAAACACAGACAATCCAAAGTTTCCGTCTGAACTGTCAGTTCACTAATGCCAGCTGCACGATTAGGGCCCTGCACCCTTAGGCTTCACGTGCAGGAAACAGGGCAGAAAACAAATAAAAATAGTGCATAATCTCCACAGAAAACCTAAGAAAAAAGTAATAACACAATAAAAGTACAAATCAGACAAAACAAAACCAAAAACATCATCAATTACAAAATTACATTAATAAAAACAAAAATCAAAACAAGATCAAACTTGACGACACTTAATGAGGGTCAGAGTTTCCCACGTATAGGCAGCTGGTGAAATGTGCTACTGGAGCAGGAGCAGCTCTGGGCCCTTCTCCGTCACTATCTCAGAGGCTTAGGATGACATTCCATGGAGACCTTTGGTCAACTGTGTCCATGCCGTGGCATTTCTTGTCCTCTCACGTAGATGGAAACTGAAATCAGCTCAGCCACACATAAGGACAGTGCAGAAGTGGACTCGTAAGGCTGTGGAAAGCCTCTCTGGGAGGACGCTTGGCTTGGAGTAGATGACCATACGGACACAGGTCCTTCCTACAAACTTTTTTTTGTAGTTTTATTAATTTTATTGCAATAATTCCATACAAATCAATCAATTTTTACAAAAACTGAAATTGAGTTATGAACAAGTCGACCCCCACCCCTGAGAGAGAGAGAAAGGTCAATGGCGTAAAACTTAAGGCTTGTAAACAAACCTAAACTAATAAGTTTGATAAGCCAATAGAGATGAATGCAGAAGACAAAGAAATACTGAATAATTGCTTCCTCTGTGCTTTAAGAGCTTATTTTAAAATATTACTGATTAGATCCTGCCATGTTTTGAAAAACGTCTGTACAGATCCTCTAACTGAGTATTTGATTTTTTCCAGTTTCAAATAGTATAACACATCGGTTTCCCACTGACTTATAAGAGGAGAGTTTGGGTTCTTCCAGTTTAGCGGAATAAGTCTGCGTGCCAACAGTGTAGTGAATGCAATCCCAGTTTGTTTGTCTTTCTCCACTTTAAGCCCCTCTGGAAGACCCCCAAACACAGCTGTTAATGGGTTACGAGGGATTGTGAGTCCAAGGCTGTCTGAGAGGTAATTAAAAATGTTGGTCCAGAATGACGTTAATTTGGTGTACGCAGCCCAGAACATGTGACCCAGTGAGGCTGGGACTTGATTGCAACGTTCGCAGGTTGGCTCTCGCCCTGGAAACATTTTGGAGCGTTTTAGACGAGACAGATGTGCTCGATATATAATTTTGAGTTGTATAATTGTATGCTTTGAGCATGTGGAGCTCGAGTGAATTCTCTGCATTGCTACTTTCCACTCCTTTTCTGATATATTAATGGAGAGATCTTTTTCTGAGTGTCCTCTTGGATGTTTGAAAGGGAGGGACTGTAAAATAATTGTATATATTGTAGAGATGGAGTCTAAGTCCTTGAAATTGAGCAATATTTTTTCCAGCATGAATGAGGGTGCAAGATGAGGAAAATCTGGAAGGTTCTGTTTAGCAAAGTTTGTAATTTGAAGATAGTGAAAGAAATGTGTAGCTGGAATGTTACATTTGGAATGTAATTGTTCATAGGATGCAAAGACGTTGTCTAAATAAAGATCTCTAAGCAAGTTAATCCCAAATTTTTTCCAGATATTAAAAACTGTATATGTTTGTGAAGGTTGAAAGAGGTGGTTCTCTTGCAGGGGTGCCACAGATAGAATCTTCTCCATCTTAAAATGCTTTCTACATTGGTTCATATTCTGAGTAGTGGAGCACAATTGGGTTATTAGTGTATTGCTGATAACGTGTGTTTATTGGAGCAGAGCAGGGAATATAAAGAAGTCCTGCAGGATTTAACTTCTATTGCGGTCCAAGCCTGTGTATGTTCTTCTATTTGTGTCCAGGTTCTTATCGCCTGTATATTTGCTGCCCAGTAATAAAACTGGAAGTTAGGTAGAGCCATGCCACCTTCTGTCTTTTGTCTTTGTAGGGTCGCTCTTTTGATGCGTGGATGTTTTGAATTCCAAATAAATGAGGTTATTGTTGAATCTAATTGCTTAAAAATGATTTATTGATGTATTTTGGGATGTTTTGAAATAAAAAAGGAGCTTAGGAAGAATATTCATCTTAACAGTGTTAATTCTTCTAGCTAGTGTGAGATGAAGGGCTGACCATCTATGCAAGTCTTGTTTAATTTTTTCCATGCAGACGACGAAATTTTCTTTGATAAAGAGCTTTATGTTTACTTGTGATGTTTACCCCTCGGTATTTAAACTGATCTGCAATGATAAAAGGTAGGGTGTCTAATCTAATATTATATGCTTGAGAATTCACTGGAAAGAGTACACTTTTATTCAGATTAATTCTGAGACCGGAGATCTTTGGAAATTCTGTGAGTGCTGCTAAGACTGCAGGCTCAGTGTCTTGTGCTCTGATATATACAGTACATATCATCTGCATATTAAGAGATGTTCTGTTCCAGTCCTTCTCTGCTAATCCCCTTTATCTGATCAGTATTTCAACAGTGTATTGCCAGTGGTTCAATGGCAATTGCAAACAGCAGCGGTGACAAGGGGTATCCTTGTCTGCCACCACGTTCTAGTTTAAAGTAGGCTGAACAAATGTTGTTGATACAAACTGAAGATTCTGGATTGGTATACAGTAATTTGATCCATGCATAAATGGTCCATCCAATCAGATCCATGCCCAGAGTAATCAGACAAACAGTACATCACTCCTGTGCCATCAACAGACCTTTTGAGAGACCAGCAGTGGTCCACTGTCGATGAAATGGGAACTGAAGATGACTCTGGTCATTCAATCATGTGAGCTGGGCCAGCTGATGCCATGCTGAACGTGCATGGTACGGGGTGGCAGCCATCAGTTAGCATACAGAGTGGTCTCAGGTCAAATGGTCTTGCAAATTTATAGAATTCTAATGACATCCAATGGCCTACATTAAGCAGTGGTCTCTGATTTTAAGATGTGTCCTACAGTCTTGACTCCTGTGAGCCTGGATGGACGAGCTACTTCAGCGATTGTTACCAATACTTCCCAATGCCGAAGACCTGGATTGATGCTGAGGTAATGTCTCGTCCTGAGGGCTGTAAGTGACACTGGGAAATGGTGTGACAGAATGGCATTGCTGCCTTAATATGTGATTTGTGAACAAGTCCAGTACTTTTCTGTGCTCCGTGTTGATCTTCTTCATGGCACGCGTGTGTGTTTTTCCTCCTCAGCCAGTTAGCACCTTTGATTTTTTTGTTATTCTGCTGTACCTTCACCCCTCAGTCACTTTCTTTGCACTGCATTATGGATCGTCCTTCTTTTGCTTTCTCATTCTCTCTCTTGCTCTTTTTTGATTTCTGTCCCTCCTCACTCACACATTCACATTTACACACAAACAAGACAAACAAAGGGAGCAGAAGACATGAAGTGAGCAGAAGAAGATGGCGACCTGTAAAGCCCGTAGCTGCAGGCTGCACTTCGTCTGCTCCACAAACCGTATCTGTTCCTGAGAACTCGTTCATAAGGCGACTGTTCATAGCGTGAACACAACACCAGTGGATCTCCGGCTCAGTCCTGGGCGCCCTGCTGGCTGCAGGTTTTTGTCTCCTTCATTTTCTCTCTTATTGATCTCATTTACTGAGCAGCTGACATCTTGACTTAGTCACAAGGTGACTGACAACATCTGAGAGACGATTGGCTTCATTTCTTTGGTTAAAGAGACAGGCAGGTGAAGTGACCTGCTCAGAGTCACACAGGGTCAGTAGTGGGATTTGAACCCACAGCCTCAGGGTTTGAGGTCTTAACTGCTGTGCCACACTACCTGCCTCCCCTCTAATTCTGCAGCCAGCGGTGGGATTTGACACTTCAAACTTCACTGCTGTCCTCTCCTACTGATTTGCTCTTTTGGTTTGGGGATGAGCAGACCCCCGGGCAGACGATCCTGAATGCTGAAAGGCTGCACCTGCTTTAGCGCCAGATCCGCCCGACAGGCTCAGTGGGAAATAAATTAGATATCAAGATGAGAACGATGATTAAAATTGTAGAAACATCTTTTAAAAAACACTGAATTATCAGCGTGTCACATACAGAAATGATGGGCACATTCCAATCAAAATTCACCAACCATAGTTCTGTCATTTCAACATGGACCCCAAAACACAGAAACTGGGAAGTGACAGCTGATTTAGTTAGGCTTGGAATTCAATTAAGAAGAGAAGTTTCAACGGAAATCTGCAGCTCAGGGGGTCTTAAAAAAGGCTAAGAATTGGACCCCAGTCTCAAAAAATGACCCCAAATTCACATTCCAGAAATCCTAAAGTCTGTAGAACACTCTGGATGAGAACAGGCCATTCAGCCCCACAAACATCGCCAGTCCTCTCCACTTATTTCCTCCAAGAAAACATCAAGTCGAGTTTTGAAAGTCCCTAACGTCTTACTGTCACCACACTACTTGGTCGCTTATTCCAAGTGTCTATCGTTCTTTGTGTAAAGAAAAACTTCCTAATGTTTGTGCGAAATTTACCCTTAACAAGTTTCCAACTGTGTCCCGTGTTCTTGATGAACTCATTTTAAAATACAAGTCTCGATCCACTGTACTAATTCCCTTCATAATTTTAAACACTTCAATCATGTCACCTCTTAATCTTCTTTTCTTAAACTGTAAAGGCTCAGCTCTTTTAATCTTTCCTCATAATTCAACCCCTGTAGACCTGGAATCAGCCTAGTCGCTCTTCTCTGGACCTTTTCTTGTGCTGCTATGTCCTTTTTGTAGCCTGGAGACCAAAACTGCACACAGTACTCAAGATGAGGCCTCACCAGTGTGTTATAAAGGTTGAGCAGAACCTCCTTGGACTTGTACTCCACAGATCAAGGCGCTATATAACCTGACATTCTGTTAGCCTTCTTAATGGCTTCTGAACACTGTCTGGAAGTTGATAGCTTGGAGTCCACTATGACTCCTAAATCCTTCTCATAAGGTGTACTCTCGATTTTCCGACCGCCCATTGTGTATTCAAACCTAATATTTTTACTTCCTATGTGTAATACTTTACATTTACTGACATTAAATTTCATCTGCCACAAATCTGCCCAAGCCTGCCTGCTATCCAAGTCCTTCTGTAATGATATAACAGATTCCAAATTATCTGCTAATCCACCTATCTTGGTATCATCTGCAAACTTAACCAGCTTGTTACTTATATTCCTATCTAAATCATTTATATATATTAAAAATAGCAGCGGCCCTAGCACTGACCCCTGCTGGTCACCACTCTTAACATCGCCAGTTCTGATGAGGTTCCTCGCACCATCACCCTCTGCTTCCTGTGTCTGAGCCAATTCTGCACCCATCTAAAAACATCACCCTGAACTGCCACTTCTTTTAACTTGATGCCCAACCTCTCATGTGGCACCTTATCAAATGCTTTCTGAAAGTCCAGATAAATAATATCATAAGCTCCACTTTGATCGTATCCTTTTGTTGCCTCCTCATAGAATTCCAACATGTTAGTAAAACACGACCTCCCTCTTCTGAACCCATGCTGACTGTTCCTCATAACTCCTGTCCTTGCCATGTGTTGCTCAATCTTATCCTTAATAATTCCTTCCATTAATTTTCCTGTGATGTTTCATGTTAAGCTTACTGGCCTATAGTTGCTTGGATCTGCCCTGTCACCCTTTTTATATAATGGGATGATATTTGCCATTTTCCAGTCCTTCAGAATCTCTCCAGTGCACAGTGACTTCCTAAAAATATGTGTCAAGGGTTTATATCTGAACTCACTAGCCTCCTTAAGAACACGAGGATAAATATTATCTGGGCCTGGTGATTTGTTTGATTTCATCTTATTTAATCTGAGCAGCACTTCTCCCTCTACAATTTCCAAATCCCTCAGTACCTCCTTAGTAGTTCCTGTTACTGCTCTGAGGTTATCCACTTGCTCACTTGTGAACACCTCAGAGAAATGTAAGTTTAGGGCATCTGCTATTTCATTGTCTGTATCTTTTAATTCCCCTTTACTATTCCTGATGAACTTGACCTCCTCCTTAACTGTTCTTTTACTACTAAAATACTGAAAGAATCTCTTGGGGTCTTCTTTCATCTTATCTGCTCTATTCCTCTCCAACTGTCTTTTAGCCTCTCTGATATCCTTCTTAATGGTTGCCCTCATGTTCTCATACGCTCTACGATTCACTTTGCAGTCATTAGTCTTATATGCCTTATACAGCAGTTTTTTCCTTTGCAACTTCTTTTTTAAATCTTTATTAATCCATCGTGGAGTTTTTTTTAGTTTCCTATTAATTCCAAATTTAGGTCTGTATCTGTCCTGCATTACATTTCTAAACCTGTTCCACTGCTCCTCGACTGTCTCCACATTTAAAAGCTTATCCCAGTCTATCCTACTTAGACTTTGTCGCATCTGCTCAAAATTAGCCTACTAAAGTTCAACTTAACAATTTTAGTCTTTGCATCTGCACTCTTACAAAATACTGAGAATTGTATTACATTATGGTCACGTGACCCTAGTGGTTCAATCACCTCTACACCCTCAATTCTATCCTGATTATTACAGAATACTAAATCCAGACAGGCTTCACCCCTGTTGGCTCTTTAACATGCTGTGTTAAAAAACAGTCGCTGATTACTTCTAAAAACTCCTGCTCTTGTGCTCCTCCATCTGTAAGGTTATCCCAGTTAATATTTGGATCATTAAAGTCCCCATGACTATAATATCCCCTGTAAACTTGCCTTTTTGATATTACTAAAAAGATGTGTGTTGAAATTACTGTCTGAATTGGGTGGTCTATAACACACTCCTAAAATAAGACCTCTTTCCCTAATATTTTCCAGGTGAAGCCACATGTCCTCACTAAGATGGGGCTCATCATCCAACTGAAGATGACTTACATTTAAACCCTGTTTGGCATAAACAGCAACCCCACCTCCTTTTCTGTTCTGTCTATCCTTCCTAATAATGTGTATCCCTCTATGTTACACTCATCCCCATCTTTGTTGTTGTGGATGAAAACTCAGACCCGACAGCAGGTGCGGTTACAAAGCAGCTTTATTTTCAGAGCCACGGTGAGAGGAGTTTCAGAAAAGCTGACAATCAAATATACATGACAGCGTCAGGGCTCTTCGGAACCCCATCTGTTGGGTGGGGTCCTGTTTTATACCCCTAGAATGTGTGATTTAATATCATTATAAAATGCAACAGTCAACACTTTATTATACACAAACCTTTAGCCCCTTTAATGTCCCTTATGCAACTTGATTTCTTGGCTCCTTTTGTTATGGCGTTCAGATGTAAGCTAAGGGACAACGTGATAAGGCAGACTCATGTGTGGAATGCTCAGACCTTCAGTCCTTTGCACAAATATTTTACTGTTTGCTAAAACAAAGCATGCTGTTACTTGGTTTCGTAAAGCTTACTTCTCAGACATGAATTAGTACAAGGGAACGAAGAGAACATTCGTCTTTCACATTATTTAGCCAGGTTTCCGTTATTGCTATAATATCATAATTATGCTCTGCTACTTACAACTCCAACTCACTTACCTTATTTGTGATCCTTCTAGCATTAAGACAAACTATTTTTAATGTGTTACTCCTTCTACATTTACATGTTTGCTTAGAATTTACATTACTATGCATTTTTATTTCTACACCATTGTTTGTTCTTCCATGTATAGATCTAAACCTGGCCTGTCCTAAACTCCCTGCCCCCAATCCTCGACTAGCCTACACATACGCCACCCCAATACATTGGTGCCCCTCCAGTTCAGATGTAACTCATCACAGTCTAACAGGTCCCATCTGTTCCAAAAGGAGTCCCAATGCCCCATAAACCCCATACCCTTCTACCCTGCACCAAGATTTGAGCCACGCATTAAGCCTTCTAATCCCCTCAATCTTACCTGAACTGGCACGTGGCACAGGCAGAACTTCGGATAAGACTACCTTATCAGTTCCGCTCCTCAGCTTGGCACCTAACTGTTTGAATTTGGATCGCAGAACTGACAGACTACCCTTATGTATGTATACATAATGTACATAAAGTGCAAAGGTGATCGACTCACTCACTCACATATTTATCATTTAGTTAAAAAGCTGACAATTGGCAGGATGGCACATCAAGGGCAGTAGGTGCCCACAAAGAAAGAACATTTGGATAAGTCCATTATTTAGGGCCAAAAATACCACCCTAAAATAGAAAAAATTAAATACCCCTTAAAACGCTTTATGTTTTGATAGAAATTTGGTGACATTGAAGAAAAAAGAAGTTAAAAAAATAAGCCAACTTGTGTTTTTTTATTTGTCGGTAATAATGCCGTAGTGAGTTGGACATTCGTAATCAGCACTGAGAAGGAATAACACAGAGAAGTGGGGCTGCCATGAAGTGAAGAGAAAAGACAAAAGTTCAGGAAAGTTCAAAGAAGACTTGCAAGTTAGAACGTTAAAACAATGTGAAAAAGGACAGGCCATTCAGCCCAGCAAAGCTCGCCAGTCCTGTCCACTTGAATCCACCAAAATAACATCAAGTCGAGTTGTGAAGGTCCTCCTGCCCACCACGTATTACACACGTCTGTGGCTCTCTGTGTTAAGATAGACTTCCTAATGTTTGTGTGAAGTTTCCCCAGCTGTGTTCCCGTGTTCTTGGTGAACTCATTGTCAAGTCACCGTCTCAATAAGCAGCGTCTTTATGGAGACCCAAACTGCACCCAGACCCCCAGATGAGGCCTGACAGACATGACACGTCACAAACTTCCACCATCACAGGGAGATTGCTGGCTTCATTCAGGGTGCTCACCAGTGTGTTATAAAGCCTGAGCAGACCCTCCTGTGACTTGTACTCCACACACCAAGGCGCTATATAACCTGACAGTCTGTTAGCCTTCTATCTTAGTGGCTTCTGAACACTGTCTGGAAGTTGATAGTGAAAACTCTACTGCAACTCCAAAATCTTTCTCCTAAGGTGGGCTCTCAATTTTCAGACCCCCATTTTGTATTCAAACCTCACATTTTCACTTCCTGCGTGTAATTCTTTACATTTACTGACATTCATTTCATCATCCACAAATCTGCCCAAGCCTGTCTGCTGTCCAATTCCCTCTGTGATGATTTGATGGGTTCTCGGGTTATCTGCCAGTCCACCTATCTTGGTATCATCTGCAGACTTAGCCAGCTTGTTCTTTATATTCCTATTTAAATCATTTATTTGGATTAAAAACAGCAGTAGCTCCGGCACTGAGTCCTGCTGGCCACCATTCTTAACATCAGCCAGTTCTGAGAAGGTTTTGCACCCCATCACCCTCTGCTTCCTGCGTCTGAGACAATTCTGCTGCCATCAACACAGCACACCCTAAACTGCCACTTCTTTAAGTTTGATGCCAGCCCCCTCAGGTGGCATCTTATCAAATGCATTATGAGGTAAACCACATCATCTGCTCCTCTCTGGTCGTATCCTTTTCTTGTTTCCTCATAGAATTCCAGCGTGTTGGTAAAACACAAGCTCCTCGTCTGAGCCCACGCTGACTGTTGCGTACTCCTTGTTCTGCCAGTTTCTTTGTCAGCCAGGTTTATACTCAACGTCTTCATGTCGGGCCACATGGTTAAAATGACGTCACACACTAATGCGAGCCCTCTGCAGCGATTTAACTACATGGTGATGCCAGATGGTGCCGTGTATCCAAGATGGCGAATTTCGAGGAGAGGCTGCTGACGTGATTTCCAGAATGACCAACAAAGGGCTGAATCTGACGCAACAGGCCTTTAAAATGTGGAAGAGACGGGCACAAATCTCTGAAGGGCATCTGCTCATCATGGACGTCAGTCACCCCGCTCATGATGTGAGTACCCGATGTGCCATGACGCTCTGGTCACAAAGCAGGAGGACATCAATCCCTGGGTACAACACAGGCTGGCAGCGGCATCATGCTGTGGTCAACATAAACGTTTGCGCAGCTCAGTAACGGGGTCATCCACGGCCTGAACACAGAGGAGGTGGACATTCAGTGGAGTTGACCACATTATTTCTTTTCAGCTGTTGTTATCTGAAATTGCTGGAAACATTCAGTTCACCACACGGGTCACCCGCATGAGTGCAGCCTGTAAACGTCACTGCTGTGTGTAATAAGAAGCTAGCGGGCACCACGACTCAGGGTGTATCGCCATTGATGCCAACCCTCTAAACCTTTGTACCGCTACAAGATTACAATTCAAAGCCTGACATTTCAATCCGATTGAAGCCTTCATTTCTTCAGGATCCCTGAAATTTCTTTTATTTCTTCTAATTGCCTTTTTGAATTCTAAAGAACACACTTTACTGTAAAATGGTGTCTTGCCAGGACCGCCAACAGAGACCAAGGTCAGGACAGGCAGGAATGACCTGTGGCATCGATGCTTTACTGATGGGCGACTGTATGTGGCGTATTCAAGAGTGAGGAGCTCCAGCTGACTAATAATATTAACACCCGCTAAAAAAATAACAGCAAATATCAAAGAGTGAGAAGCACTCGGCTAGTGACACACACCAGTGACACACACCAGTGACACACGCTAGTGACACACACAGGTCTACAGATACGTCTGCACATCCAACGGTACAACAACCGAAGCCCACCAACTTGGACGTGGCAAAGCTGACTAACGCAGCTAGCAGACCCATAACTGTATAAAGCTGACAGACTGATCACCACCCAGGCACCCACCTCCCATTGGCACATGAGATGTGTGCCCACCATGTGCTACGCCTGTCCCAGCAACTTCTCAGATGTGGACATTCACAGGACTTCTTATTGTTCATTCCCAACAGACATGAAACTCCTTCATAATTATGCAGACCTCATGTCTGAAGTTGGGTGGCACCTCACTTTAAAGTGACAAAGGACAGGCAGTGACACAGCTGGACTGTCCAGTGGTCAGTATAAGACCAGCAGTGTCCTTTTAAGAGTTTGCTGTCCGAGAGCCTTCAACAAAATGCACTCCAAGTATCATGCAGGGGAGCTGCAGCCTCAGGGGTCTTACGAAATCTCCAAAAATAAAATGGCTGCCAGGTGCCACGACAGCCCCCATTTTTTGTTGTGTTCTTCCTGATGTGTGTGCCATGCTGGCCTAACGTGAACCCTCTCTATCACCTTCTCCTGTAGCTTTACTGTGTCAGCCTTGGAGGAAACCTGGCGTCGGTCCACAGCAGCGGTGACAACCACTTCATCACCAGCCTGATTAGGAGAAGTGACTCCCATAACCCCATCTCCTGGCTCGGAGGCTCCAACTCTGTTCGGGTAAGTTGCCCTCCCGTCCATTCATCTTTGTGGTCCTGGGGGTCTATAAGCTCTAAGATGGCAGAGGAGTGCAATCCTGCTGCAGTGAGGGTCCCGTTGCTTACCACAGTGCTGGTGTTTTGCAGACCTCATCGTGGCTCTGGACAGATGGGTCCGAGTGGGATTTTAAAAACTGGAATCCAGGTGAACCCAACAATGGTCGTGGCATTGAGCACTGCTTACACACCAACTATGATGGTAAGCCATGTGTTCTGTTTAAGGGCTGATGAAGATGACCACTGCAATGGTGGCCGCTGTCTTTTCAATTCTACGTGTTGCTCAGATGGGACGCCACACCAGAGGTAACCTGGCACTGGACTGGAGTACTGAGAAACACTCTGGGGTCACTCAGGTCTTTTTGTGCTTCACTTGAGCACAGCTTACAATAAGAGCAATGTGTGTGTGTGTGTGTGTGTGTGAGGCAGTTGCATATGGGACCGTCCTAAAGACCCCCGTGTAACACACTTTGGAGCACCGAGCACATCAGACAAATCTGTCACTGCATCGACTTGTGACTGGCACAGCAGGAGGGCATCCACCAGGGGGCTAATTAGGATGTGATGAATGTCACAAATAATAAAACGAGAATAAAGAGAGTGTGAGGGATTCATAAGGGTGAAATCATCAGCCTTTGTTTAAATATCAAATACTCAACCAATAAAAAATAAAAAAGAATAAAAGAGACCCCGCGCTTACCCCATGAGGCCTTTTTAAGTTCTGTTCTTCAGTCGACAGCATGGTGGTATTTGGTGGCCCTCTGATGGACTGGCTCCACGCTGAAACAAAGCACTACTTTTCTGGACCACCCTACACGACTCCACTCAGTTCTACTCCAAGGTCCTCCATGTGATCCGATCTTCACGTGAGTCACAAATGTCAGCAAAGCCAAATTGGCACAACACGGTAACAACACACGAGTCTGACGAACACGAACCCAGCATTCAGGGTGGGCACTGGAGGAGCTGAATGAAGCCCTGGACTGAGGGTCTTGCTCTGAGCCCACTTGGCGGCAGTGACCTCCAGCTGCGCCTGCTTGCCATATTCAGAGGATGTCGTGTGTGCATCTGTACGTTGCCAGCAGAAGCCGACTGCGTGTGTTTGATGTTCTATTGTACTTTCGATGGCCGCATTTCAAGACAAATTTATTTACTTACTGCAAAGGGAAGGATTGTCAAAGGGTCTTTTCTTGCCATTGTGCCCGAGGCTCTTCTGGGTGAAGAATCAGGTGGCACCGCTAGAGCAGATGCAAACATTCACAAGCTGTTCATCTTTTAATCACCACAGGGAATGATGGGAAAGGAATCAGTCAATGAAAATGTCAAAAAAGAAATCAAACTCGGCCATTCATAAAACAGAGCCCAGTCCAATACCCTGCGATGAACTGGCACCTGCCTTGTGTCCTGTGCTAGCTGGGATGAGCTCTGTAGCACTAAATGGGTTAGACAATGACGGACCGACCCCAGTTCAGTTGGCACCGAGTGAGCCGTCATTCAACAAAAACCCTTCATGGGCCACACGTAGCTCATTGAAAAACTGGGCGAGCTGACCCACCATTCGAGTGATGTCATTAAGTGCCCACAACACTTGGCAACACTTCAATCATTTTGGCCAGCCCAGATTAAGACCCCGCAGACCCCACTTAGCTCCTCAGCAGACAGCTGATCAGACTTTTACTAATGCAGTGTGTATCGTGGTGTTTTGTGTTTGGCGAGTGGAGATCAAGCTTGATTACCAGAGAGCCTACTTTGGTTCATGGGGCTCTGAGGGGGTCCCCAGTGGTCTTTATGGTCACACTGACACCCACACTGCTGAAGAGGCCCCTTGCCATCACACCCAGACCCTCCTCTGAATTTAAGCATCTCTTGGTTTAAAATCCCTGCTGACGTTGGTGACGGCGTAACACCAGGCGGCTGGGCCTTGAGAATTTCCTTCCAATGTCCTCCACCGCGCTACCTGCACGACGACTCCTGATCCAAGTTTGTGGCTCTTGGCGGGTGGGATGGCGACGTTGTCCAGTCCCTCAAATCGCAAAGCGAGTTTGTGAGTTGCTGCTCCTCCAGTGTTGTCCTCACCTCTCCTCTTGTGTTTCTTTTCAGGTCCAGGAGGCTGGAATGACGTCAACTGTGAATATCAGTATCCATTTGTCTGCGTCAGAAACGAATGGCTAATGCTGAAGATGAAAAAGGAGGGAAGCCACGAGAGACACTAAAGATGTCCGATCTTCATTACACTTCGGCTGTTTCTAAATAAAAACACATCTAGCATTCATCCTGCTGTCTTGTTCTCTGTATTGTTTTCTAGCTTCTCATTTGGGATGGACAAGCTGCAGTACTAAGACATGTCACTTGCTCTCCTTCGCCTGCTTTGTGACTAACAGGCCACCTCATATGACATAAGTAAACTCAGCAGTGGCCACAATCTGATGGCCTTAACCAATGGGTGGTCATCTGGAGGTGGGCTTCAGATCTTGACTGGCTGACCACAGTAGTGATGGGCAGCACCACACAACACCGTAAGAAATGAATGGAATGGCAGTGAAGGTGTGCTGCATGATGGGAGCCGTGACTTAAAGACCACCAGCCACACAGTGTGATGGGGGTCATGATGGGCCTGAGAGAGATGAGCTGTCAGACGTGGGCATTCTGACCAGTGTGATGTGGTGGTGGTCCTGCTGCTGGGGTCTTGAGGTTTTTATGGCTCAGCCGAGGATGTAGAGAAGCCATTTACGTAGATGATGATGTCCCCTTTGTCATACCTGACTGTGACCTTCCAGATGCACTCGAGTGATTTGTGGCTGGGATGAGGATCAGCACCTCCAAGTCTGAGCTCAGGGGTCTCAGTCAGAAAAGCTGGGATTGGTCTGTAGTGGTCCGGTGCCGCTAAGATTCACACCATCAAGATGACGGGGATTTATTTATTTTTATTAGAGAATCCCAGGGACGCCCCCAGCCTTGGCTCGACCTGCACACACTCACAAACTGAGAGAAAATAAAGCACACTGGGGAACAACGACAATTAAAGAATATAATGAAATGAAATATTATAAATAATACCACCCCTGTACTCCTACGGCGATATTACAATAAACATATAAACACAAACACCATACAGCAAAGTCCATGGAATACCACACCGGATGTAATGAGAGATGACGAGAGTGAGTCCAGAGATCTGCACATTGTAAGGGAATGAAAAATCAGTCCTACCGGTAGACACTGTGATGGTGAAGACGGATGGATGGCTCAGCAGCGCTGCTATACTTGTGGGAAAGCCTTGAATCCACAAACAGTCCTCAGCACGCAGCTAGACAGACAATGGAGACCCCAACAACGACACAATCCAGGACACAGCGATTAAATATGACTTAATTAACAGAAGGCAGTCCGACAGGTAAACACAAAATACAACAACAAGAAAACACTTTTTTTCCCCCTTTGCCACCTATCCTCCTTTTAAACTCCTCTGACCACCTTTGACCCCAACAGCCCCTGCAGGGATTCTTGGGAGATGTAGTTTTTAATGATAGTAGCACTGCTACAGGTCTCTCCAGGTGAGGGATGGGGGGGCTGCCCTGAGTAAAGGAGTTCAGGTATCTGGGGGTCTTGTTCATGAGTGATGGCAGAAGGGAATGTGAGATTGACAAGTGGATTGGAGTGGCAGCACTGGCTCTGCTGGCATTGTGCCAGTCTGTGGTGGCGAAGTCTGAAGACAAAACTCTCCGTCCATTGACCTCCCCGTCATCCCCTGTGCTCATTAGGAGGGGGTAACAAGTGGCAGAAACGGGGGTCTCTTCACAGGGTGGCTGGGCTGAGAATCTCATCAGTCTGTGACAGCGTCCTCTGAAATAAGAGGAACCACTTGAGGAAAAGAAGCCCCCTGGATGGCCCCCCCTTGGAGCTGCCCTTGGGAATGCATTTGGAATTTCTCAAGGAGAGCTGGAATCTGCAGCTGGGGACGGGGAAGTCTGGGCTGACCTGCTTAGTATGGGTGGTCTAAGATGATGATGATGATGATGGTGATGATGGTCTTGTCTGAAGCCCACCACAGCATTTCACCTTCTGCCCACAGAAATGGCTGCCAATCTCCAACTCACTGGGTGACCCTGAGCAGGTAACACTGAGACCGTGAACACTGCAGAAAGGCGCTATATAAAGTAAAGGTGGGGTGTAACACGAGGGTGTGTGGAAAAGCTTTTAGTGAGTAGGAACTTGAAAGAAATAAGAACAACATGAATCTTTAACATTTATAAAATAATTGCAATGAAAATCAAAATGTCGCACACTTATGGAAAACTTCTTGACTGCTGTAATCGTCAACACGTACAATTCTCTTCAAGTCAATTCTCTTCAATGCTGCATTTCTATTTAATGAGTGAAATGTTTTTCACATATTTGCCAATCACTACAGTTTTCTCCACACAGTAATTCAGTTTGCTGGGCTCTGCAGATGTAAACGAAAAGTTGATTTGTGAAGGTCCTATTGTTGAAATGAGAGGAGCCGCAGAGTAACCCGTGAGAGACGATTGATTTGTAGACATAAAGGATATAAAGTGTCAGCGTCTTTGAAGGGTCTCCATAAACGCACCACGAGTCACCACTGTCATCTCAAAAACAACGTGTGATGTCCACAGACCCCAACAAACCCCTGCACCGCAAAAACAGCAAACAAACAGAGAATCAGGGAGAACAAACACAGCCTGAGCAGCAGGTGGCACCAAAGAGCTGTTGGAGTGCAGTCTGACGGCAGGGCTCTGGGTGGCGGTGAGCAGACTGGCATTATGACACCCACTGGCAGTGACAGCCAGGACTCTGGGATCTGGGATTTGCCAGCTTTATAGGAGAGCAGCACTGGCGTCAAGACAATGGTCTCTCCATCCTGTATATCTGAAGGGTGGGCTGAAGTGGGACCCTCTCTCTTGACAGCTTCTGCTGCTTGCCGGTGCACTCAGCTCATAGCTAGAAAGCCTGGTGAGGTTGTGCTGCTGTCTGGTGTTTCAATTCCTGTCTGTAAAAGAGCCGAAGGGCACATCCACCATTACTGGGGGGCCTGAGAAGAAGCCACGGTGGGACGACGACGATGATGATGATGATGATGATGATGATGATGATGATGATGATGTGCACCCTCAATCCCTGTGACTGACTGGTTTCTCCTCTATCTCATGTCCTTCTGCACTGTGGACACCTTTTGAAACGGAAATGCAGAGCTGCCGTGCTCATCCTGGCACTCAGCTTTTCATTTTCTTGACTAACATTAGGACCACCAATTGATGAGTGCCCAGCCCCTTATTACCAGTCATTTCCTGGCTCTCGGGCCTCAGTGGCAGCACCACTCCTTTTGACCTGAGGCGTGTTTTTCTTTATTATAGCAGCCCGCTGATTGCCCTCGATTAATGACCTCCTACGTCATCTGGCGTTTACTTTATAAAGCTGAAGTTGGTGGTCCGAGCCCCCATCTGTCCGAGCTTGACAAGGAGTGCAAGTGTGTGGGCAGCATCAGGAAGCCATTTTTAATCATGAAACTGCTGAATTTAGTTCTGGGGTCATCGCATTACCCCTTCTAGCCAACAGGGGTCACTGACAACTGAACGAAGATTAGACTTTCAGGTTGTCAGGTAATGAATGTCAATTTCGAGGGGAGCGTTTACATGAAAGGGGGTCTCCATTTTTAATCAAACCCTGTGATGCGGTCTCGGGAGTTAACACAATTTACACTGAAAGCTCTAAAGGGCATGAGATCAGAAGTGCTCATCTTTCACAGTGTCACATCTAACGGCATCCCCTGTACTGGGGGGCTCACGTCCACTGCTCTGCTCTCTGTCACACACCCACACATTATACATACACGCAGGCCATGGCTGTGGTTTGAAACCCCTAACTGTGTAAAGTCAGTGAGAAGGGGGGCCTAATGGATGAAAATGGATACGTGGGGACACTCAGAAAAGGTCCTTCCAGGCTTGGACCCCCACAGTGACACAGATGATCTGACAAACTGACAAGGGGAGTCACACCCCAGGACACTAAGTGACATCCGTGGGTCTCTCTTTGAAAGACAAGATAGGGTTCAGGGATGCCATGAGTTTCGTGGATCACCAAGAGGGCACAGTGGTCCGGGGTTTTATGTCTTTTTACGTTTGCCTTTGACCCCAGAAATCACATTAAGGTCTTCATTTTAAAAAAGCCCTCAAAAGTAAATGAAACTTTTCTGATGGGAAGGAAGTGAAGTGCAGGGCATAGACCCCTAAGGCCGGGGGGCACAGTGGGCTCAGAATTGTGAGGCATGCCAGTGAAGTGTGAGTCGAGTCCGCACTGCCATACACGCAGCGCACCAAAGTCAACAGGACCACAGCGACCTGCTCTGTTTGACAACTGGGTGGGCTTCAGCATCCTGACCTGCCGACACACCACTGGAGCAGCAGCAGCGCTCAGAGGACGAGGACCCCACACCTGGCAAGAAGGTCAGAGGGGAGCATCTGAAGTGAGGCGTCAATCAGGTAAAACAGTGCAACGCATTGAAGACAACGATAAACTGACAACGATAAACTGACAACGTAGCGGCTTTGCTGTGGCTGACGTCTGACCTGCTGGTGCTGCTGGGACAGCCTCCTGGGGGAGAGCAAAGGGGCAAAATGAGAGGCCATCACAACCAACGCTGCTCACCCTCTGGACAACATGTGGTGGGCACTGCTGGGGTCTGCACAGTGTCACACTTGTCACACAGAGTGCATGTTCACCCCAGGCAGTGTGCCAGACACGCTGGCACTGCCACAATACTTCCTTAGTCACTGTGTTCATTACATTGACACTATTCAGGGTCTCACGCTTGTGTGGTCTGCACTCAGACTTTGGCATTCTGTGAGTGGGCTGTAGGGGTCAGTAAAGTGCATCCGTCTGTCCGTCTGTTACACACTGTGGCGCCTCTCATGTCCATCGACCACAGTTAGCCATCTGGTACTTACTGCCGTAGTCATCGATATGTCTGTCCACCAGCTATATAGCGGCCATTGTGTCTGTTATAGCACCTTAGAAAAGAACGCTGGTCCCTTAATTTGAAGCTGCCTCATATGTATCCAAAGCACTTAGAGCTGTCACTGCTGCCATACGGGGGTCCACAAAGTGTAAAAGCGTAAGGTGGAATACTTCTGTCACCAGCTACTGGACTTTCCTTTTTGAAATTTCTAACATAAAACAATAATCCCATTAAAATACTGTGGACTGCAGGGGGCGCTCCAGCTCGACATCCCAACACGACAAACGCAGGGCACAAAGTAAAAACACAAAGAGACTGCCCACCACCAGAGCCACGAGTATACGAAGGGCACAGCACACCGTCACTCTTTCTTTCTTTCTTTCTTTCTTTCTTTCTTTCTTTCTTTCTTTCTATCTATCTATCTATCTATCTACAGTTAGGTCCATTAATATTTGGACAGAGACGACTTTTTTCTCATTTTGTAAAGTTCTGTACATCACCACAATGAATTTGAAATGAAACAACTCCGATGACGTTGAAGTGCAGACTTTCAGCTTTAATTCAGTAGGTTGAACAAAACGATTACATTAAAATGTGAGGCAACTAAAGGATTTTGTGAACACAATCCCTTCATTTCAGGGGCTCACAAGTAATTGGCCAATTGACTCCAAGGCTATTTCATGGCAGGTGTGTTCAAGTCCGTCGTGATGTCTTATCAGTTAAGCAGATAAAAGGCCTGGAGTTGATCTGAGGTGTGCTGCTTACACGTTGAAGATTTTGCTGTGAACTGACAACATGCGGTCAAAGGAGCTCTTCATGCAGGTGACAGAAGCCATCCTTAAGCTGAGAAAACAGAAAAAAACCCATCTGAGAAATGGCTACAATATTACGAGTGGCAAAATCTACAGTTTGGTACATTGTGAGAAAGAAAGCAAGCACTGGTGAACTGAGCAATGTAAAGAGACCTGGACGTCCAAGGAAGACAGCAGTGGTGGAAGATCGGAGAATCATTTTCATGGTGAAGAGAAACCCCTTCACAACAGCCCACCAAGTGAAGAACACTCTCCAGGGCTTGGTCGGCGTATCGATATCCAAGTCTACCATAAAGAGAAGACTGCATGACAGTAAATCCAGAGGGTGCACTGCAAGGTGAGAGCCACTCATAAGACTCAAGAATAGAAAGGCTAGATTGGACTTTGCTAAAGAACATCTAAAAAAAGATAGCAGAGTTCTGGAAAACATTCTTTAGAGAGATGACACCAAGATGAACCTCTACCAGAATGATGGCAAGAAGAAAGGATGGAGAATGCGTAGAACAGCTCATTATCCAAAGCATAGCACATCATCTGTAAAACACCGTGGAGTCAGGCAGTGTGATGGCTGCCAGTGGCACTGGGACACTCGTGTTTATTGATGAGGTGACACAGGACAGAAGCAGCCGAATGAATTCTGAGGTGTTCAGAGACGTACTGTCTGCTCAAATCAGCTAAATGACATCAAATTGATTCATGATACAGATGGACAATGACCCAAAACATACAGCCAAAGCAACCCAGGAGTTTATTAAAGTAAAGAAGTGGAAAATTCTTGAATGGCCAAGTCAGTCACCTGATCGTAACCCAACTGAGCGTGAATTTCACTCGTTGAAGACTAAACTTCAGACAGAAAGGCTCACAAACCAACAGCAACTGAAAGTAAAGGCCTGGCAGAGCATTAAAAAGGAGGAAACTCAGCATCTGGTGATGTCCAGGAGTTCAAGACTTCAGGCTGGCAGTATTAGAAATGAACATTTGATTTCCAGATGTTTAATTTGTCCAATTACTTTTGAGCCCCTGAAATGAAGGGATTGTGTTCATAAAATGCTTTAGTTGCCTCACATTTTTATGTAATCGTTTTGTTCAACCCACTGAATTAAAGCTGAAAGTCTGCACTTCAACGTCATTTGAGTTGTTTCATTTAAAATTCATTGTGGTGATGTGCAGAACTAAAATGAGAATAAAGTCGTCTCTGTCCAAATATTTATGGACCTAACTGTACACACCCTGGAGGAGCGCTTCAGTTCCAGTGAATCCTGAACACTTTCCCACATGTAGGATATTTTGGATTTTTCAGACAGCACAGCCCTCTTGTTAAACTTTGCATCTCAGACTTTGTTTTATGTTTTCTCCTCAAATTTGGGTACATTTTATTTTCCATCTGTTTTACATACGCAACTAGGAAAGAAAAGTTTTCACCACCAAAACCTTCATCAGGTAACCAGATAATGTGATAAAGAAATGTCAGGCACTGAGCCAATCAGCTTGATCACTAAACTGATATGACAGAATGGATGGCGTCCACCTGATCTTCTCTGAGTTTCAAAGCTCACACATTCTGAAGGACACCCGTCATGTTCAGCACACAGTGTCGCCCCATTTGCTATATACATAAATCCTTACGACAAGTTTCTGAAGTGCTGTCACCTGGGATGAACCCCCACAGACATCTTCCCACCCTTGTCACAGCTCTCTGGTGTCTCCAGAGGTGAACTTTAAGTTGGCAGTTCCAAAACTCTCCATGTCTTCCTTGTGAAACATTTGTCTTGGGTGTCGTATTCTGGTCTACAAATCTTTTAGAACATTAGAACAACCTGGACGAGAACAGGCCATTCAGGCCAACAAAGCTCGCTAGTCCTATCCACTGAATTCTTTGAATTTTGAAAGTCCCTGAAGACTCACTGTCTACCACACTACTTGGTCACTTATTCCAAGTGCCTGTCATTCTCTGTGTAAAGAAAAACTTCCTAATGTTTGTGCGAAATTCACCCTTAACAAGTTTCCAACTGTGTTCCCGTGTTCTTGGTGAACTCATTTTAAAATAACTGTCTCAATCCACTGGACTGGACTGGTCTTCATCATTTTAAACACTTCAGTCACGTTTCTTCTTCATCTCCTTTAAAGGATCATCTCTTCTAATCTTTCCTCATCACTCATCCCCTGTAGCTCTGGACTCAGCCGAGTTGCTCTTCTCTGGACCTTCTCTAGTGCTGCTATGTCCTTATGGAGACCAAAACTGCACCCAGGACTCCAGATGAGGCCTCACCAGTGTGTTATAAAGCCTGAGCAGAACCTCCTTTGACTTGTGCTGCACACGTCAAGGCGCTATATAACCTGAAATTCTCTTAGTCTTCTTAATGGCTTCTGTATACCGCCTGGTAGTTGAGTCCACTCCGACTCCTCAATCCTTCTCCTATGGTGGACTCTCGATTTTCAGACCTCCCATTGTGTTTAAACCTCACATTTTTACCTCCTGCTGTCCAAGTCCTTCTGTGATGATATAACAGATTCACAATTATCTGCCAAGCCACCTATCTTGGTATCATCTGCAAACTTCACCATCTTGTTCTTTATATTCCTATCTAAATCATTTATAGATATTACAAATAGCAGTGACCTCAGCAATGCCCCCTGCTGGTCACCACTCTTAACATTGGCCAATTCTGATAAGGTTTCTCACACCATCACCCTCTGCTTCCTGCGTCTCATCCAATTCTGCCCTCATCTACACCCCACACACTTATATTTTGATGCCCACCCTCTCATGTGGCATCTCATCAAATGCTTTCAGAGATAAATCACATCATCTGCTCGTCTCTGGTCAACTCCTTTTGTTGTTTCCTCATAGAATTTCAGCCTGTTAGTAAAATACGTCCTCCACCTTCTGAGCCCACGCTGACTGTTCAGTAAAACTCCTGCACTTGCCATGTGTTGCTCCATCTTATCCTTAATAATTCCTTCATTAATTTTACTGTGACACATCTTCGGTCAGTTCAGTATAATCAATTTGATGGATGACCTGATGTTCTGCTCAGATGTCCATTATGGTCTTAATGGCTCAGTGCCAGGGAGCTGGTGGGCCATGAAGTACCAAAGTGACCCCACATGATGACACCGCATGCTGCACAGCTCTTCTGTAGAACATTTAGTCCATTTTGTGCTCTTCACTGTAGATGCGGGAGAAGACCAGAACACCTGCAGAAAAACCCACAGAGACACGGGGAGAAGGTTCAAACACCTCAAAGACAAAACTCCAGCGCCTTTGTGCTGACTCGTCAATCCATATATCTGTATTGATTTAAAATGAGCCACGTTATCTGTTGAAGACCAGTCACAGAACACATAAAAAATATTTAATACTTCTCACCCTACGTGTTCTGTCAGTGGTGTTCTCCAGAATCCTTGTGTGTCTTCAGAAGATAACTAAAGCTGGGGTGCTCTTAGTTTTCCCAGCATTCCTTTGACCGAGTAAGTGTCAGATGTGAGCTTGATGTGTTACGTTCAGGTTTAGTCACCTTCATCTATTGAACTGATCTGAGATGAGGATCAGGCTTGCATGCGTCAATATGTGCTTTAACATCACAACACTTTTCTGAGGGTCTGCGTTTTTCCCCTCACAGGACTCTACCTGCAAGTCATGTGCCCATACAAAGCCTCTTTCCACCCAGTGCCACCTCAGGCAGGGAGATCCCCCCCACTTCCCCAATTTAACCCTTCCTTCATTTTAGTCCGCACACTTAACTTACATGCAGCATGCATTATGACAGAGACTTCATGATACAATCCTCCAATAACACAATACATCCACACAACAATGGACAAAGTGATAAATCAGAAGTCAGTTATAATATTTCCCAGAAAAACTGTACAACAATGAAAAAGGGGTTTGTAATGTATAAATTGTTTACCTTCACTTCTGTTTACCCTAAACGTTTGTTTTCATAGAGTTTAGTGAATGTGAAATTGAACACAAAATGAACCTCATCTGTGTCACTCTTCCTTCACGCTTCTCTAAACACCTCGCCAGTTTTAGACTCTCCTTCCTAACTAAACACAAGCCGTGTGAACCTCAGAGACGTTTGGCAGACACTGTGAATAAAAAAGGTTAATAAAACTCCAGAAATGAACAACAAATGATAATCAATGAATACACTACAAGGATTGAGGAAATCACGAGGACGTGTTCCAATATCTGGTGGTGTCGTGTAGCTTTTGGGCTCTTGGACTCTTGCAGCGGGAAGACAATTGTGTGTGAATGGCACTTGTGAGAAATGTGAAACTTTTAAAATGAAATTTTTTTTTAGAATGTCAAAGGCAGTACAGGAATTGCTGGACTCTTACAGTTCATACCTAACTGTCATTTTTGTATTTTTATATTCATGTGGCTTTAGGAGAGTGCAGCCATGACCAAAGTGCGAAATGAGCTGATTGCTTGGCCACCTCTCTCCAAACATCACATGCCAGCCCTCATCCTGACTTACTGTCACCAAGTCTCTGAGACTTCTGTGACGCTTTGACAAATTGGTTTGCCACCATCTGCTCATGTTTGTGATTTAGGTCAGAATCTGTTGTGCTTGTAGAGTCTCTGAGTGTCTCTCACAAAATTCTTCCTCACTGCCACATCCAGAAATGACTTGTGGCCGTGTGTTTAATTTGGGACAACACCTCACCAAACCCCTCATGTTTTTTTTGTTTTTTTAACAGGGAAAACTCAGCTACCCACTCATCTGAGGCTCTGTGACAAACTGGTGACACCCAGTAAAGACACTTGTCATGATGTGGGTGACACAGATTCTCCGCAGTTGGAAACAGGCAGCTTTTAAACATTTTATGGAATTGAAACAAGAGAAGAAGAACAGAAAAGCTTTGCAACGTCCTGTGACGTAATCCAGGTGACCCAGA
Source organism: Polypterus senegalus (assembly GCF_016835505.1). Classification (NCBI taxonomy): domain Eukaryota; kingdom Metazoa; phylum Chordata; class Cladistia; order Polypteriformes; family Polypteridae; genus Polypterus; species Polypterus senegalus. Next base: position 4,165,182 of record NC_053166.1, on the reverse strand, counting down.
AGGAGGGAAACATCACCAGGTAAGCTTGAAAATATCTGGTAAGAGCCTGCAGGCCACAAAGATCACAGCTCAAGATTATAGTCATCTTGGGTGCTGTCACAGGCCATCGATTTTGGGCACATAAGAAGTCTAACTAATGAGAGCAGACCATTTAGTCCATGTGTTCCTTTTTATAATTGAATAGCTAAGTTGTCCCAGTTCATCATCCAGGCGTTAAGTTTTCCATGACTTGGTCATTTTATTCCAGATGAACTGTCCAATCTGGAGTTGGAGGTGAGTTTGGGGCAAAGAGAAAAAAGGAGGAGAGAAGAAAAGCAGCTTGTGATGAAGATGAGATGTGGGGACACCACCTCACTGGCAAGAAGGCCAAATTATTGGAGTGGTCAGGCGGAGGTGAAATTGACTTCAAATTAAAACAAAAATTATATAAGCAGTTCAGAAAGAAGTTAGTAGTTTTAAACGCTGCTCATTGAACATTCATTCTCGTCAGTATTGCTGTTTTGGTAAATGATATTATACTAAGTACTAAATCTGATCGGTGTGTTCTCACTGAAACCTGGCTTAGTAAATGTGACACTGTCCCCTTAGATGAGGAGTCACCAGGTGGATACTCATTACTTCATAAGTCTAGAGATTCTGAGAGGTTGAGGAGGAGGACTTGGAATAATTCATTGTGACAAAATGCAAATCACGTCTAAAAATTTAGGCAACTTAACATCCTTTGAGGCATTCATTTTAAATATTAAAACAGATTCCAGCACAATTATAGTGCCTTTCTGCAGACCACCAGGGCCATATTCATTATCCATGACTGAATTTAGCAACCTTTTATCTGATTTCGCTATAAATTATGATCACGTAGTAGTGATGGGGGGTTTGAATGTACACATTGATGTAGAAACTGACACTTTTAGCAAATGTTTTACTTATTTGTTAAATTCAGTACGATTTTGTCAGATTGTCTAACTCATAATCATAACCACACACTAGATTCAATTATAACTTACAAAGTTGAAATTCAAAATTTAAATATATCTCCATTAAATGAAGTTATTTCCAATCACTACTTAATTACATTTGATTTAGTCCTGCCCTTGCCAACACACTTACAGATTAAAACAAAGACAGTGTGACATCAAGATTGTAATTCTGCTTCAAAATTTATAGATACTTTGAGTAAGTTTAATTAAAAACAAATATGTGTAATTGTGGAAAACCATTTAGATCAGCGAACATCACATTATAATGTGACCTTGAGAGATGTTCTGGACACAGTGGCTCCCCTTAAAACAAAAGTGATCAAAGCACATAGAAACTCTCCCTGGTTTAATGAAAACACTCGAGCTCATAAATTACAGTGTCGAAAACTGGAGCGCAGATGTAGTACAACAAAGCTACATGTCTTTCCAAGTGCATGGACAGAGAGATTTAAAAAATATAAAAAGCTCTATTTAAAGCTCGCTCAGAATACTATTCTACTGTAATAGATAGCAATAATAAAAATCCTTGGTTACTGTTTAGAAATGTGGCTAAACAAACAAATGGAAATTCAGATCAACAGTGCAAAATACCAACAGATATTAGCAGTACAGACTTTATGAACACGTTCAGTGAGAAAATTTAAAATATAAGATCCCAGATCTCAGCATCACAGTACAAACTGCACACTAGCTTAGCAGACCCTCACATCGCATTCAGCACTCTAGTCATTTTAATCTTTTAACTGAGCAGGAAGTCTTAAATTTAATTTCTAAAATGAAGCCCACTACTTGTTCCTTGATACAGTGCCAACAAAATTAGTAAAAAGTGCAGTGGATGTTCTTGCAGCGCCAGTTCTTAACACTATTAATATGGTGGGATGCAAAAGTTTGGGCTACCTTGTTAATAGTCATTATTTTCCTTTATAAATCGTTGGTTGTTACGATAAAAAATGTCAGTTAAATATATCATATTGGAGACACACACAGTGATATTTGAGAAGTGAAATGAAGTTTATTGGATTTACAGAAAGTGTGCAATAATTGTTCAAACAAAATCAGGCAGGTGCATAAATTTGTCATTTTATTGATTCCCAAACTTTTCGAACTAATTATTGGAACTCCAATTGGCTTGGTAAGCTCAGTGACCCCTGACCTACATACACAGGTGAATCCGAGTATTTAAGGGGGTCCATTGTAAGTTTCCCTCCTCCTTTAAGAGTAACAACATGGGGGTCACAAAACAACTCTCAAATGACCTGAAGACAAAGATTGTTCACCATCATGGTTTAGGGAAGGATACAGAAAGCTGTCCCAGAGATTGAAGCTGTCTGTTTCCACAGCTAGGAACATATTGAGGAAATGGAAGACCACCGGCTCAGTTCAAGTTAAGGCTCGAAGTGGCAGACCAAGAAAGATTTCAGATCGACAGAAGCGACGAATGGTGAGAACAGTCCGAGTCAACCCACAGACCAGCACCAAAGACCTACAACATCATCTTGCAGCAGATGGAGTCACTGGGCATCGTTCAGCCATTGGGCGCACTTTACACAAGGAGATGCTGTATGCGAGAGTGATGAAGAGGAAGCACAAGCGGGCAGCAGAGGTCTGCTCAAGCACATTTGGACAAGCCAGCTTCATTTTGGAATAAGGTGCTGTGGACTGATGAAACTAAAATGGAGTTATTTGGGCATAACAAGGGGCGTTATGCATGGAGGACAAAGAACACAGCATTCCAAGAAAAACACCTGCTACCCACAGTAAAATATGGTTGTGGTTCCATCATGCTGTGGGGCTATGTGGCCAGTGCAGGGACTGGGAATCTTGTCAAAGTTGAGGGACGCATGGATTCCACTCAGTATCAGCAGAATATATAGACCAATGTCCAGGAATCAGTAACAAAGCTGAAGCTGCGCCGGGGCTGGATCTTTCAACAAGACAACGACACGAAACACTGCTCAAAATCCACTAAGGCATTCATGCAGAGGAACAAGTCCAACGTTCTGGAATGGCTATCTCAGTCCCCAGACCTGAATAGAATTGACAATCTGTGGTGTGAGTTAAAGAGAGCTGTCCATGCTCGGAAGCCATCAAACCTGAATGAACTCGAGATGTTTTGTAAAGAGGAATGGTCCAAAATACCTTCAACCACAATCCAGACTCTCATTGGAACCTACAGGAAGCGTTTAGAGGCTGTCATTTCTGCAAAAGGCGGATCTACTAAATATTGATTTCATTTCTTTTTTGTGGTGCCCAAATTTATGCACCTGCCTGATTTTGTTTGAACAATTATTACACACTTTCTGTAAATCCAATAAACTTCATTTCACTTCTCAAATATCACTGTGTGTGTCTCCTATATCATATATTTAACTGACATTTTTTATCGTAACAACCAACGATTTATACAGGAAAATAAGGACTATTAACAAGGTTGCCCAAACTTTTGCATCCCACTGTAGTTCTTCATTGCGTGGCACAGTACCTGAAGCACTAAAAGTGCCAGTCATTAAACCTTTACTTAAAAAGTCAGACCTCGACCCACACATACTAATTATTATGGGCCTGTTTCAAATTGACCCTTTCTCTCTAATAAACTAGGAAAAGTAGTCGCCAGTCAGCTTCAGTCACACCTTACTGATTACAATTTACTTGAGAAATTCCATTCTGGTTTCCTCACTGGTCATAGTACAGAAATGGCACTAATGTGGGTTGTAAACGACATTCTGATATCATCTGATAAAGGAAACTCCTCTGTGATGATGTTGTTAAACTTAAGTGCAGCATTTGTCTCCATTGACCATTCAATTTTATTGCACAGGATAGAAAATGACGTTCGGCTTACAGGCTCTTTCCTCTCTTGGTTTAGTTCTTACTTATCAAATCGATTCCAATACGTACAGAAATGTGCTGACAGGACTCCATCATTATACACTGTAATAATGACACAAACAAAGATAAAGATTTGGGGTTTTTGGCCCCGTATACTGTAAAGTTAAACAGAAAAAGTTTGTCAATTGTTTTTCTCCAAAATGCAAAAGACATTGAAGGGAGGGAGGATGGACATTTTATGGTGGGGGACCGGACATTAACGTGAGGAATGCTGGGAGAGTTGTGGTGAATTCTGGGAACTTGACATCATCACGGGTCAGCAGAGGGAAGAAATAGACCCGGAAGTGTGCGCTTCCTGGAACCAGCCTGGCGCTCTTTAATGGTTGCGATGTCTCGGACTTTCTAAGAAAGTAAAGAAAGAAGGATTAGTACACTGCCGTTGTCCCCCCGCAGGACGTTTTATGAAGCAAACCAAGTCGACCAGATGTTCCCCAAGTGCTCGTGCGTGACAACACAGATTTTCATTATGGTGTCCCGCAGGGCTCAGTACTCGGACTGTCCTGAGTGCGGAGACGTGCCTCTTTGCAGCTCTGCAGCTGCGGCGATTCTTTGAGCGCAGCGGCTCCAAATACACAGCCTTTTCTGCTGCTTCCGCGCTCCGCCGACAGCCCGTGGCGCGTGCTACTGCCACAGGCGCGATCCGGTTGCGTCCCTCCTCTGCGGAAAACAAGGTAGGCCCGCGACCCGAAGGCCGATTGTTACAGGGCAGGCACTCACCTCCGGATCCCGTCATGCGAGGCGCCTGCGGTGTGGCTTTTCGTGTCGCAACGCCGGCCTGGCTGTCCGTCCCGATGGCATGACTCTCGGGGCTCGCTGCGCTCCGGCGACGTCAGTTCCTCCTCCGCACCCGGGGATGGCCTATCTGCAGTCTGGCGGCGGTTTCTGGGGCAAAAGCGCTCAGCGGTTGTGCCGCGGGCCACTCCCGTGGCCAGTGTGTGGGAGATCCGCTGCTGCGTTGGGCCGTTCACAGAATATTTTGTTTTTGATGCAGGTCCCCGCCTTGCACCAGGCGGAGCATCCTGCCGACTACGCCACTGTGAACGCTGGCCCTGGCACAGACAGACGAACATCATGTTGTCACCACACATCATTTATTATGCACACTATTTACAAATTGCTCACGTGCACCCCCAGTGCCTTCTTGCACCGATTTCCCCAAGTCCAGGCCACACAGTCCTGTGCCTCTTTTCTCCTGGCCGCCTCCAGTCCTTCCCCTCGCTCAGTCCGCTTCCTCCCGACTTCCACCACCGACTGGAGGGAGGCGGCCCCTTATGTAATGCTCCCGGATGAGCCCCAGGTGTTCCCAGTATCCCCTCCTTGGCCACGCCCTAGCGTGGCGGAAGTGGCAGCTGTCCTCCTGGCAGCTTTCCGGGCGGCACACAAAGTCTTCCCCCCAGCACTTCCTGGTGTGACGGAAGTGCTGGGCTCAGGGACAATTAGGAACTGGGGCCGCCTGGCGGTGGCCACGAGGTCCCTACAGGGGCTGGGGTTCAAAGCCCCACCCGAGGCCCTGCATAACCAGGGACGGACGCCCCACTCGGTCTGGAGGAGGCACCGCCCTCCTCTGGTCCTCCAGGAGTCCCGCGGGCTCACGCCCTGGCCGAGGACCCGCAGGATAAACCGGCATGGAGGCGCCGCCTGGCGACCACGGGCCCTACAGGGTAGGGCTTCCATGCCCTCGACCCGTGGCCCCCAACAGAACCAGGACGGATGCCCCCTCGCGGTCTGGAGGAGGCACAAGCCCTGAGCCCGGCCGGGGACCACAACATATAAAGCATTAAATGGCGGAGGTCCGGCTTACTTGTCTGAACTTATCACGACTTAGAAATCAGAGAGCACATTAAGATCTCAAGATGCCAGTGTTGTGATGTGAGATTTTACATTTGACTTGATAAATATTTTTTATGTCTTTATTTGTAATTTAGGCAAAGCAGTGTAATTTAGTGTTTAACCCCATATCCCCATTTTTAAGACTGAGTCTCTTTGAATTTTATGACAGAGTTGGGAGAGGATGTGCCTTAAACCAGTATGACGAGTGTTTCTTCACTAAAGTCTTTCAACCCCCGCAAGAAACCTAGGCTACGTTAACATATGGCTTGGGGGCAGGTATTAAGATGGTTTGGGGGCAGGTGTTAAGATATTCTAGTTCCCCCATTGGTCTGAAGTATGGCTGTTTGGAATTGGGTTGGATCAGAAGCTTTTAAGTACCATGATGTCCTATTGGCTGTAGGGGATGGACAGAACATCTGTAAATGTATGTGTTTAACCTCACAATCTCTCTCTTGCTAACCTGTGATGATGAATACAACAAAATGAAGAGCACAGTTTAGCAGCCATTTTGAACAGACATGTGGCTGAAAGCTGAGCACCAATGATGCCTTAACTAGAGACATTTTAAATAATTACAAGTCTGTGTGCCGCCTGAACTACATATCACCATTTAGTCAGGTTGTATGGTTGCCAATATTCAAATGTACTTTGCATATTGTTATTATTTGTGAATATTACCAGTAATACAATATTTTATTTGTAACTTAACTCCTGCTTGTCTTTTTACTACATCTAATTGCCTATAGATATAGAAGGGAAGGTGGGGATAAGTTCTATACTATAATACCTTATAAACAGTGGCAAGTCTGTGGGATTAGGCATTCTGACAAAGGCTACATATTAATAATACAATAGGGGAAAATAGAGCAATATATTACTCTACAAAGATAAAACAATTGGCGTAGCCGGCAGGATTTTGGGGTAACCATGTTTTGCTCCTTGTATGCAAATACTGTTGATGTATATGTGTGCTTATGTATGTGAATTTTAGGACATCCAGTGTACAAATGCAGTGGAAGTAAACATTGTTTGGTTGATGAATGGAACAAAACCAACAAAGTGTAAAGACTTCTTGTGTGTCACGAGGACACCTGCATATTTGTTATTGCTAGAGAGTGATGGAACATTGCATGCGTCATTCATACGGCATTTAAGTGGTTAAAGTGCTAGGGAGTGATGGGACATGCATGCATCGTTCATACGGCACTGATTCGTTTAGGATCTTTGTGTATGTATGTGTATGTTTGCTTACACGGGAAAAAGTAGGCCAACCCATAATGAAGGTGGCAAATTGTATTGGAGTAAAATTGTAGACTCAGAAATGCCTAAATTTATAATAAAGTCAGCCATCTTCAAGTGGAGTGGCAGAAGCAAGCAGGCTAAAGCTAAGAAATGCAAACCTGTAGTTCAGGTAGAAAGCAGAAGCCGATCTGAGTGTGCCAAAAAATGGAAGGGGGCTGGAAGGATTAAAATCAGGAAAACAGAGATCAGGTTTAAAGAAGACAGCTGCTGTTATAAGAGGCTTACTATCTTGTATTATTGGTAAGAAGGAAGATCATGATGAGGAAGAAAATAGCAAAGTAACTGAAAGTGAAAGTTGTGGAATGTTGAGTGAAAGTTTAGTAAGACGTAACAGTTGATTTGATAATTGTGAAGTGTTAGCATGTAGAACATCCACTGCTAAAGTAGAAAGCAGTGAAAGAAGTGGAAACAAGGAGAGAAAACCACTTATGGTGAAAGTTAGGGCAATAGTAACGGGATCTGACTGGAACTCTAAAACATGGGTGGGTGACTTACATGAGACAGATGAGTGCTCAGATAAAGAGTGGGAATGTGAGTGTGAGGAAAAGGAGAGAGATGAAAGGAAGGGAAAACAGCAAGGGTGTTTTCTTTCATTATTCTCCACTGCACCACAATCTCCGGGTAATTCTGAGGACTGTCCAGTATTTAAAGAGCATGCTACACTGATAGATATTTCACCACTGTTAGGAAAGGTAACCAGTGCTGCACTGAAATTTGATTTAGGACAAAGAGATCAGATAGAAGGCAGAGGAGCTGGTGAGTGTGAATGGCAATTGTTGACTAGAGGGCATGAACTGGATATTGGCTAAGGATACTGAGTAAAGAAAGTGTGGAATTTAAACAAAGAACAATGGAAATGAAAGGAATTCAAGTGCTTGTGTGTGAAAGGTCTGAATGTGCTAGTGCAAGAATGGCTGAGTTGGAAAGAAAGTGCACCAGTTTAGGAGTTGGTTTGAATGAAACAGGACAAGCCAAAGAACAAAGGATGGGGGGTGCAGCAGGAAGGCTCAGCAGCAAGTCAGGAATGCACAGGGGTGTGAGGGTCCTAACAGCTGTGCTGGGGTCAGCAGTAATTAAAAAGCACACACACTTAGGTTCAGTGATTCGAAACGTGACTGACCAGTTGTTTGACAGCCTAATGACAGCCTATGGAACTCCATGCAATAAAACGGAGAAAAATGAGCTGGTCTTTAGTAAAGAGCACAGGTCAGTTTTAGGAGAGATGCTGGATTTAGAACTTGGATTTTGGAGAGGTTTAGCCCACACTTTCAGGTAGCAGTTACCATACAATAAAAAAAAGGACACACAGGCAATGAAAAAAAATAGAAGGGTAGCGCAGGAAGACAGGAAAGGGAAAATAGTTATTTCTGTTTCAATTTTCTGGCCTTTTGCAATAGTGCTACTTCTATAGTAAGGTTTTTATGGACTTTGGTTTGGTGCAGGTAATAAATAGTGAAGGCAATTAGCAGAGTAAAATCCATGCAGGAGATCGGGTTACCATTGGCACATTGGAGTGGCGTGGCACTAGCGGCTAAGCTGTTCCAATGAATGCCTGGAAGCAAAGTTTGAGTGTTGGCACCAGGTTAACAACCAAGAAGCTAAGATGGACAGAAACTGCTTTGTCACCTTCTATTGTGCAGACCTGCCTACATAGTGGATTGAAAAAAAAAGAAAGAAGAAAAGACAACAAGCAAAGACTAAAGACAAAGACATGAAGAAGAACTGAAGAGACAGCAAGAAAAAGACACTTACTGGGGTTTAAGTGAGTAACAAGTCCACAAGTCACATAACAATAAGGCCAGTCACAATAGCTATAGTTTAAAAGGAAAGGTTTGTTCATCAATACAACAAGTTTATATTCCAAGGGGTGGAAACTGAACAAACCAGTTAGGAATGTCAAAATAAGGGGATTCATAAAGTATACATTATGGGTATTAATTAATTAAGTGGAATAATTAATATAATTAACACTATTATTAAAGAGAGCTATACTGACCAAATTGGTGAACTTTTCAGGAAAGCAGGTGCAGCTGGTACATTTGCAAGACATTTGGGCTCTGATGTTCAGGGTATAGTCTAATTGGGAAAATAGGGAAGCCCTGCTGAGGTTGTCGGCTGTGGTACAAACACAGGACCAGTGGGCCAATTCTGAACTGAGGTGTTTAGCACAACGAGTATGCATATGGTGAGCAAACAACTCTAGGGGTGGCCTACAGGGAATGATGAGAGTTGCATAGCTGTGATGTCTCATGGTGGTGATGCCAGCCTATTCTGGTAAAGCCTGATGGCAGTCAAGAGTTGCATCATGGGTAGGAAAGCACAAGAGGCAACTAAATCAACCCCAAATGTGTGAAGATGGGTCATAGATGTTGGTTTGTGAACAGTTTATGTAGTGGCACATGTGCTCTCACTTGGGCAGGAGTGGTTGTACTGGCACCTGTGGCATGTTACCTTTCAAATTTTGATGTTAATTGTACAGCTGCATATGCTTAAACAGATAGTTTGGGACAGAAGTCTAATTAGCAGTTAGACAGAGAACAAGTACAGATTAAGAATTCACACAACAGACTAAATTGTGGTGGGCTGGTTTAGTGGAAGGTGTGGACTTGTCTCATTTTGAACCACCACATCTGATGACATATGAAGACTGCAGAAAGAGTTGAAGCAAGCTGGAGCAGATACAAGTCATCAGGAGCACATCCTAGTTCTTCAGATTGTCTTTGAAATAAAGAAGTTATGTAATGGACAAATGGTCATGGACAACTTTTAACACTGGGAGAGCAAATACTGCAAACCAAAGCATAAATTATGAATCAGACACGTTAATAAATTTAAAGACATTTTTTATAAAGACATTGTACAAAACATTCATCGGGGTGGAGTGTTGGGATGTGAGATTTTACATATAACTTGATAAATATTTTGTATGTCTTTATTTATAATTTAGGCAAACCAATGTAATTTAGTGCCCCCCTCACGACTGAGTCTCTTTGAGTTTTATGACAGAGTTGGGAGAGGATGTGCCTTAAACCAGTTTGGCGAGTGTTTCTTTACTAAAGTCTTTCAACTCCCGCAAAAAACCCAGGTTACGTTAGCATATGGCTTGGGGGCAGGTGTTAAGATGGCTTGGGGGCAGGTGTTAAGATGTTCTGTTCCCTCATTGGTCTGATGTATGGCTGTTTGGAACTGGCTTGGATCAGAAGCTTTTAAGTACCATGATGTTCTATTGGCTCTAGGGTTTGGACAGATAATCTATAAATCTGCTTGCTCAACCACATTCTCTCTTTCTTACTAACCAACAACTGATGAAGACCATCACACCATGAACTGAAAGGACAACACAATGGAGACCACAGTTTAGCAGCCATATTGGAACAGGCATACGGCCTGTTCTGAAGGAAGCTGAGCACCAATGATGCCTTAACTAGAGACATTTTAAATAACTACAAGTCTGTGTGCCACAAGAAACTACACATCACCTTTTATCAGGTTGTATGGTTGCCAATATTCAAATGTACTTTGCATATTGTTATTATTTATGAATATTATCAGTAATACATTGTTTTATGTGTAACTTAACTCCTGCTTGTCTTTTTACTTCATCTAATTGACTAAAGATATAGAAGGGATGGTGGGGATAACTTCTATACTATAATACCATATAAACAGTGGCAAGTCTGTGAGATTAGAGGCATTCTGACAAAGGCTACATATTAATAATACAATAAGGGAAAATAGAGCAATACATTACTCTACCAAGACAAAACAGCTGGTCTGCTTGTGATTCCAAGGAATAATAAAATAACAGTGGGAGGTTCGAGCTTTTAGTTACAGGACCCCCTAAACTGTGGAGTGGTCTGTCTGCTACTATAAGAGATGCCCCTTCAATTTCAGACTCACCACTTTAGTTTAGCACACCCTGACTAGAGCTGCTGATTAACTGTGCAGACTGCATCTCTGTTGTTAGTCATTGGCACTAAAACAGAAGTAACATGATAGTTAGAATTTGTTACTAACCCTCACCTATTCTGTTTCTCTTCTCAGTACTCAAATGTGGCACTTGGTGCCACGGCCCACCAGCCAAGTTGTTTTGCCAGCCTAAGTTAAAGTCATCCCTGATGGAGGATCGCAGGAATCGTCAAGTAAAGGAGTTCTTTCATCAGATTGGATGGCCCAGCACCGACTCAGCTGTGGAATGGCCAATTATGTCAGCTTGATAGCTGAGGTCTCCAGGAATCTCCTCTGCTTCCATTTCCTGAAATACACAACTGACTTCCTTCTGTTCAAATTGGAACCTGAGAAAGTTCAAATAAACCCAAAACACTTCAGACATCTGAACCTTGGCACACTCCTCTCCTTTGTGCAGTCCATCAAACCTAAAACGTATTTCACTTCTAACTCCATTGTCTTCGGCCATCTTGAGTCCCTGACTTACACCCTTGGAAAACCCTAAACAGAAAATTACCATCCGCTTGATCAACATCCATTTCTTGGTCACAGTTAACCAAAACCAACGCCGTGTTCCTGTCTTCTACTCATTCAATGACATCTCTCGTGAAAGCCAAATTCCAGTCTATCCTCCTTCCTTGTGCCCCCTAAAGCTCATGGGCAAACCCCTCAGTGGCATAAAATTGGTAATAGGACATCAGAAGTGGTCCGGATGCCCACCTCAGCACTGTATGTATGTCCTGTCCGCTGTGGGGTCCTCACCAGTGACCAGAGGGCCGGCAGCCTTGTGAGTCTATCCAGCGGGCATCTACCAGCAGGTCAGGTGACAAGCATATCGAAGCATGGGTACCATAATTTATAATTTTTCTCGTCTTAGAGTGAGATCTTTGCTCACACTCAGAACTTTTATTTTTAATACTTTACTGTGTTTTTTTATTTCAATGCAAATGATGGCATTTTTTAAACTCTTCTGCTGAAACTTCCTTCCTGGTGCAGGTAGGTCCTCATTGGTCAAGTGCTGGCACTTCCTTCTCCTTTGTTCTGCCGCCCAGTTCTCAAACAGAAGAAGCAGAGACAGACCTGTTGACTTTGGCATGCCCGGCCTGTTTACTTGGCACACTGAAGTCTCTCATCATCTGACTGTTGTAAACACAAGTTAGGCAGACCTGGCATCACATCTGTGCCCTGCAGTGTTTGATATCCATGGCCAGTACTTCATTCTCCACAGCCGTTCCTTTACTTTCTTTTTGTTTTCTTTCTTTCCATCAGGTTTATATTCAATTTATTTTAGAGAACATTTAAAGGTTATAACTTGGATTGTAGGTGGGCTGAGACTCAAAATCATAGGAAGGAGTCAATGCCAACTTATTAATAGAGCACATTTAAAACAACATCAGTAATGCTGTAGCCAAAGTAACAAACAATAAGCATAAATAAAATAAACAGAATAAAATAAAATAAAACAGAAAACAAACAAATGACTCTGAGGAAGGACCATCCTGATCACTGAACGGCACACAAAGCACAAGAACAGAAATGCGTCTTTAAACCGTTCAGTTCAAGATGAGCCCTTAGACGATGTGCCTGATGTCGCTTTGTCTCTTGTTCTCAACACTCGCAGGACTTTGGCTCATGAGGATTGTGTGTCAGCGGTGTGAGGAGAGGAAACGTCCCTTCTAGAAAATGAGGTCCTGCTCTGAGGATGGCCCTCCTTGTAGGAGTGTGCAGAGGCAGCAGCGCTGCGGGGTCCTTGTTCTGATGGCGTGACTTCACTTTTAAAACCCTAAAGGACATGAAGGCTTCTCTGTTGGAGACAGCGGACAAAGTGCAGCTTGAACTGGTTTGCTTTGTGCCATCATAAATAAAAGGGAGACGTCTGTGTTTGAAATTGGAATGAACTGATTTTGTGGTTTTACATTTATTGTGCAATTTACGTTTTTTTAAGGAAATCCAGGCGGCCTTATTTATATTGTGTTGATTGATGAAAGTAAAAATAAAGTTTATGCTTGTTATAATAAGTTTGTTATAATATTAAGAATTGTGTCACTGTATCTGTGTTAGATCTCTTTAAATGTATTTTTCATTCTTTTTCTGTGTAACATGAAATGAAGAGCTGAGCCAGCTTTAGCACAGAGTGTCAGCTTTCAGAATTGCTGGGCTAGGCAAAGCAGAAAGACAGACAAGAACAGCTGTTGTCAGCCCTAAAAGGCCTAAGTGTTATATAATCTGACCGTCTGATGCTTAGCTTAAGTTTGTCTACCTTGTTTGGCATTGTACTGGGGGATTTGGTCGTGTGGACACAATATAAAAGAACGCTGGAACCTTGCCAAGCTTTGAAGACCTGCGGGAGTGGAAGAAATAGACTCCAACGCCACCTCCGTTGTGACAGAAAAAAGCAATTTCTACACGACCGAATCCCCGCGGTTCACAGATGAAATTTGACTGGTCTTCCCTGTCGTTTTAAAGCAACGTAAGCCGCATTAAACAAGCTAAGTATATTCTGTCTTTTCTGTGACTTTGTCGCTGCCTATCACCAAAAAGAGGGATATCGCCGTTATAATTTATACTTATTTAACTAAAGGTTTATTAAAACGCCGCAATATAAAAGAACATATTTCCACGGAGCTAACACTCCCATCGGAAACATAATTGGCGCTGCGAGCAGGATTGTAGTGATATTTAATAACCAAAATTAATATTCATAAATCATAATTTTATGATGAATAATATTTTTAAAACATATGCTTTGGATAATAGCGGAAGAGGTGGGCTCAGCCAATTTCCTGGTTGGTCGCACGCACTGTCATGGAAACCCATTGCTGAGTTATTTAATAATTATACATCCCCAATTGCATGGCCTGAGTTAGAGGGAGAAGTGACTTTTTCAAATGTCCAACAGGCGGTATTGGCGCTCAGGCTGGAGCGCAGGGGAAAAAAGGAACAACAAGCAGCCGGTGAAATCGGCTGGCTTTTATTAACTGCAGTACGTGAGTTGGATCATAAACTGCAGAATATGATCATCGAATGTGGGGAACTGAAACAAGAAATAGAAAACTTACAAGACAAGCAACTGATTACTTGAGAATGCATGGAAAATGCGACGTCTCGGGCAAACGAGTGGGAAGCTAAATGTACTACGCTAGCTGTCCGTTTAGTGCATGCTAAGCGCCGTAAACAAGGCAAAACACACTCCGTTTCCTCTTTTAAAGTACGAGCCATAATGCAAGACGATTGGAACCCAGAAATATGGGATGGCAGTATACATAACTCAGATAGTGACGACTATATCTGGGAAGTCGATGAAGGGGACGGAGAAGCGCTAACGGTTAATAATGACAATTGTACAATTATAGATGCGAGACTGGTCGTGCAAAATAAAGCCAAGGGTCACCCCGGTGGACAGCACAGGGTAACGCGAACCGTACGCGATTTTACACAATCAGAGTTTCTGGAACTCGGTAAACAATATAGACAGAAACCAGGCGAGAGCTTGATGCAGTGGATCTTACGTATGTGGGATGAAGGGGGTGATAGTTGTCAATTGACAGATACAGAAATCAAACATTTAGGCTCTATCACCACGAATCCGAAGTTAAGAAATGTCTTACGAGGGGGACAGAATCAAGTGATCGTATCAATAGTGGAATGGGTTGTAAACGCTGTGAAACACGCATATCCAGACGCGAGAGACGCGGAATATATTGATAGATCTTGGCGTACAGCTTCTGAAGCAATTCAGCAGCTGCGAGAAATGGGTGTGCAGGCAGCTATTTATAAAGCTGCACCAGGAGTTGCGTTTGCTGGCCCTGATAATGAAGCTTTCACTGCTGGAATGCGAAACCGGTTAATAAAAAATGCACCGCATCATTTAAAAGGGGCTCTATTATCTATGCTCGCCGGAGTTAATCAGCAGACAGTATGGGATGTGGCGCATTATTGGGCCAGTTAGATGAATTGGGTGCAATGGTATCGGCTGGGCAGAGACCAGTTAGAGCCATAGCAGGGCATACAATACAAAGAGTAAGCCGTTCAAAAATGGTGCGTGATCTGATAGAAGCAGGAATACATAAAATGGATATCCATGGCAAACCAACAGGGGAAATTTTTCAGAGATGGCAAGCTCTGAGAAAGTCTAAAAAAGGACGAAGGCAGAATCCCTCCAACCGCACCGTCTAGTGAGGAGGAAACAAAACACTCCGAACACAAACCAAAATGCTTTTTTCACTTTCCGAACGAGTGGTGCACACCTCGCCCAACATATTGAGGAGAGGGCAGGTCTCCTGTAGGCAGGGAGGTACGGCTCATTCATGCAGGAGACCAACGCCCATACGTCCCACTAACCATTTACTGGGGTAAACGGAAAAAAAAAACACATCAGGTTATGGCACTTATGGATACTGGGGCAGAAGTCACTTTACTTTAAGCAAATCCATATAACTTTTCAGGACCAATTGTAAATGTAAACGGATATGGAGGCTCAGATATCCAGGCGAAACTAATCACAGTACACTTAGCAATAGGAAAGTCACCCTCTTTTAAAGCTAAGGTGCTTATTTCAGAATTGCCTGAATATATTCTGGGATAGATATTCTTACAGGAAAGTCATTCCAAACAGAATGGGGAACATTTTCTTTTGGGATTCGTAATGTCATGTGTAGAATAGTAAAAGCAATAGTAAGAGGAAAGGCAAAATGGACCCCTTTAGAAATTCCAGTCCCTGACACACCTGTAAATTTAAAACAGTATCGTTTGCCAGGAGGTTTGCAAGAAATAGGAGAAACAGTGGAAGAGTTATTACGAGTAGGAATTATTCGACCTGCAGTTAGCCCTTTCAATTCTCCTGTGTGGCCAGTCAGAAAACCGGATGGTTCATGGAGAATGACAATCGATTACAGAGGTCTAAATGCTAAAGCACCGCAATTGACTGCTGCAGTTCCTGATATTGTGACCATCATAGAAGACATCATGGCTAATGCAGGAGAGTGGCATGCTGTCATAGACCTGGCTAATGCGTTTTTCTCTATTCCTATTGCAACCCAAAGTCAAGATCAGTTTGCATTTACATGGAAGGACAGACAGTACACCTTTCAAGTACTGCCACAGGGATACCTACACAGCCCTACGTTGTGCCATGGACTTGTAGCAAGAGATCTGGCTACCTGCTCAGATTTGGAAAAGGTACGATGTTTCCATTATGTGGATGATATAATGTTAACTGGGGATGAAGCATCAGTAACAAAGGCATTGTCAGTTTTAATATCCCACATGGAGAGCAGAGGATGGGCTATCAATAAAGATAAAATCCAAGGACCCGCCAGAGAAGTTAAATTTCTGGGCATGATGTGGTTTGGACCAGAAAAACGAGTGCCCCAAAAAGTAATTGACTCTTTGTATAAATTAAAGGCACCAACTAACAAAAAAGAAGCTCAATCCTTTGTGGGTTTAATGGGCTTTTGGAGAGCATTTGTGCCACATTTGGGACTAATTTTAAGACCTATACATGATGTTGTCAAGAAAAAGGCACAGTTTGAATGGACAGAAAAACAACAAGTTGCTTTTGAGGCAGCTAAAGAAGCTTTAGTCCAACACCAAGGACTGGGACCTTTAAAAGCTAATTTGCCTTTTGAACTGGAAGCCACAGAACAGAACAATATTGCTACGTGGAGCTTATGGCAGAAGAATGGATGCAAACGGATTCCCATCGGCTTTTGGAGCCGACAGCTGACAGGATCACAGACTAAATATACACCACTTGAAAAGCAGCTTCTTACAGCATACTGGGCTCTTTTGCACACTGAGAGACAGACAGGTCCTGCTCCGGTAAAGCTACGCACTAACTTGCCCATTGCTGGGTGGGTTAGAGATAATGGCCTGGGAGCGAGAGCAGGCGCCCAAAATCCGAACTTTATGCAAGTGGAAATGGTATTTGCAAGCAGAGCACACTTTGAAGGCAAAGACACGAGTGCCTTACAAGGGCTATGGCCGGAGCTGTGATTTATGAAGATCCAGAGGACATACCCCCTGTTGTGCCTGTAGTGGAGTCGCCCTTTAAAGAAGCACCAGCCTACGATCATTTGACACCAGCGCAACAGGAGAACAGCTGGTTCACAGATGGGTCAGCGACTATGGAAGGAGGTAAAAGGGCTTCGGAGAGCAGTGGCTTATCAACCTCGCACTGAGACCATCCTGAAGCAACAGGGGAAGGTAAATCAAGCCAATGGGCTGAACTTATTGCTGTCGCTATGGCATTGACAGAAAATCAAAGCTGACCTGTTGTTGTTTATACTGATAGCTGGGCAGTTTTTCAAGGGCTAACAGTGTGGATCACAATGTGGAGAAGGGCTGCTTGGACTATTCATGCGAGAGAACTTTGGGGTGGTACAGAACTGTGGGAGCAGCTTTGGACAATGGGCACAAGAGGGGAAACTCTCATTGGTCATGTGGATGCCCATGCCCCTCTGATATCCCTTGAGAGGCTTTATAACCAACAAGCTGATCTCATAGCTGCTGTTCGAGAAATCAACCTGGAAGAAGCCTATCCAGAGAATGAAGACCTGTGCACCTATGCTGAAGTGAATGTAATCGAGCCTTCCTTAATATCCTTAGCAAGGTGGGCTCATGAAACTTCAGGACACATGGGAGCAGAAAAAACATACCAATGGTGTCATCAGCGATGTATACCAGTCACTATTGATATTGTTAAACAAATAGTGAATAATTGCTCCACATGTACAGAAGTAAAACAATGGCCCCTACAGAAGAAGGCAACTGGTAAACTGAAGAGAGGAATGGGACCAGGACAAATTTGGCAGGTGGATTACATTGGGCCACTGCCACGAGAAAATCGACTATTATATGCTTTAACTGCAGTAGATACTTATTCTGGACTGTTACAAGCTTATTCATCAACAAGAGCTGACCAGAAAGCTACACTTAATGGACTGAGCCAGTTAATCTGTAGCGGGGCCACATAGTTAGTGTTCAAATGTCAGTTCTGTGTGTGTCTCGTTTCATTGTCCCATTTGCTGTTTGTATGTGTATCAGTTAATGCCGTCCCCGTAAAGGAGGATGGATGATGGGAGGAGACCACAGCCGCAAATCTGGAAAACACCTGTGCTAAATCAACCAATTACTGCCGTCACCGACTATTGAAGAGGAAGGAGAGAGAAGAGAAAAGAAAAGAGACCCGTGTTTTGTCAACTACTTCAACTTGCTTGCTGTTTCATCATATTGCGCTTTGTTCCAGTTTGTTTTTCATTAATCCGGACTGTCTTTCAACCTGCATCTGCTGAGACCCCGGGGTCGATTCATCATCCACCATACGCCGAGGAATCACGGTAAGGTTGCCCCAAACACAGGGAAAATCAAACACCACAATTGCCGCTAGTTCAGTCATCCGTAATCAGGACATTTTTACTTTCGGACTCAAATTCACAACCATTCTGTTCATTAGTCATTTTGTTGCTTGTGTGGTGTGTGTTATATGTTACAGGGACAAGGGAGGGGTTTTTGTATGTATATTTTGGTGCTATCTTGAGGTTGCTGGGGTGGAGGAATATTTATATGTGCATTTGTTTTGTGGTATGTCTTGTGTCATTTAATACATTTACTCCGTTTAATTTTACATTCTGCTTTTGTGGACTTGCATTTATACCGTCGATTGTGGGGAAAAGTTTACTTGTGTAGAAGTACGGCTTGATAGTTAGATTTCTCAGCAAATTATCCAGGCCACAGGTCTTGGAGGTGTGGCTGCCGGCTGGGTAAAGGGGTCAGCCGTTACAAATCCAAGCATATGGAGTGCCTGAAGAAATCCAAAGTGATCAAGGAAGCCACTTTGCTGGAAAAGACGTACAAGAGTGAGCTCAAGGAGCTGGCATTCAGTGGACTCTGCATATCCCTTATCACCCAAGGGCTGCAGGACTTATTGAGAGAATAAATGGCCTGTTGAAAGAACAAGTTAAAAAACTAACTGGGCACAATCATCTTAAAGGCTGGACTAAAGTTTTAAAGCAAGCCTTATTTAATCTCAATAATTGTCCGTTGGCTGGGTCCACACCTTTTATGAGACATCAAAATGTCGGAGGAGAGCCACCTGTGTGTGCCCTCCGCCTGACAACAATTAGTCCACTGGCAAACAATGAAGTAACTCCCACAGGGTTATCAGTTAGGGCACCTAAATCACTTCCAGTCAAGTTAAACTCCTCAGAAAGACTCAGCTTGGGAATAACAGGTCAGTGGCCAAAGGAATGGGAGGTGAGAATAAATGTTGAAATGCTTGTAACAGATGCATGTTTAACAGAGACATTAGAGATCTGTTTAAATTAATGGTATTTAGTTTTAGAAAATCAAGGCAATAAAGACATACATATAGCTGAAGGACAGGCCATATGTAAATTGCACATAGATAAAGTCACAGATGTTTTAGTCAGTATTGAACAGTTTAAAGGAGAAATAGGAGGGAAGGTATGGGTTTTAACTCCAGGACAAAAGCCGAGGGCAGGAGATATAATAGCTGCAGGACCAGGAGACACTAGAATGGTTCTTTTAACGGGCTCTCAGTCGCCCCTCTGCTTTCCCTTACACAGATTATCCTCACGTGTGGAATAATCGGGATAGATGGTTTATGGACCGGATGGAGTCGATGCACCCCCTATAACAAAGTCTTTTGGGCTGCTGATACGCCAGGAACGGAAAAGTATGTAACCTTGAACTTTACCCTTACCAAGAACTGTACCTGGCAGTTACGAAACAAGACATCTACGGCTCCATTTTCCATGAAACTGGAATATCCTGACTTGTTACCTTTACCTGTGATGACTTATGAAGACACTGCAATAACTGTGACTGTGCATAATAACGTATCTGTGTGGTTGGCTATGATGAACTGTAAACCTGATTCTAATGGACTATCATGTTGGACAACTGAAGGGGGGCAACAACTGACTGCAATATCCATCCATCCTCTTCCGCTTATCCGAGGTCGGGTCGCGGGGGCAGCAGCTTAAGCAGAGGCCCAGACTTCCCTCTCCCGGCCACTTCTTCCAGCTCTTCGGGAGAATCCCAAAGGCGTTCCCAGGCCGGCCGGGAGACATGGTCCCTCCAGCGTGTCCTGGGTCTTCCCCGGGGCCTCCTCCCGGTTGGGCGTGCCCGGAACACCTCACCAGGGAGGCGTCCAGGAGGCATCCTGATCAGATGCCCGAGCCACCTCATCTGACTCCTCTCGATGCGGAGGAGCAGCTCTACTCTGAGCCCCTCCCGGATGACTGAGCTCCTCACCCTATCTTTAAGGGAAGCCCAGACACCCTGCGGAGGAAACTCATTTCAGCCGCTTGTATTCGATCTCGTTCTTTCGGTCACTACCCATAGCTCATGACCATAGGTGAGGGTAGGAGCGTAGATCGACTGATAAATTGAGAGCTTTGCCTTACGGCTCAGCTCCTTTTCACCACGACAGACCGATGCAGAGCCCATCACTGCGGATGCGCACCGATCCGCCTGTCGATCTCACGCTCCATTCTTCCCTCACTCGTGAACAAGACCCGAGATACTTGAACTCCTCCACTTGGGACAGGATCTCTCCCCCAACCCTGAGAGGGCACTCCACCCTTTTCCGGCTGAGGACCATGCTCTCGGATTTGGAGGTGCTGATTCTCATCCCAGCCGCTTCACACTCAGCTGCGAACCGATCCAGAGAGCTGAAGATCACGGCCTGATGAAGCAAACAGGACAACATCATCTGCAAAAGCAGTGACCCAATCCTGAGTCCACCAAACCGGACCCCTTCAACCCCCTGGCTGCGCCTAGAAATTCTGTCCATAAAAGTTATGAACAGAATCGGTGACAAAGGGCAGCCCTGGCGGAGTCCAACTCTCACTGGAAGCGGGCTCGACTTACTGCGGCAATGCGGACCAAGCTCTGACACGGTTGTACAGAGACCGAACAGCTCTTATCAGGGGTCCGGTACCCCATACTCCCGAGCACCCCCACAGGATTCCCGAGGGACACGGTCGAATGCCTTTTCCAAGTCCACAAAACACATGTAGACCGGTCGGGCAAACTCCCATGCACCCTCAGGACTCTGCTAAGGGTGAAGAGCTGGTCCACTGTTCGCGACCAGGACGAAAACCACACTGTTCCTCCTGAATCCGAGGTTCACTATCCGGCGGACCCTCCTCTCCAGAACCCCAATAGACTTTTCCAGGGAGGCTGAGGAGTGTGATCCCTCTATAGTTGGAACACACCCTCCGGTCCCCTTTTAAAGAGGGGACCACCACCCCGGTCTGCCAATCCAGAGGCACTGTCCCGATGTCCATGCGATGTTGCAGAGGCGTGTCAACCAAGACAGTCCTACAACATCCAGAGCCTTAAGGAACTCGGTATCTCATCCACCCGGGGCCCTGCCACCAAGGAGTTTTTGACCACCTCGGTGACTTCAGTCCCAGAGATGGGAGAGCCCACCTCAGAGTCCCCAGGCTCTGCTTCCTCATGGAAGGCATGTTAGTGGGATTGAGGAGGTCTTGAAGTACTCCTCCCACCGACCCAACGTCCGAGTGAGGTCAGCAGCGCACCATCCCCACCATATACGGTGTTGACACTGCACTGCTTCCCCTCCTGAGGCGCGGACGGTGGACCAGAATCTCCTCGAAGCCGTCCGAAAGTCGCTCTCCATGGCCTCTCAAACTCCTCCCATGCCCGAGTTTTGCCTCAGCAACAACGAAGCCGCGTTCGCTTGGCCTGCGGTACCTATCAGCTGCCTCCAGAGACCCACAGGACAAAAAGTCCTATAGGACTCCTTCTTCAGCTTGACGGCATCCCTCACGCGGTGTCCACCAGCGGGTTGGGATTGCCGCCACGACAGGCACCGACCACCTTGCGGCCACAGCTCCGGTCAGCCGCCTCAACAATAGAGGCACGGAACATGGCCCATTCGGACTCAATGTCCCCACCTCCCTCGGGGCGTGGTTGAAGTTCTGCGGAGGTGGGAGTTGAAGCTACTTCTGACAGGGGACTCTGCCAGCCGTTCCCAGCAGACCCTCACAACACGTTTGGGCCTACCAGGTCTGACCGGCATCTTCCCCACCATGAAGCCAACTCACCACCAGGTGGTGATCAGTTGACAGCTCGCCCCTCTCTTCACCCGAGTGTCCAAGACATATGGCGCAAGTCCGGCGACACGACCACAAAGTCGATCATCGACCTGAGGCCTAGGGTGTCCTGGTGCCAAGTGCACATATGAACACCCTTATGCTTGAACATGGTGTTTGTTATGGACAATCCGTGACGAGCACAGAAGTCCAATAACAAAACACCGCTCGGGTTCAGATCGGGGCCATTCCTCCCAATCACGCCCTTCCAGGTCTCACTGTCATTGCCCACGTGAGCATTGAAGTCTCCCAGCAAAACGAGGGAATCCCCAGAAGGTATGCCCTCTAGCAACCCCTCCAGAGACTCCAAAAAGGGTGGATACTCCAAACTGCTGTTGGCATACGCACAAACAACAGTCAGGACCCTTCCCCACCCGGCGGAGGGAGGCCACCCTCTCCCACCACGGGTAAACCCCAATGCACAGGCTCCAAGTGGGGGCAATAAGTATGCCCACACCTGCTCGGCGCCTCTCACCGGGGGCAACTCCAGAGTGGTAGAGAGTCCAGCCCCTCTCAAAGAGATTGGTTCCAGAGTCCAAGCTGTGCGTCGAGGTGAGTCCGACTATATCTAGCCGGAACCTCTCGACCTCGCGCACTAGCTCAGGCTCCTTCCCCTTCAGAGAGGTGACATTCCACGTCCCAAGAGCCAGTTTCTGTAGCCGAGGATCAGACCGCCAAGGTCCCCTCCTTCGGCCACCACCCAACTCACACTGCACCCAACCTCCTTGGCCCCTCCCATAGGTGGTGAGCCCTTGGGGAGTACTGCAATATGAACACCTGAAAATGATGTAATATTATATGTGTTTAAACAGGAAGCAACAACGCATGTAAAAGCACCAGTAATGTTATGGGAAATTCATAAGACTAGGAGTGGGAATGGTTATCCTTTTGATGCAACATTACTTAGACAAATGAAAGGTTGTAAAAAAGCTAGCATAGCACATTAAATAATTACTGTAGCACTCAACATTAATGTTAGTGGGTTTGATATAAAACGTCACGAGTTTCCAAGAGGAGAACATATAGTACCGCGCAGTACAGGTGCGACATATAATTGTAGAAACATACAATCCTTATGGCCTCCTCATAAGGTAGAAATAAAACGAAGGCCAAAGCGAGACATGTGGGGAGCTATAGGGACTGGATTAGGAGTAGGAAGTTTAGGTTTAGGATCTCTTAATACTGCTGATATAGCAGCAATATATCACAAAATATCATCTATTGGTGTGAAACAAGCCAATAGTCTGCAAACTTTGGCTCATTGGGGGGCCAGAGTTGGCAGACAGGCATATACAGGAGTTGCTATTATGGAAGACTCACCATGGGTGGTTAAACGAGTCCTTATGGACTGGTTTACAAAGCCAATGGGCCATAGATGAAGAATCAGCTTGCTATTTAAAAAAGATTATTGCTATACAACAGTATTTAAATTTTAAGACAGATTGGGGATTCAAACCTCCAACATTGGAGAAACGAATTAAAATTACCATCAGACTGGTGGTTGCAGCCTAAGTCCTTCATGTGTGAGGACTCAATATGCCAAGCTGTATTTCAGGTAGCAACCACTGCTGAAGAAGACAATGTTTGGTGTCCGTTTCATGTCTTACCTGTTTTACTAGGAGGAACATGGTGGACACCCATAGTAGATAGACACTGGATAGACCTAAATAATAATACTGTTGAACCTGCCTTTTGTTATAACTGGCAAGAAAGGTTCGTATGTCAAAGAGTGGGTACCTTGCCACACCCCTGTTTGCATCCTTTAGCTGGGGACTGTTATTGGCGCCAAATAGCAGTAAACTCCACTGAAGTGTTTCAAACTGATACTACTTCTGCATGTGCAGTGACAATAAATAACATCACTTGGAGTGATGGTACCCACTACAGGGGCCCAGGGATATCCTGTCGCACCAATGTGAGTAATATACGAGATGACTATTATGGAAGAACCTACATGTTAACTACATGGGAGAATATACATTGGGAAGCAGAAGCTAACCCATTCCTGAATTTACAATTTGCCTATGAAATAGAACTACCAAAATATAAAGCAATTTTAGAGCATGCTAAATAATATGAACATCTTTTTAATGTAACGTTACAAAAAGCAAGGGACCTACTAATAAGATTGAAAACAGATGAAACAAAAGTAATTACCTCTGCAGAAGAAAATGAAGAGATCTCTACACATCACTGGTGGGATTTTTTCACTAAGTGGTCACCATCGAGTAATACTATTTTAAATGTACTTGTTCATCCAATTGTACTGTTAATTATTATTATTATCATTTTTACCATTACCAATATTTACTTACATTTGCGTATTAGACAAGTGAAGCAGGAGCTAGACCGGCACTACACCCCTCGTTGTTACAAGCATTCTTGAGGAGCTGTTTACATTGTGAAGGGGGACTGAGTACCTTTTGCTTTGTGAATAAGATTCTCAGGGATTGTTTTGTCACAGATCCAGTGACAAAGGGTGGTCTGTTATACTAAGGTTGTTATAATAGTAAGAATTGTGTCACTGTATCTGTGTTAGATCTCTTTAAATGTATTTTTCATTCTTTTTCTGTGTAACATGCCATGAAGAGCTGAGCCAGCTTTAGCACAGAGTGTCAGCTTTCAGAATTGCTGGGCTAGGCAAAGTATAAAGACAGACAAGAACAGCTGTTGTCAGCCCTAAAAGGCCTAAGTGTTATATGATCTGACCGTCTGATGCTTAGCTTAAGTTTGTCTACCTTGTTTGGCATTGTACTGGGGGATTTGGTCGTGTGGACACAATATAAAAGAACGCTGGAACCTTGCCAAGCTTTGAAGACCTGCGGGAGTGGAAGAAATAGACTCCAACGCCACCTCCGTTGTGACAGAAAAAAGCAATTTCTACACGACCGAATCCCCGCGGTTCACAGATGAAATTTGACTGGTCTTCCCTGTTGTTTTATAGCAACGTAAGCCGCATTAAACAAGCTAAGTATATTCTGTCTTTTCTGTGACTTTGTCGCCGCCTATCACCGAAAAGAGGGATATCGCCGTTATAATTTATACTTATTTAACTAAAGGTTTATTAAAACGCTGCAATATAAAAGAACATATTTCCACGGAGCTAACACTCCCATCGGAAACAATGCTAAAAGATTTGATGTACAAAGTTTCATACTGTCTTCACAGGTTGAAATCTTATGAGTGCCCTGTCGGTCAAATCGTAGAACTGTACTTGCCTGCCACCCAATAATAAATAGTTAGCATTAATAAATAATGTTTGCCACCCGTGAATGCTTACACAGTAAAAGTCCTCGTCCACCTCCAGATGCCACCCAAGCCAAGCGCTCATTTAGACTGTGTGGCCCCTAAACTGTGGCATGTCCCCTTTGGCTGCTTGTCATCCTAATCCGCTGTCACCGAGTCCTCCTTCTCTCCTGAGTCTCTCCTGTTCCCCTGGCATATTGTTTTCTGCCATGTTTGATATCTTTGTGTTTTATTGCTTGTCTCCCTGTTTTTCTTGCTTCATGCCACACACAGTTAGGCTCAGCAAATATTCTCTTAAGTTTGTAACTTCAACATGGAGCACATTTTTTTGTGACATTGTGGTGAAGTTTTCTGGATGTAAAGTGCAAATGATTCACGTGTTGCACAGCATTGGCACAGACATACAAGGTAAAGAGAAGCAGGTGAGTGTCGATGGCACCTGTGCAGCCACCAAGACAAACGTCACACCTCAATACAAGTGAAGATGAACGGCTCACAGCTGCCTGTTAGACAAGAATAGACAAGAGCCTTCACAAGGTGTGGGGCTGCCACCCATATGTCGCTTCCTGGATACAAAATTGGGTTCAATGGTGTAGAGTCATGTACAGGTTTGAGTCCAAAACAAAGGTGATTGGCTGGCACAAAGATGGCAATTGTAAAGGAGAGCGGAGGAAGTGACGTCATCCGGGCCAGGCGGGACATCCCGTAACTGTTCTGTAGAGAACAGAGAGAGAGAGAGAGATAGAGAGAGTCAGTGCCCTCCGCCACCTCCTGGTCTGTCATGGCATTACTTCTGTTCAGGCCCTTAGCTCCCTCCTATGCACACGTCTGTGACAACGAGCTCCAAACTGAAGTCTCACAGGGTGTTTGTTGTTCAGGTCCAGATTCTTACCATCTGCAGTCACTCACCCCTTGTGATGCCCCTCAGTATCTCTGCCCATCCCTGATTAGGCTTAATGTGTATTTGGGGGGTTAGTATTCTGTACTGCTGTTGATATAAAATGGCACCCTGAGTCACAACGTCACACACTTACCTTGCTTATTGTAGGGTCCTGAGGTCCAGGTGAACTGCATTACTCCCTCTAGCCAACAGGGGTCACTGGCACCTGCATGAAGGTTAGCTGAGTGTGTCACCCGGTTGTACCCATGTGGGGTGTTTACATGTCGGGGGTCTCCTGTTCTTATCTAGCTGTGGGTTACGCCTTTGGTCAGACTCTGTGATGGGGTCCAGCACGTTAACCACACGTCCTCAATCATTAACACCATCAAAGATGTGGAGGGTGCTGAGTGAAGAAGATCTCCTCACTTAGACTATCAAGTCTTACGACATCCCCCCTTCACCGGGGGCTCACTTCCACTGCTCCACACTTTAACACATCAAATGTGTCTCGCAACATGATGCCAGGGCCAGAAAACCCAAACTGTGTAAAGAGAACGCAGCAATGAGAGGACGAGGGCTGATAGACCGATGAGGAGAATCGCTCCGCCAGGGCACCAGGTGGCAGTGTAGCTCAGCTCCTCAAGGCTTCTCCTCTTAAAGGCAAGATGGGACTCGGGGGGGCAATAACTAGTGACACCACAATGAGGGCACAGTTGGCTGGGCCTTTAGAAGTCTGCCTTTGACCCCAGAAGTAGCGCCATGGTGGGCTTTAAAGGCTGCTCCCTGTCCTAGTCCTACTGATGTCACAAACTGAGATGGCATAAATGCTGAGCAGGCGAGCAGAAAGGACAACACGAGATAAAAGGACAGGAGACAAGTTAGTGGTGGCACATACTAGCAGTGGGAAAGTGTTCGAGCAGGACCCCAGATTAAGCGGGCAAAGATTGTGCCAAAAACATGCCAGGGGTTTATTGTGATGTTCTTCCTCTGATCGTGTCTTCTGTGTATGTTTTTTATTAATTTTTTTCAGTCACTGCTTTTTCAATATTTTGTCAGCTTTTTGATAAGTTAGAGTTGTTGCTTTTGTGTAAATGGTGCCACCTCTCAGTTATATAGCACCTTTACGAGGGTCAGTACCACACATGTATTTCTACTGTTACAGTGCACACACATTCTGGTGACGTGATGTGACTGTGATATCCCGTGTAGTGGGAAGTGGCCCCAGTCTACACTCTGGACATCTGATCTGACATCTGATGATTTCTTTAGCATTATGGGATCCCCATCTCTGACTCAATCAAATGTCGGCTTTCTCTTTTAGGCGTGCCACACTTTATACCACCTGCACTTGGCAGGCTGCGAGGACACCGGCGTGTACAAATCAATATGTGTGGTGGAGCCTGTACTGGGCAATATATCGGCTCCACATTTGTCCAGACACACCACGCCTTTACATCGCTCACCCGCTAGACGGACTGGCATTCCTGCGACAGCGCCCTCAACACACCAATGGTAAGCGCACTTCCTTATAATCATATAAATGCTGCTTCTTCACTTTCAAGGCTTCTTCAACTTAAATTTGGTAATGACAGTGACACACTTTGGGTTTGTGGCCTGAAGTCCTGCTGCCCTTTGCCAGCTCTTGTTGTCTTGCTATTTACCTTCAGCCCACCCATAATGTCTGCCTGCCTTTGGCACTCAAGTCACTTATTATGCAAATCAGACCCACTTTGGTGACAGACTTCACGACTGAAGGTCCCTGACTGTGAACTTCCTTTAATCAACATTTGAAAATTCAAATATTTCTGATGTAAATAAAAGAAGAAGGAGGAGGAGGAGGAGTGGGCATGGAAATCAAACACCTGAGATACGGGTGGCATGTGTGACCAATCAAATGAGGAGACCACTGAGCTCGCCATGTAAACTGGGTGGGCATGAAGTCCTCATTGTGCCAAAGACAGTCCCAAGCCAATCTGATTGACAAATGACAGCCATCTGCAACTAAACCAAACCCAGACGAAGGTGGACGTCCATCTGACCAGCTGTCACTGAGTTTGGCCACCAAACCTCAGAAAAGGCCCAGAGCTGGATCTTCATGTTGAGGAGGCTCAGGTCCTTTAATGATATGCCGGCTAGCGATGTTCTACCTGTCCATGATGACCACTGTGCTGTGGTCTACAGTGAGGAGTAACATCTGATGACTGAAGAAAATGGCAGACAAGAGGAGGAGGCTATTATGACCAAGGCTGCTCGGGGGTGCTGCTGGGGTCTGCAGACATCAGACTCTTCACTCTGTGTCTGTGTTCACCCTGGTTAGTGTGCCAGGTACATTGGCATAGTCATGACTTTCATTTAGAGACCCTCTGCATTAAACAAACACTTGGGGTACTCTGAGTATAATTTGGGGTCCTGCACTTGTGGGGTCTGCACTTGGTGTTTTAGTGTTGTGTGCGCTGAGCTCTGTGGTGTTTGTTTAGCAGATGAACTACGGGAGCCTACCTGTCTGCACATCCATCTTTCTGTTCTATGGTGCCCTTCACTGCCATCTATCATTTGGTGCCAGTCACGTCTGCCCACCTACCTACCTACATACTACACACTATCTTTCAAATCTGTATGTCTGCCCAAATGTCATATCGTGCCTTTCAGTTCTGTCTGTTGAGGTTTTAAGGTGACACAGAGTTACCCAAAGACTTAAAGCTGTTATTGTGGTTAAAAGTGCGGGTTCAAATATTCACACAGATGGTACATCAGCATTTATTAAAGATTATTTTAACAATAAACAAAGTCGCATTAAAAAATAAAATCTGAGTTTCAGGACTTTGAAAGTGAAGAATCACGGAGGACAAATTGTCATCTTTCATGCCTACGTAACCCTCTTCTTGTCTCGTTAAAATTTTTGGTGGTCTTTTCTCTAACCAACGTCCTTCTCCTGCCACTACACTTAAAGACCTCACACAATATTTAAAAATGGCACGAGATGTGACAACTTGGGACAATCTGTGTCAAACATATAGACGTGGAATTTGATGAAGTGGTGTCTCAAACTAAAGAAGCTGTCACATGTCACTTCTGGATGAGGCAGTGGAGAAGAAACTCATGAAACAAAGAGACCCCCAGAGCCTCTCAAAGCAAATGTTAGTTTGTCAATCATGAAAGTGTGCAGTTTATGGTAAAACAGTTTGTCAGAGAAGACGTGCTTATGGCTCAGGCCTCAGTGACAGATGGTGACAGTAAGTCAGGATGTGACATGTCAGGGGCACAGGATGTGATGGTTGATGAAGAGGAAAGCAGAATCCCAGTAAAGTACTGTGGTCTTAAACTACATGTGAACACGTGAAAGTCTGATCCTCATTTCAAATCAGTTCAGTAGATAAAGGTGACCAAATCGGAGAAGTAACTTGGAACGGCTGGATGTGGCAATCATTGAGTTAACAGGAATGCTGGGAAATGTCAGTGCAGCCCTCGTTTTAATCGTCCCCTGAAGTGACTCCAGTCTCCATGGGACACAAGGACCAGGAAGGACCCAAATTTATACTGAGATGACAAGCCTGGTCAAGTCTGAACTGAAGCATCTTGGCAAAGAACACCCAGAGGCCCAGAATTGATGCTAAGGACTCAGTGCTGCCCCATAAAACCCCCTGGGCCTCCTAAAGTCCTTTTATGAAATTAAGATTGACATACGGAGTGATGATTCTGCATCCTGGCTTTGAATCTTGTGCAGATTCTTGGTCACTGAGGTGTGTGCCTGTTCTCCTCGTGTCTACATGGGGTCTCCTGCAGGTACTCTGATCTCCAAGCTCCCACATCCACCAGTGAAGAGCAGACAAGTCACCAGTGGATCTGCACAACATGGCATATTATGACATGGACCTGCTTTGCTGCTCCTTGGCATTGAGTCAGCCGTGAATTTCACGATGGACACCGAAACACCAGTGCAGCCCCCAAGGCCAGCTGTCACACTGAGAGCACTGAACTGACAGCCGATTGTCCAAAGTCACAAAAGAATGTTTAAGAAAAGACCTGGAGAGGTTTGGAATGGCTGACTCCAAGAAGGCTGCCGACACCAGAAGGTCCACAAAGTCCAAGAGTCGGAGAGCTGCTGTGTGGATTTCTCTTACGTGAAGGCATTTAAAGAGTGTCACATGTCAAATGTGGTGAGAGCAGGTGATGAATGCAGGGGTGCACTTTCTTATTCACACAATTCTCTTAAATGAATAACTGCAGCCCGTTCAGTGCTACATTTTATACTGCAGATAATATCAGGAGTGTTTGATCAATCTGGTGAACCTGCTGACTGGCTCGGTGCCCAAACTGCGCCATGTCCAGAGGTGCCATTTGTTCATATACTGTTGACTTGGTGCAGGATATGGAATTAAATGTTTTCCGTTTGTTACTTGTCTATGCAAAGCAGAATTAATTACAATAAATCCAAATGCGAAGAGACAACATGAAACAAACACTTTGAAATTTAACACCCCCCAGATGGGAAAGCATTCAGGATTCACTGGAAGTGAAGTCCTCCTCCAGGATGTTCATGTTGGCACATCACATGTGAGAAGCAAACCAACGTCATGAGCCCCACACCTCTTTGAAGCAATAAAAAGCCCCCAGAGAGCCAAGGACCCCAGTTAGAGCGGAGAAGGCAGATCCACCACAGCACTACCAGTCGGGCAACCCAGGTAAGGAATCAGCTGTTTTTATTACACATCAAGTGTGCCGTTGAGATCAGGAGATGTGCTTGATGAGATGCTCTACTGTCACTGGGCTGCCGAGGTCCACGATGAGACATCCTAAGGGAGCAAAGTGCCGGTGACTTCTCAGTCAATGCATCCTCACTTTTTAAGGGCTTTTCACTGCAAGTCCCATCACAACGTACCATGTAGAGAGTAGTGAGTGGGGTGCTGAGTCAGAACCAGACATGCAGGCCAAAGGGGGCGCTAGAGGACATCAACAGGGCCATATAAAGATCTGACTGAAAGGTGAAAGCAAAGTGACTTTGGCAGGAATGACACTCATGAATGTGTTAAAATAAGTTACATACAAGACCAGTAACTCCAGTATGAACCAAAGAATAAATGACAGCAGCAGTTAAAAAGGATATCAGGAAGGCTGGAGAGAAATACTGCAGAAAAGGTGAAGACGTCCTAAAGAGATTCTTTAATTGTTTAGTCGTAAAAGAACAGACGAGGAGGAGGTGAAGAGAATGAGGAAGAGTGAAGGGGAGCGACAACATAGCAACGCTGAAATGACAAATGACTTGAACTTGCATTTTGTTGAAGTTTATACAGTTTGTGTGAAGAAGTCGATGACCTCACAGAAGTAACAGAGACTACTAAGGAGGTACTGAGAGATTTGGAAATTATAGAAAGAGAAGAGCTGCTCGGGCTACCTGGGAATTTGTCACATCGCTCTGCGTCTGCACTCAGTGAAGAGAGCTGTAGAGAAACAAACCGCCTTGTAATTAAAGAGGCTGAAATCAAACAAACCGCCAGGACAAGATCAGGCTTAAGGAGGCCAGCGAGTGCAGATAGAAACCCTTGACGCATATTTTAAAAATCTCTGCACACTCGAGTAATTCCTAAAGACGAGTGGCTGCTGAATATCATGAAGGGTGGACGAGTTGAGCCAGTGAGCTTAACGTACTCCACAGAAAAATTAATGGAGGGGATTATTAAGGAGAAGATCAAGAGACACATGAAGGAAATGCTAGGGACAGTCGGCATGGCTTCAGATGAGGAAGATCGTGTTTCAGTAATATAAGCGACTAAAGGATGTGATCAGGGAGGTGACAAAGTTAATTATTTGTTTTGATTTTCAGAAGGCTTTTAATAAAGTACCCCATGAAAGGTTGGTGATCAAACCAGAAGAAGTGGGGGATTCAGGGCGCAGTGCATAGCTTGGTAAAAAATGAGCTCAAACACTGGCAGGAGTGGGTTATGGTGAGGAGAAACTTCACAGAATTGGCAGATGTTAAAAGTGGCGTCCAGCAGGGGGCAACACTGAGGCTGCTGCTCTTTTTAATTTACATATCGATCTGATAAGAACGCAGGCGATACTCTGACCCGTTTGCAAAGGTTTGTGTCAACTTAACAAGAACGTTCAACAATGCCAGCTGGGGTGGCGTCTGTAGCGGTCACTTAGTAAACTCAAAGGGATTAAGACGTTCTGAAGGCCTTCAATGTCTCAAGAACGTCTCGTGTATTTGGCCAGGCTCAGCACTGCAGCAGACATTGTTGGGTGATTGCGACTGATGCAGTCGGTTGAGATTTTTCACCAATAAAAGGTAAGTAAAGTGCGTATAAAGCGGGGTCATTTTTGCTAAATCGCCTGTAATTCGACCTCTCCAAATTAGAATCATTGCTGTTATTGAACTATCTGGAGTATAAACACACGTCTGGTCTCTTTGTAAAGGTCACATTCTCTAGTTTCACCCTTAGTAGTCAGAATCACTGTAGGTGTGTGTCCTGCCCTCTGCCTCAAGCGCCTTGCCTGAGTTGACAGTCAGATAAACTTTCTCCAATGACCACACAGACAAGAGTTTCCAGTTTACTTTCTTTACTGAAGCCAGTTGGAATAGGGTAAAACTACAAATAAATCGTAAATACAAAATAGTAAGAAATTCTTGCGTACAAACTCAAATAATAAACTTAATGACAGAATTACTTATTCCTTGCAAACATATAAAGAATAAATAAATAACATTCACTTGAATGACAACATTATCTGTGCACCCTGGCAAAGCTGCTAAAGTATAAAAAAGTACGCTCCCAAGTACTTCTACAATGCAGCGAACACTCGGATAACAGCGGCAAGTTGCTGGAACCTTTTAACCTTGAAATACCTCCTTAAATAACTTTAAATTACTCAACATTTTCACAAACATGTATCAATACAGAATTAAACATCTCTACATACCGACAATGCCTTCCGAAGCCAAACTGAACGCTCAAAGTAGGAAGTGAGACAAACATGTGCTCTCTATTTTGTCTTTACTCTCTGGGCACAGCTTTATGAGATCATCGCAGTGAGACAGACTGCTTCTCAAGCAAAGGAATGCTGAATTCCACCATTAGATGGTGCAAATCTTAAGTCTCTCTAACTTCAACCTTTAGCTAGAACAGCACACTCCCCGCCTGGTATGCCATAGTATACCACTATTCCGTTTCTTTCTCTTCTGTTGCCAAATCCTTTGAAGGAAGAAGCAAGATGACTTCACCAACAGGCCCCACCTGACCTACCGACTCAAACTTGTACTTTGCGGACTCTCCCATCCTTGCTAGGGTACACTTCAGTTATAATTCCTAAAGGCCAGTCATTCCTCTTAGTTTGAGAGTCCTTCAAAAGGACCACACTTCCGAGCGCAAGATCTGGACGGTTAACTTGCCATTTCCTATGGAACTGAAGGGTGGATAAATACTGCTTGCGCCACCTATCCCAGAAGGTATTAGCAAAGCTCTGTACCCTACGCCATTGCTGCTTGTACAAGTCAGATTCTCCAAATTCCCCAACTGGAAGAGGAAAAGAACCCATTTTCTGAGTAACGATCGTGGCAGGTGTGAGAATGAATGGATCCGAAGGATCAGCTGACACAGGCACCAGCGGTCTGTTGTTCACGATAACAGTGACCTCAGCGAGAAAGGTGGTAAGTACTTCATGTGTTAATTTGGAAGACCTCATTTGGTCAAACATTGAATCTAAAATCCTCCGTGTAATACCAATCATCCTCTCCCATACACCTCCCATATGAGACGAATGAGGAGTATTGAATGTCCAAGTGCAACCATGATTTGCAAGAAATTTCTGCACATCCATTCCATCAGAATTGGAGGGAATTCCTAGTTCCTTGCAGGCACCAATGAAGTTGGTTCCTCTGTCTGAACGAATGTGCTTCACTGGACCTCGAATCGCCAGAAACCTCCTCAAGGCATTAATGAAACTGTAAGAATCTAGGGATTCAATGACCTCGATATGAATGGCTCTGACACTTAGACAGGTGAAAAGAAAAGCCCACCTTTTACTCTCAGCATGGCCGCCTCTTGTTCGTCGTGTTGATATAGTCCAAGGCCCAAACACATCCAATCTGACATGTGTAAAGGGGGGCTCCATGCTGAGTCTATCCGGGGGAAGGTCTGCCATCTTCTGTACTTCAAAGGACCCTCTGAGCTTACGGCAGATAACACACTTAAAGATAAGGCTAGAAACACATCGCTTGACACCTATAATCCAGTAGCCACCTGACCGGATTGCTCCTTCTGTAAAGTGACGTCCTTGGTGTTGTGTCTGCTCATGGAAGTAACGCACTAATAGGGTTGCTACATGATGTTGTCCTGGCACAATAAGTGGTCTTTTTTCATTAAGCTCTAGAGCTGCCTCTATGACCCGACCTCCAACTCTCAACAAGCCATTTTGGTCGATGAAGGGATCCAGAGTCCAAAGTGGACTTTTCTTTGAGAGCCTTCTATCCGATCTGAGACACTCAATCTCATCAGCGTAGGTTTCCTATTGAACTGTATGAATAATGACTTCTGCACTTTGAGCTAGTATGTCCGGTGTTAGCAATGACTCACGATGATCCCATCTCCTATAGATCTCAGCAGGCTTATTTTGAGCTTGCTTAAAGTGACGTACGAATTTAATTAGATTTCCCATAGCTCTGGTTAGATAAATCCAGCTAGAAAAACGGTTGAAGCGTTGAGACCCCAAATATGCAGATTCTACCGTGCGACATACTGTAACTAATGGCCTAACTTCAGAATCTTGAGCTGGATTGACAAGTTCAAATGACTCTTGCAC
This sequence comes from Polypterus senegalus, assembly GCF_016835505.1. Lineage (NCBI taxonomy): Eukaryota > Metazoa > Chordata > Cladistia > Polypteriformes > Polypteridae > Polypterus > Polypterus senegalus. The sequence continues at coordinate 4,130,167 of NC_053166.1, read as the reverse complement.
AGGAGGCATGATTTCAGGTTGAGATAAGAATTCCGGTCCCGTAAACCAAATTGTATCCTTTAAACTGGCAGCAGATATAGGTCTTGTTGTAATGTCTGCAGGGTTATGTTCTGTGTGCACATAATGCCATTGATCGGGAAGTGAACTTCTTTGGATTTTTTGGACTCGATTATTCACGTAAACATAAAACCTCAGCTTTTCATTATGAATATATCCCAAAACCACCTTGCTGTCAGTGTAGAAGGTAACTGCATCAAACTTAATATCTATTTCTGCTGTGATGGTTTCTGCCATTTGCACTGCCATAACCGCCGCACAAAGCTCCAGTCGTGGTATAGTATGTTCAGGACGCGGGGCCAATTTTGCTTTGCCAGAGATGAATCCCACATGACAGTTCCCATTGATGTCTGTGGCCTTCACATATGCGACTGCACCAACTACCCCTTCAGAAGCATCCGAGAAGACACAGAGCTCTACAAACTTTGCTTCAGACAGTGATACGGGTGAATATGGTCTTGGAATTTGAAGAGACTGCAATTCTTGTAGAGAATGTCTCCACGTCTCCCACAGCTCCTCTTTTTCAGGTGTCAAAGGTGCATCCCAATCAGATGACTCCTTAATAAATTCCCTTAGAAGAGCTTTGCCTTGGATTGTTACCGGAGCAACAAACCCAAGTGGATCATACAAACTATTTACAACAGAGAGAACTCCTCGTCGTGTGAACGGTTTTCTTTCTTTATGAACCTGAAAGATGAAGCAATCTGAATTCAAGTCCCAAAGTAGTCCAAGGCTACGTTGTATAGGTATGGTTCCTGTTGACAAATCTAAGTCTTTTAGGGTACTAGCATGGTCCTCAGGTGGAAAAGCTTCCATAACTTCTCTACTGTTAGACAACAACTTGTGAAGCCTGAGATTAGAGCAGGCTAACATGTCCTGAGTTCGTTTAAGTAGGTCAATTGCTGCTGCTGCAGTAGGCAAGGACTTCAGTCCATCATCCATATAGACATCCTGCTCTACAAACTTTCTGGCATCTTCACCAAACTCAAGTTGACCTTTCTGTGCTGCTTGTCGGAGGCAGTAAATAGCGACAGCTGGGGATGGGCTATTTCCAAATACATGCACTTTCATGTGAAAATCAAGTACATCATTCTTAGGATCATTATCTCTGAACCAAAGGAATCTCAAAAAATTACGATGCTCTGGGTGAACCATAAAGCAATGGAACATTTGCTGTATGTCTACAGTAAAGGCAATGAGATCCCTTCGAAACCGAAGAAGGACTCCAATAAGATGGTTGTTGAGATCTGGACCAGTTAGAAGGACCTGGTTTAATGATAGACCTTTGAATTGGGCACTTGAGTCAAAAACCACTCAGATCTGAGAAGGCTTCTTGGGATGGTAAACACCGAAACAAGGTAGGTACCAGCATTGCTCTCCAGGTTTTATCTGAGGGGCCACCTCTGCGTGATCATTTGGAAACATCTTCTCCATGAAGGCAACAAAATGAGTTTTCATTTCAGGACTCTTTCTAAAGGTGCGTTGTAGTGACTTTAAATGGTGTACTGCCATAGACCTGTTATCAGGAAGACATGGCCGTGGAACCTTGAATGGCAATGGAGCTACCCAGCTATTTTCTTTGTTCTGAAAGATATTCTGATTCATAATCTTTAAAAACTGTGCATCTTCAATAGAATAAGCTACTTTGTCATCGTCCTTTGTTCTTTGGAATAAGTCTTGATCTAAGATCATCTGCACTTCATCAGCGGAGCAGGTTTTACGATGGAGGATGTGCAGCGGCAGCTTACAGTCACAGTATCTCTCTTTAACAATGCAGTGGTTTGGGCAAGGCTTAAAGAATGAAGGTCGGCCATTCTCTAAGATGTTAGTGCAGTAGGCCCTTACTGTGTCCGGTTTGTGAACATCTCCTAAACAGACATCACCCACGATCACCCAACCAAGGTCCAACTTCTGTGCATATGGAGCGTTATGTGGTCCATTTACTTGCTTACGTACTTTATGGAGCCTGATGACATCTCTACCTAATAGGAGCATAATAGGGGCTTGTGGGTGGAGCTCTGGTATCTGCTTCTCCAGGTGCCTCAAATGTGGATGATTTAGCGCCACTTCTGGTGTTGGAATTTCAGATCGATTATTTGGAATGTCATTGCACTCGATCATTGTTGGTAGTGAAAGAGTGATACTTCCATCTATTGACTCAATTTGGAAGCCGTGTGTCTGCCTACCTTGTGATTCAACAGTTCCAGCGCATGTCTTCAAGGTGTATGAAGATATGAATCCTGATATTCCGAAAAGATCAAAGAACTCTGACCTCACAAGGGACCTGTTGCTCTGATCATCCAATACTGCATAGAGGAAAACAGCATCCTGTGAGCGACCCTCTGGACTCACTTTTACGAGGCAGATCTTGGAACATGAGCGTCTTGGTTGATTCCCTTTACAGACCCTAGTACAAGCAGAAGTAATGTTGGCTTCACTAGGACTATCATTTCTCTCCCCGCCATACTGTGAGGTGGGAGTTTGTGACATGGACAACCATGGGGCTGGTCCTGGATGCAGTGCTGAGGTGTGAGCCTCACTTTCACACTCTGTGCACTTGGTGGCGTCATTACAGTTCTTAGCCACATGAACTGCAGACTTACAGCATTTGTAACAAATCCCATGTTGTTTTAAGAATGCCTTCCTTTCTTCAAGGGCTTCTCCCTAAATCCACGGCACTTGGAAAGGGGGTGAGGTTTGTTATGGAGTGGGCACTGTTTTGCTGGGTCTGCTTTAGTCTTTGTTGAAAGTTCAGCAGGTGTGCTTTGAGATGAGACCTCTGTTTTATGAACAGCAACGACCTTCTAAAAATTAAGCCTTTGTGTCTGCCTAATCGGCCCCCACGGCTCTTCATGAGCTGCTGAAACAATGAAGCTCGGATCATTCCGCATCCTCGCTTGTTGACCTACAAAATTCACAAAAAAACTGAATGGTGGGTAAGACACTCTATGATCTTCTTTATATCTGGACCCAGTGGTGAGCCATTTCTCTTGCAGATAGAATGGTAACTTCTGTACTAGTGGGTTGATTCCACGAGGTGTGTCTAGATAAGAAAGACCCAACAGATCACCATCAGCTTTGGCAGCTTGAAGTTCCATGAGCAAGTCTCCGAATTCTCTCAGTCTGCGATTATCCTTATTCGAAATCTTTGGGAAACTCTCTAGCCTCTTGAATAAGGAACTCTCAATAACTTCTGGAGAACCATAGCACTCACGCAGTCTGTCCCATACGATTCTGAGCCCTTGTTGTGCATGATTTATATAAACAGCTCTTATCCGCTTGACAAGTACTGCCGACTCACTGCCTAGCCACTTCACCAGCAAATCCATTTCCCCACTAGCTGAAAGGTTAAGGCCTCTGATAGTGTTCAGGAAAGATGCCCTCCAAGCTCTGTAATTCTCAGGTTGATCATTAAATTGAATAAGGCCAGTAGATATAAGTTCGCGTCGGGCAAGAAACCTGACAAAGTCCGACATATTTGTATTCTCATCTGGATGTGCCTGATGAGATCTTGTGACCAGTAGCCTGGGGTTGAGTGTTGTTCTTATTTGCTAGCCTATGTGTCGCACTGTTGTTGTAACCATTCAAAGGGGCTTGATCTGTAACATGTGGCTTTTGCAGCACCTTGGGCAGATAAAAATTACTGATACTGGTTTGTTGTGTGAAGTCTTCATTTGCGACTGGGATCCCAGTAGAACATGCTGCACTCTCTATAGGAAGAAAATATCGCTCAGAAAGGCTGGCACCTTGTAAAACAGGATCTAGCTCTGTGAATTCATTCTCCTCTTTATTATTCTGAGGTATAAAGTCAACAATAGATTCATGTTGAGGTGCTGAATGGCTGTTGTAAGGATCATCGATGTATGGACCGCTAAGCACAGGCATAGTAAGCGCATCTATAAAGACGGCATGCTCTTCTATGTATTCATTTGTGCGCCGCACTGGATCTTCTGTTGGCAGCTCTATTTTGTTATAACTGCTTCGATCTACTTGCTCCATAACAGTTTCTAAAGCATCGGCTTTTGCCTCTGCAGCTGCTGCTCTCTTCTCTAATTGCAATGATTCTAGAGACGCCTTTAAATGCGCTTGCTTTATTTTAAGTTCAATCTCCTTTTTAGCGAACGCTGCTTCAGCCTTGGCGGCCTGCGCTTCTGCTCGAGCAAGAGCGATAGCCATACTGGCGGATGAACTGCGAGATCGAGTTGACGTAGATGATGCCTTCGATCTTGTTTTCTTAGATCCACCTTTAAAGTGTACGTCTGTCATTATAACTTCGAAAGCGATCACTTGCGTTTAATTGCTGAATCGCTAGCTCCCCGCCGTAGCTCTAAAACGTCCGTAAATTGGCTTGCTTGAAGGTGTCGTTTTACTGTTCTGCCCTCTGCCTCAAGCGCCTTGCCTGAGTTGACAGTCAGATAAACTTTCTCCAATGACCACACAGACAAGAGTTTCCAGTTTGCTTTCTTTACTGAAGCCAGTTGGAATAGGGTAAAACTACAAATAAATCGTAAATACAAAATAGTAAGAAATTCTTGCGTACAAACTCAAATAATAAACTTAATGACAGAATTACTTCTTCCTTGCAAACATATAAAGAATAAATAAATAACATTCACTTGAATGACAACATTATCTGTGCACCCTGGCAAAGCTGCTAAAGTATAAAAAAGTACGCTCCCAAGTACTTCTACAATGCAGCGAACACTCGGATAACAGCGGCAAGTTGCTGGAACCTTTTAACCTTGAAATACCTCCTTAAATAACTTTAAATTACTCAACATTTTCACAAACATGTATCAATACAGAATTAAACATCTCTACATACCGACAATGCCTTCCGAAGCCAAACTGAACGCTCAAAGTAGGAAGTGAGACAAACATGTGCTCTCTATTTTGTCTTTACTCTCTGGGCACAGCTTTATGAGATCATCGCGGTGAGACAGACTGCTTCTCAAGCAAAGGAATGCTGAATTCCACCACTAGATGGTGCAAATCTTAAGTCTCTCTAACTTCAACCTTTAGCTAGAACAGCACAGTGTGACTGATCCAAAGTTATGCACATTAGAACTCACAAAAAAAACAAATTTTTTTGTTCTCGCCTAAGTTTTTTTGTGAAAATAAAGGAAAATAAAGCTGCAGTAGGTAGGTGGGGACAGAAACACACGATGTACCAACAGAATAACTTGTTGACTACTCACATTTCAAATTTGAAAAGAATACAAATGACATTTTGACACCAGTTTTTATGTGGCATGTCCAGGTGCTTTTAGAGGACCTCTGGTTTATCCACATTTTGTGTAATAACTTTTGAACGCTTCAAGCCACAGATATCAATGAGGGCTCTACTGACAGCTTACACCTAAAGGAATCTAAATCTACACACAGTGTCACTCTATTAGTTATGGAAATTCATATTCCATAATAAAAACAATAAAAAATACACATTTCAATATAAAAATAGTCAAAACAAGGCTTATGGGCTAAAAATATATATATATATTTTATTTTTTACTTTTTTTTAAACAAAATGCACACAAACTATATACATTTTGTTACAAACTGTTACAATACAGCTCAGCGTTTTTCCACATGCCACTGATTGTAGCAATCGTTTGCTGGCAGAAAGCACAAGGGCGTGTCACATGTCACTCTCTGCCATTAGACGTCACCTGGGCCGATTGATCACTGTCACGCCGCGTACATGTATCTATTATTTAATCGAGAGTGTATTTACGTTTATCTGTACTTTTATCCATATTTAAAATGTGAAAAAACTTGGTGAAATCACAATTAACAACCACGCACCAAGTCTGCAGACTGGCACAAATGCCAGCTTCGCGCAGCTCCGATCGGTTTTGTTTACAAGTTGGTATGGCAAGTTACATATCAGCGTGCTCAGCTGCTCATTGGCTGTAAGTTTGGAGTGACACTCACAGCGTCCAATCAAACTGGTAGATTCTACCAGGGTTTGGAGTTTTGCGTCATCGTTCAGATGTCTGTGACACTCGTTGGCTATACGAGGTGCCAGTCACCCCCCAGACCCATCGTAATTGGCCAACTTAGGTGTCAATCAGAAGCTAACACTTCTGTGTAACATGCTTTAGCAGGGTTATTGCCGACAGAAACAAATTACGTCTGATATGACCAATAGAGATGAAAAAAAATGTCGGAGCTAGTCTCGAGTTAAAAAACGTTTTCTGGAGTTTTTGTCCCTTTGAGGATCTATCGTGTGTTTTGGACCTAATCGTTTTACTGGATTATATTCCCTGGAGCCTTACGGACAGAATGCTCGGAAATATTGATGTTTGACTTGCAGAGAGCCTTCAAAGGTAGGAAAAGTCAGCTCTTAAAAGTATTTACTTCTCTGTAAAAAAGGATTTCGTGTCAGTGCTGTGGTTGTTGTGTGTCAAAATGGTTGATATCATCGGAAAGACGAGACTCTGAGGTGTCATTTGATGTGTAGTATGTTGAGGTGCATGACAGAGGGGCATGCACACATGGCTGTGACATGATTGTGACGTCGTAAAATCGTCGTTATGTACCGGGACCGGTACGTGTGCATGTTAATTAATATACAAGTTCAACTCAAAACAATTTAAAGGCCAGAAGGAGTCGCATTGCGTCTTTGTGGACCTGAGAAAACAGATGACAGGGTGACTGAGAGGAGCTGTGGTATTGGATGAGGAAGTCAGGACTGGCAGAGAAGTACGTAAGAGTGGCACAGGATATGTACGAGGGGAGTGTGACCATGGTGAGGTCTGTGGTGGGAGTGACGGAGGGGGGATTACATCAGGGATCAGCTCTGAGCCCCTTCTTATCTCCAATGGTGATGGACAGGCTGACAGACGAGATCAGACAGGAGTCCCCATGGACTGTGATATTTGCTGAGGACATTGTGATCTGCAGGTTGAGGAGACCCTGGAGAGGTTGAGATATGAGAGGAGAGGAATGAAGGTCAGTAGGACCACCAAGACAGAATACATGTGTGTGAATGAGAGGGAGGTCAGTGGAATGGTGAGGATGAGGGAGTAGAGTTGGTGAAGGTGGAGGAGTTTAAATGATTAGGATCAACAGTACAGAGTAATGGGGAGAGAAGACGAGAGTGCAGGCAGGGTGGAGTGGCTGGAGAAGAGTGTCAGGAGTGACTTGTGACAGACGGGTATCAGCAAGAGTGACAGGGGAGGTCTACAGGACGGTAGTGAGACCAGCTGTGTTATATGGGCAGGTGACGGTGGCACAGGTGACAGAGTTGGAGGTGGCAGAGTTAAAGATGTGAAGATTTGCATTGGGTGTGAAGAGGATGGACAGGATTAGGAATGAGGACATTAGAGGGTCAGCTCAGGTGGGACAATTGGGAGACAAAGTCAGAGAGGCGAGATGGCATTGGTTTGGACATGCAGAGGAGAGATGCTGGGTATACTCAGGGCCGTTTGAAGGAATTTGGGGGCCCCAAGCAAAATGGACATGGAGGCCCCCATACGCACGCGCAAAAGGAACCACAGCATAGCCATACAGTTTAAATTCACTCACATATATATATATATAAATAAAAAAGGTTTACAGTGCAAATACTGCTGTTGCATATAAAGTGCATAAAATTTGAACATTTGCAAAAAACACCACTGTACCATAAAATCAAATATACATTAAAAAAGTGCACAATAACTAAATCCAACATACTTAAAAACACACACACATACATACTCACATTAACATTTTTCAGTTCTCTCAAACATGTGCAAATTATCTAAAACTGCTGTTTGCGAGCCTTGTTTTATGCAAAGGCAATCACAATGTCCTCCATGTCATGACTGCTGAGGAAGTTTTGTATTTTGCCGGCAGCAGAGATCGCGTGGTTGGCTGGCTGCTGTCAGCGAGGGGGGCCCCCTTGAGGGGGATCCCGATAACAGTGTCATTGCACTTTACTGCATTCACTATCAATGGGGCGCTCACACAGTTTGTCACTGCATTTTATTCTTAACCAGTCGTTGTCTTGGGGCCCCAGGCCAGCTCGGGGCCCCAAGCAATTGCTTGGTTTTGCCTGCCTTGTCGCGATGGGCCTGGGTATACTGGGAGAAGGATGTTAAGGATAGGCCTTCCTCTTCTCCTCTTCTCTGTCAGCTCTAAGAGAAGGTTTATGGATGTGATGAGAGAAGACATGCAGGTGACAGGTGTGACAGAAGAAGATGACAAGGACAGGAAGATATGAAAGAAGATGATCTGCTGTGGTGACCAATAACGGGAGCAGCCGAAAGAAGAAGAAGAAGTAATTGTTCAGTATTTCCATTAATTAAACAATAGTTACAAATATTCAGTAAATCCATGGTGCTTATGAACAGGAGCTCATTAGCCTTGCTGTGCTTACAGATCATGAGCTTTTCCTCCATACCATCCATAACCCCAGGGTTCATATATTCCTTGAAATTCATTGCTGCAGAAGAACAGAGATGAGGGTGCAATTCCGACTCTAAGGAGAAAGTAGAATTCAAATATTTGGTCAGCAACTGTCATGAAATCTCAAACACGTGGACGGACTGTAAGGCAAATCCAGGAGAGTCAAAGTGGGCTCAGGAAACACCTAGAAGTCTGCACAGTAAAAGTGTGAATCAGGTCTTGGGGTCCGATACCCCAAAGCAAAGGATATCAACATCTGGAGCTCTTGATCTGATGAATGAGGCTGTGGTCTGGACGCCATGCAGGGTGCCCACTACGATTCTGGACCCAACTGTCACCAGTGCAGGAAAACTGTTGGCAGCGGGAGCCCGTAAACCCCTGGACTGGACATTGGAGTGCACTGTTCAATTAATTATCATTACTAGTCCAGGTGGCTCTGTAATCCCTACTCACTCCTACTCTCTCTTCTGTTCTTTTCCAGTTTTCTGTGGTGTTGATCTGCGCCACCACCACCTGATCAAAGCACCGTGATGTCCCTCCATTGATGATTAAAGACCAGAAGTCCACATGACCGTCATCATCAAGTCCTTCCATGTGAACCCTGAATACCATGAGGACTGATTGAGGTCATTTATGTTGGGTAGAATGCCCAGTGAGGCTGGGTGGTCTTGTGGTCTCGTGGACCCCCTGCAGATTTTATTTTTTCTCCAGTCGTCTGGAGTTTTCTTGTTTTTTCTGTCCTCCCTGGCCATTGGACTTTACTTTTATTTTATGTTAATTAGTGTTCCCTAATTCTATTTTCTTATTTATTTTCTCTTCTTCATCATGTAAAGCACTTTGAGCTCCTCATTTGTATTAAAATGTGCAACAGAAATAAAGGTTGTTGTTGTCGCTCGTCTCTCCTTGCAGTCGGATGATTCGTTCGTCTGCAGACCTTTAGCACGGCTCAGTCTCCAGGTTCAAATTCAAGGGCTGTCATCACCGATGTGCTAGGAGAACATGCAGCTGTCACCTGACCTAAAGGTTTTGTTTCATATCAGTCAGCATTGCAACACTTCACCTGTAATTTCTGAAAGTTACCTGTGGACCCCACAATGCTGATCTCAGGAGGTGTTAGGCCTGTTTCATTGGGGTGCCCACCTGTTATCAAAGTACTGCTAGTCGCTCTCTGCTTGTCTCTTGGTCAGTTTGTTTTTAACGGCCTAAACTAAATTCCACAGTCGGTCAGTTCAATGCACCCGTTGACATTCATTGTGTCCTTTATGTTCAGAAACAGATCCCTCAGTAAACATTTCCCTCTCTAGTTGTGTGTAGTTTGGCCATCGCTGTTGACTCCACTCAATTAAAAGCACATTCGTCACCACAAGTCAATCAGCCCCGATATAAATAAAGTCAACCTTAATATATTTATATGAACACCAAAGGAAACGCAGTCAGTTGTCTCCAGATATCCAAACTATTCGCACCAAACAACAAAACCAAACTCAACACCAACCTCTCTGCCTTAGCGGGGTCCTCGGTCCCAGTCCTGGGGGGCCGCAGTGGCTGCAGGTTTTTGTTCTCACCCAGTTACTTAATCAGAAAGCCATTCTTACCAATAATTTAATTTTATGGCGTGTTGGTGTTTAACTCTGCCATGTCAGCTCATTCTCGTGTCCTCGATTTTCTTCCCCTTTCTAAGGATATCATCCTGATGATCTGAATGTTAAAATGGAGGAGCAATTCTCAGTCCTTCACTTTATTCTCTTCTAAGTATTTCATTAAACCCAATAGTGTGTGATAAATACTCACAGGTGTAAATGGTGACAAGCTCAATGGAGAAATGCTGCTCTCTTTTGTCATTTACATCTTACTGCTAATAAGGAGCCATTAAAACTAAGAATACGGCTGTTTAAGACTAAAATAAGTAATAAGGGGTCAAAATCTTAACATGCGAGACCACTAAAGTGAAGCAGAAGTGTTACTTGATCAATAAGAGCTTCTTATTAAGTAATTGGATTGGAGCAAAAACCTGCAGCCACTGCGGCCCCCCAGCACAGTGATTGAGGACCCCCGCTATAAAAGGAATGTGGAGCGAGAGGGTGTCGGTCAGCGAGGACTTCTGATAGCAAAGCCGTTAATATCACAACTTGATCAGAGCCGAGTGTTCAAGTCTCCTATGGAGAACACAAATACGTCCAGGAGTGGCAAACCAAACCAAAGGCAAGAGAAAGTCGAGCGGCGTGGAGGTTAGCAGTCAAAGAGTCGAGTGCTGTGGAGGCTCCTGGAGAAAATGGAAAGGATTGACTTCTCTTTCTTATTCCTGCAGTCTTCAACTGGCACCTAGGCTGGCAAAGTGAATCCACTTTTCACAAAGGATGGTAATATAAGAGCAGCGTCCTCCAGGGCAGGGGTCACCAACTCAAGGCCTGGAGGACCACCGTGGCTGCAGGTTTTCATTCTAACCCTTTTTTTCAATGTAGTCTCTGTTTGTACTGCTAATTAACTTCTTTTGAATTCATTTTAATTGAATTGTCTTTTTAAGATTTGTTCCCTTGAATTTCTTCATCATTTCTCAGAGTTCTTCATTTCTTTCCTTAAATGGCACCCAAACAGAAATGACATGTGAAGTGAGGGAGCCAACAGAAGACCACCTAAGTCAGGGCCTCAAACTCCAACCAGCTGCCTACTGAGGTGCCGAGTCTTGTTAATTAAACCCGTTCTTTCATTTCATGGCTTTCTTCCTGTTCTCGTGGTGCATTAGCAGATATTTCTGTAATTATTGATTTTCTCTTTCTGTTAAAATGGCTTGTGGACCTGAGAAGATCGACATTCCTGAGACCTTCACCTTTCTTTACTGTCAGATATTGTATGATGGTCACAGTTTGCTGCTCCTGTTTTGTATCTCGTTATTGTTTGGCTGCTAATTAAAGACAAAGAAACAATGAAGGGGTCTGCGTCTTCCAGATCAAGTCGATTCAAATGAGTTCAAAAGAACTTAATTAGCAGCACAAACAGGTCACTGATTAAGAAAAGGGTGAGAATGAAAACCTGCAGCCACGGTGGTCCTCCAGGCCTGGAGTTGGGGGCCGCTGCTCCAGAGAACATCACTCAGTCAAAGCAAGCAAAAGTCAAAGAAGAAATCCACAGTCTGGACTGGTAAACTCAGAATTATTTCTAGAAATAAGAGCAAAAGAAACTAAAACAGTTCAGCCGCACATTCTCTCCCAAGTGCTCTAATTACAGAATATTGTTTAATTATGTGCAGTCAGGATTGAACTTACTTAGAAAAGCAATTCAAATTTCACATCATCTAACATCCATCCATCCATTTTCTAACCCGCCGAAGCCGAACACAGGGTCACGGGGGTCTGCTGGAGCCAATCCCAGCCAACACAGGGCACAAGGCAGGAACCAATCCTGGGCAGGGTGCCAACCCACCGCAGCATCTAACATTTATAATTCATATAAAATATTTGTATCCATTCCCACTTATTTCAAATTATCTTAAAATACATCTTATTACCTCTCAAAGCTAAAGAGTTTCTTCACATGCGCCCAGCTGTGTTTCTTGACTCATATATTTCTACCAGTGGCTTCACAATTGTAACAAAATGTCTGGAATATTTCATTAGAGCGTCACATTATAGAAAATAAAGGTAAACCTTTTATCAGCGATGTAGTTATTCAAACATTCTTTTCTATTTCACATTTACAAGATATTTATAACACAAGATATGGAGTGGAAAAAAAGAAATCAACATATCCAATTGTATGAAATGCCTGATCATTCAAAATCTCTTTGTATCTCAGATGCTGTCAGAGTACTCAGTACGTCACACCACGTCACAAAGCTCTTTAATATATAAATGGTAGCTGTGCTCAATAATATTGATTTCTTTTACCCATCACCTCCCCATACAGTCCAGGGACCTTACTTCTGTGTGGATTCCTCCTACTTGAAGGAACCTAAACAACTTCATGAAAGAATGTGTTTGTGTCAAATGTGGTGACACCAGGGGCCTCATGTATAACGCCGTGCGTAGAACTCGCACTATAACGTGGCGTAAGTACAAAAGCCGAAATGTGCTTACGCACAGAAAAATCCAGATGCAGGAATCTGTGCGAACTCCAACTTCCACGTTCTCCCGTTACATAAATCCCAATCAGCGTGAAAACTAACGCTCGTGCACGCGCTTTATGTCCCGCCCCAACTCCTCCCAGAATTACGCCTCTTTGAATATGCAAATCAATATAAATCGCCCTTAAGCTCAGCCTTCTGTGAAAAGACAATGGGAAAAGCACGGGGGAAAATATAAGAATTTCAGCGAATACCAAGTGGAGGCAAAGGAAAAACATACAATTTGTTCAAATAAACCGTAGAATAAACAACAAAATGAAGTTGATCGAGTGACATAGCGTGTTGGAGAAACTTGAAAGCTCACATTCACAAAATCGCACAGTGCCGGAAATAAAAAGAAGTCACATATCAAAGTCGCCGTGAAAAGCCGAGTTGTAGCCCACCGTCTGAGTGTCATATGAAAGATTATTAGGGTACAGAGAAAAAAAATAGGCACACGGTGGGGAAAAAGCACGAAATGTCAACTTCAATCTCGACATTTCCACTTTAATCACGTAGTTTATTTTGTCATTAAAGTAGAACATCATAAACTTCATCTTAAAATCGTTTAATTAACCAGTTTCTCAAATCCCATCGTAATTAAAGTCGCACGTTAAATGCTTTGTTTTGTATTTGATCTTCTACTCGTATGTGATCTGTGTGTGTGAATCACTACTTGCTTCTTAAACCGGCTCTCTTCCTCCGACTGGTCACAGAGTCCATGACATTCGTGATATTCCAGCTCTCTGAATAACTCAAATACTGAGATGTATACGTGATGTCATTTTCATGATGATAGGAGTTAAAGCACGTTATTAAACATGAGTTTCACTTCGATGAAATAATTTATTGCAGCAGTACAATCAGGGGCGGCTCTAGGCTTGTGGTGGCACTGGGCAGAGGAAGAATCGGTGGCTCCTTCACCCGCTCGTCAGTAAGGTAGCTTATCACGGTGGATGGCCACGTCCGTTGCAGAATCTGCATAGGTGCCTCGTGCTCATGACAAGCATTTAACTTTTGCTGAAATTTGTCGCTGCATTTTTAGCTGTGTTGTTATTTTCTCTTTCTGTTTTATATTCAATATATGTTGGCGTAGCCGCCCCTGCAGTCCTTGCTTTTCTTTCCCCAAGTAACCGATCGCCACACAATCAGCTCTGTAATAGACGTTAAGCCATCTGTAAGCTTAGCGCCGATTCTTCAAAACATTTAAGGAACATTGAAATATCTTCGTAGATATTGAGACAGCGTGTCCTTGAAGCTGTATACCGATAATTCTCTTTCTGATCAGCTGCTGCTGTGATTCACACTCAGATACAGTGATAGAAATACTCCGAGTCGTACAGTGAGAGGAATATGAAAAAAGATGATCCGCTGTGGCAACTCCTAACGGGAGGAGCTGAAAGAAGAAGAAGAAGAAGAAGTGAGAGTAACAACACTAAAGCAGTTCTGGTATTTGGAATACTATGGCTGTTCCCTGGCCCATTATATTGTTACGAGTTAATTACAATCAGATGTGTTACACTAATAAACAATATGCGGTTAGTTTCTGTGTATTTATAAAATAAAGAGTAATCACACAGGAACAGTAGCACTGCTCTGACGCTGGGTGCCGCCAGTCTGCCAAACCGAGCGGAGAACTTGGGTACGACAAGATATGAGGTACCATGTTAAAGTGCGCGGCTTTACGCCAAGTGTAGGTTTGATACATTGCGATTTGAACGTGGAAAAGTTCTTACGCAACATTCCTGTGCGTACGCACCGTTTATACATGAGGCACCTGTTGTTCACAGATGATTTCCGTTGATATCCTCCAAGTTGTTTCGTTTCTTGTGTCCTTTCCAGATTGTTGATTCTGTAGATGAAAAAGAAAAAGAAGAAAGTCTTCATATTTTGTTAGCTAAGCCCCCTTTTACAGCACATCTTAGTAAGGCACACCACCTTAGACTGCAGGACGCCAGTGCTCATCGTCACCTTCCTTGCTATCTTAGAGAACTTGTCTCCTTTTTAATTTAATTTAAAAATTAATAAGAGAACTTTCATCCATTTGAGTGTCGCCAGTAGACAAAAAAATAAAGGCAGAGACGTTTATACTAAATCTGCAGACCTTCTGTTGGACCTGACCATATTCATTTAAGTTTAAATTCTAAACATATATATATTTATGCACACTTTCATCAATTCATCATTTGAATCAACACCACATATTAACACACATTGTTCTCTAACCAATTATATTCAAATGCGCTTCAGACACAGAGATCTCTTTATCATTAAACACATTCAAACGCCACTTAACAGCCTTTAAAACATTGAATATGACTCAAGTTTTATTATTATTAGTATTATTGTAGGAGACAATCATAGAAAGTAAAGCTTTAAGTTCAGTTCAATTCATATTAGTGTTTCCTTCATCGTCGCCATATCAGTGGTGTAGCCTTTTAATAAGATTGAACTTTGTTGCTCGAACTACGATGCGGTGTGTCAGTCGAGTCCGTTCTTGATGTTCAGAGGAGGTCTCAGTACACAAGGACTTGAAAGACCCGTTTAGAGGTGGATGGATCAGAAACAGAAGTAATTTGTAACAATTCAAAATGTAAAAAAAAAAATTCCAATTTTTTTTTTTTTTTTTGCTCTTTCAGTTTTCTTTTTTTTGTGTGAACTGTTTTACTTTGAATTTTAACGAAAACTTTTAAAAACAAAGATATTTTGTCTGTGGAATCATTTCAACGCATCAGGCGTTTGTTGAATTCCAATTACAAGCTGGAGCTGCAGAACTTTGCTAAGGTTGGATAAACACATTTACAATTATTATTATTATTATTATTATTATTATTATCATTGAGTATCTGCAATTTAAATCATTTACTCACTCTTTTCCTCTCATTGCTTACATTTATTTTACTCCACGCAGACACAATGCAAGTTTGAACCTTCATTTCCAAAGCTAATCACTGCGCCACCGTATCACCCTTAAATTACCTAATAACTCGTGTATGAATAGCATTTAAAACAAACAATGTCCTTAACATATATCAACGTTCACATTTGGAAATAAGTCAGCTGACACACACACTCACACAAACACACACACACATACCAGAAGCATTTAATTCTTGGAAGGAATCGACTCCTTGATATTTTCCAGCATATTTTCCCTAAGACTTAATTCTGAAGGACCCTTTATATACATTTTTATAAGCAAAGCGGAGACGTTTTCATTTTACTAAACATTTCACATTTTCTATACTCCTTTAACCTAAATGAACTCAGAGCTCTGTATCACACGTTATATTTTCCTCAAACAGGCGGTTTAACACGAATACATTTCCCATTCCCACGTCATTTCTTAGGCACTTTTCCAAACACACGGCGTGTTCTTTCCGCTCGTTTGGCGTTTTAAACTCACCTGCCGCCATTCCTGTCATTCGCCCTCTCGACTCTCCTACTCGCTGTGCTCATCTCGCTCTTATCGTTTATATTTTAGCACTTTAAGTGACAATTCTTACCGATCCCCCTTTGTTTCAAATCAACTTCCATTACTTCTACCGTTCAACTTCTCTTCGATTTCCCGATCTTTGTCCACTGAGGTATTTTTCAGCCCCGGAGGTTATTTGGGATCCCTTTAAGTTTCCCAGAATCACAAATAATCAAACCTGTGCCTGATCGTCTCACATTTATTTTCTTTCAGTTCTCTGCGCGTTAAGACGTCGATTTACCGACACGCGAACTCGAAACACGAACGAGTTTACTGCTTTTACCCGAACACCGACTGCCTAACGCGCTGAAATACAAGACCAGGAATTTAAAACCATAAACCTTATAATGTGTGTTGATGACAGTCATCTTCCCTTAGCCTTTACTTTAATTCTTTTTACATTTTTCGTAAACTGTTACTATAATTAATTTGTGTCTCGCACTCATAGCCGCTCGTTGCAGCCTTTTAATGGCGCGGGCCTCGAACCCGACACCGAGGACATCGGTGATTGACAAGGCTGCACAATTGTCTTGTAGGATCAGATCCTGGATGGCTGACAGTTTTCTCGATGTTAATAAAAATAAAATGGTCGCGCTGTAAGCTGGTCCTCCCACCAAAGCTCAAACTGGTTTTGAATTCCGTGGCTCTTCTGTGGACTCTCGCACTGCACCTCATTTTTGACGGTCGCCTCTCATTTGATGAACTGATCAGTTCTGTGCTCGAGAGTTGCTTCTCACAGCTTCGTCTTTTAGCCAACGTTAAGCCTTGTTTTGTTATCTCCTATGGATCTTGAGAGTCACTCGTGCTTTTATCGGCTCGATTACCGCAACTCGTTGTGTCCTGAGATCCGCTGGAATCCACAAATCCCTGATCCGCAGGCAGCAGTTGGTCCAGAATGGCGCTGTCCGTTTCTTGGTTTGAGGTGAGAAGGTTTGACTCCGTAGCTCCGATCTCAGCCTCTTTCCGCCGGCTGCCTGTCAGTCACAGAATGGATTTTAAAATGTTGCTGCTGGTTTTTAAATCATTACACGGGTCTGCTGCCTGCCGCTTATCTACCTGACTTGTGTGTTAACGGCAGCCATCAGAGCGCTTTGATCTGCCGGTCACTCAGTTGTCTCTTGTGGACCCCAAGTGCAGAACTAAGGGAGGCGGCCGCTGCACCTCCTCTGCGGAATTCTTTACCTCCTTACATTGAGGGCTCATCTTGAACTGAACGGTTTAAAGACGCATTTCTGTTCTCGTGCTTTGTGTGCCGTTCAGTGATCAGGATGGTCCTTCCTCAGAGTCATTTGTTTGTTTTCTGTTTTATTTTATTTTATTCTATTTATTTTATTTATGCTTATTGTTTGTTACTTTGGCCACAGCATTACTGATGTTGTTTTAAATGTGCTCTATAAATAAGTTGGCATTGACTCCTTCCTATGCTTTGGAGTCTCAGCCCACCTACAATCTAAGTCGTAACCTTTAAAAAGTTTTCTGAAATAAATCGAATATAAACCTGATGGAAAGAAAGAAAAGATAAAGAAAATAAACGAACCGCTGTGGAGAATGAACTGCTGGGCATGGACATCAAACACTGAAGGGCACAGATGTGATGCCAGGTCTGCCTGACTTGTGTTTACAACAACCAGACCAGCATGTCAAATTCAACAGGTCCATCTCTGCTTCTTCTGTTTGAGAACTGGGCAGCAGCACTTGACCGATGAGGACCTACCCTCACCAGGAAGGAAGCTCAGACAGAAGAGTTTAAAATAAGCCATCATTTGCATAGAAATATAAAAACACAATAAAGCATTAAAAACAAAAGTTCTGAGTGTGAACAAAGATACAGACATGAAAAAGAATCAACTTATGGTGCCCTCTGGATAGAAGGGGTCTCTCAAGGTGCAGGGACAGCCACCAGCCATTACCAAGCTGCCAGCCCTCTGGTCACTGATGAGGACAGGACAGCGGACAGGACATAAATACAGTGCTGAGGTGGGCATCCGGACCTCTCCTGGTGTCCTATTACCAACTTTGTGTCATTGAGGAGTTTACCCATGAGCTTTAAGGGGCACGAGGCAGGAGGATAGACTGGAATTTGGCGTTCATGAGAGATGTCATTGAAGGGTAGAAGACAGGAACACAGCATCGGTCTTGGTTAACTGTGACCAAGAAATGGATGTTGATCAAGCGGATGGTCATTTTCTGTTTACGGTTTTCCAAGAGTGCGGCTCAGGGACTCGGTTCATTGGATGGCCGAAGACAATGGAGTTGGAAGTGAAATGCGTTTTAGGTTTGATGGACTGCCCAGAGGAGAGGAGTGTGCCAAGGCTGGCTGCTCTCACCTTTGTTTTATCTTCTGTCGGCAGAGAGCGTTAGAGAAAGGGGGGTAAGGAGGGTCTAACATGGCCTGAGTGTGGAGGGGTGAGGATGGAGATGAAATGTCCTGTTTATTACTAAAGGTTCAGACGTCTAAAGTGTTCTGGGCATGTTTGAACTTTCTCAGGCTCCAATTTGAGCAGAAGGAAGTCAGTTATGTATTTCAGAAAATGGAAGCAGAGGAGATTCCTGGAGATCTCGGCCGTCAAGCTGACCCAATTCCCCTCCCCCCACCCATTGGCCATTCCACAGCTGAGTCAGCGCTGGGCCAGCCAATCCGATGACAGGACCCCTCTAGCCGACGATTCCTGCAATCCTCCATCAGGGATGACTTTACCATAGGCAGGCAAAACAACTGGGCAGGTGGGCCGTGGCATCAAGTGCCACATCTCAGTACCGAGAAGAGAAACAGAATAGGTGAGGGTTAGTAACAAATTATAACAATCATGTTACTTCTGTTTTAGTGCTAATGACTAACAACAGAGATGCGGTCTGTACAGTTAATCAGCAGCTCTAGTCAGGGTGTGCTAAACTGAAGTCGTGAGCCTTCAGCTGGGATTTCAAAGCTAAGACTGAAGGGGCATCTTTTATAGTAGCAGGCAGACCACTCCACAGTTTAGGGGTCCTGTAACTAAAAGCTCGACCTCCCACTGTTATTTAAATTAATCCTTAGAATCAGAAGCAGACCGGCATCTTGAGATCTTAATGTGCGTTCAGGTTTGTAAGTCATGATAAGTTCAGACAAGTAAGTTGGACCTCCGCCATTTAATGCTTTATAAGTTAAAAGGAGGATTTTGAAATCTGCCCTAAACTTAAGAGGGAGCCAGTGTGAGGATTTAAGAACTGGAGTTATGTGTTCATATTTTCTTATTCTTGTAATAATTCTTGCAGCAGCATTTTGGATTAACTGGAGGCTTATAAAGAACAGTTTGAACAGCCAGTGAACATCACATTGCAGTAGTCAGTCCTACTAGAAATAAATGCATAAATTAATTTCTCAGAATCCTGTTTATTTAAAAAGAGCCTTAATTTCCCAACAATTTTAAGATGGAAGAAACCTGATTTGGACGACTTTATAACTTGTGCCTGAAATGACCTGCTAGAGTCAAAGAGAACTCAGAGATTGCGGGCTGATTCAGTAAAATTAATGAAGACTCCAACTGAGTTATATGATGACAGAATACTGTGATCAGCGTCACTTCCTTCAACAATTAACATCTCTGTTTAAAGACAAGTCGTTCTCATCCATCCACTCCTTTAATTCACTAACACAACTAATTAAAGACAACATCAGAGAAACTTCATTTGATGTAAAAGAAAAGTAGAACTGGGTGTCATCTGCATACAAGTGAAAACTAACATGATGTGTCCTAATGAGAGATCCCAGTGGAAGTCTGTGAAGTGACAACAGTAACAGTCCCAGTACTGAGCCCTGCGGGACACCATATCTCACTTCTTTGTGTAATGATAGAGTCCTGTCAGTGCATTTGTGTATGTATTGGAATTGATTTGATAAATAAGAACTAAACCAAGCGATCACAGGCACTGCCTGTCTAGGTCTGACTTTTTAAGTTATGGTTTAACGACTGACACTTTTAGTGCATCAGGTACTGTGCCATGTAATAACGAACTATTGATAATGGTTAGAATTGGCGCTGAAAAAACATCCATTGTGCTTTTTAGTAGTTTTGTTGGCACTGGATCAGGGAAAAAGTAGTGGGCTTCATTTTAGAAATGAAAGTTAAGACTTCCTGGTGAGTTACAGGATTAAAATTACCAAAGTGCTGAATGCCATGAGCGGCAGGGTCTGCTAAGCTAGTATTTGGTTTGTACTGTGATGCTGAGATCTGGGATCTTTTATTTTTAATTTTCTCACTGAAGACGTTCATAAAGTCTGTACTGCTAATATCTGATGGTATTTTGCACTGTTGATCTGAATTCCCATTTGTTAATTTAGCTACTGCTCTAAAAGTACCCTAGGATTTTTATTATTGCTATCTATTAATGTAGAATAGTATTCTGAGCGAGCTTTAAAGAGAGCTTTTTTATATTTATTAACACTCTCTGTCCATGCAGTTTGAAAGACATGTAGCTTTGTTGTTCTCCATCTGCACTCCAGTTTTTGACACTAATTTAAGAGCTCGAGTGTTTTCATTAAACCAGGGAGAGTTTCTATGTGCTTTGATCACTTTTGTTTTAAGGGGAGCCACTGCGTCCAGAGCATCTCTCAAGGTCACATTATAATGTGATGTTCGCTGATCTAAATTGTTTTCTGCATTTACATTTAATGTTAGCTGATCTAAATGGTTTTCCACAATTACACTCGACTTACTCAAAGTATCTATATGTTTTGAAGCAGAATTACATTCTAGATGTCGCACTATCTTTGTTTTAATCTGTGAGTGCATTGGGAAGGGCAGAACTAAATCAAGTGTAATTAAGTCGTGATCGGAAATAACTTCATTTAATGGAGTAATATTTTAATTTTGAATTTCAACTTTGAAAGTTATAATTAAATCTAATGGGTGGTTATGATTATGAGTTGGACAATCTGACTAAATCCTACTGAATTTAACAAATAAGTAAAACATTTGCTAAAAGTGTCAGTTTCCACCTCAATGTGTACATTCAAATCCCCCATCAGTACCACGTGATCATAATTTATAGCCAAATCAGATAGAAGGTTGCTAAATTCAGTCATGAACAATGAATATGGCCCTGGGTGTCTGTTGACTAGCACTATAATTTTGTTGGAATCAGTTTTAATATTTAAAATGAATGCCTCAAAGGATGTGAAGTCGCCTAAATTTTTAGACGTGATTTGCATTTTGTCACAATGAATTACAGTAATCCCTCCTCGATCGTGGGGGTTGCGTTTCAGACCTCCCCGCGATATGTGAAAATCCGCGAAGTAGAAACCATATGTTTGTGTGGTTATTTTTATATATTTTAAGCCCTTATAAACTCTCCCACCCTGTTAACATTATTAGAGCCCTCTAGACATGAAATAACACCCTTTAGTCAAACGTTTAAACTGTGCTCCATGACAAGACAGAGATGACAGTTCTTTCTCACAATTAAAAGAATGCAAACATATCTTATCTTCAAAGGAGCGCCATCAGGAGCAGAGAATGTCAGAGAGAGCGCTCGCTAAGAAAAGCAAACTTTATAAAAATCAATACGTGCTTTTAAGTATACAGAAGCACCGCGATAAAGCGGCGTTTTGTAGAGGAGCATCCGTGTCCTCTGTGCAAACAGCCCCTCTGCTCACACCCCCTCCGTCAGGCAGAGAGAGCGAGAAAGATAGAGAGAAGCAAACAAGCACCGCGCGGGAAGCATATCTTATAGCATTGAGGAGTTTTAGTTAATATGTAATACATGCTCTGATTGGGTAGCTTCTAAGCCATCCGCCAATAGCGTCCCTTGTATGAAATCAACTGGGCAATCAAACTGAGGAAGCAAGTAACCTAAATTAAAAGACCCATTGTCCGCATAAAGTGGCAATCCAGCGAAAAATCCGGGATATATATTTAGATGTGCTTACATTTAAAATCCGCGATGGAGTGAAGCCGCGAAAGTCGAAGCGCGATATAGCGAGAGATTACTGTATTCCAAGGCCTCCTCCTCGACCAGAATCTCCAGACTTATGAAGGATCGAGTATCCATCTGGTGACGCCTCTGCTAGGGGAACAGTGTCACATTTACTAAGCCAGGTTTCAGTGAGAAGACACAGATCAGATTTTGTACTTAATATGATATCATTTACCAAAACAGCTTTACTGCCAAGAGAGCGAATGTTCAAGGAGCAGCATTTAAAGCTGCAGGCTTCTTTCTGAACTGCTGATATATTTTTGGTTTTAATTTGAAGTAAATTTCTATTCCAGATGCCCCTGGTGGAGGGTCTGGTTTTATCTCTTGGTCTAATTATAGACCTAATTTTTTGGTTATCAAGTAATTTAAGGTTTGCATGAAGACTAAATTTACTGGATGCCCCACAACAGGGATTATGGGTAACAACTTCAGGACAGTAACAGGTGGGATAAACAACAGCCTCTGATTTAAGATCACATGACTGCAGCCAGGATGGAGCTCTGATCAGTCAGACAGGCAGTTTTGCTGCCATAATTTGGGATAATACATAAGATCCCCTCCAGTTAGGATGAAGACCATCTCTTTTGAGAAATAAAGGCCTTTCCCAAAAATCATCTCAATTGTTCACAAAGGCTATGCTTTTATTTGCACACCAGGTTTCTAGCCAGCATTAAAGGGAATGCAATCTGCTGTAAAGCACATCCCCTTTGTATAATCATGCCACCCTTGTCTACAGACACGTTACCTTTGGGCTGGCATAGCTCAGCTTTGGTCACTCCTGATGACCCCTTCGCCTGACCACTCCAATAACTTGGCCTTCTTGCCAGTGAAGCGGTTTCCCCACATCTCATCATCACCCCAAGCTGCTCTTCATCTCACCCCCCTTTCTCTCTTTGCCCCAAACTCAACTCCAACTCCAGGCTGGACAGTTCATCTGGAAAAAAATGACCAAGTCATGGAGAACTTGACACCTGGATGATGAATTAGCTATTCAATTATAAAAAGGAACGCATGGACTAAATGATCTGCTCTCATTAGTTAGACTTCTTATGTGCCCAAAATTGATGGCTCGTGACAGCACCCAAGATGACTGCAAACTTGAGCTGTGATCTTAGTGGCCAGCAAGCTCCTACCACATATTTTCAATCTTACCTGCTTCTTTGTGATGTCCCAGTTGATTTGGGTGAAGTTCTCACTTCCCTGGTGATGTTTCCCTCCTTCTGGGTCACCTGGATTATATCACAGGACATTCTCTGTAGTTACAATGCTTTTTCTACACTTCTTCTCTTGTTCCAATTTCAAAAATGCTGCCTATGTGTCTCCAACTGTGGAGAATCTGTGTCACCCACATCATGACAAGTGTCTTTTCTAGGTGCACCAGTGTGTCATCTACTGCCACTGACTCACAGAGCCTCATACGAGTGGGCCCTGTTAAAGAAAACTAAAAACTCAGAGACATGAGTGGTTTGGTGAGGTGTTGTCCCAAATTAAACACACGGCCACAAGTCATTTCTGGATGTGACAGTGAGGAAGAATTTTGTGAAACAGAGAGACCCTCAGAGACTCTCAAGCACACCAGATTCTGACCTAAATCATGGACATGCACAGATGATGGCAAACCAATTTGTCAAAGCATCACAGAAGCCTCAGGCCTCAGGGACTTGGTGACAGTAAGTCAGGATGAGGGCTGGCACGTGATGTGTAGAGAGAGGATGCCAGGCAATCAACTCGTTTGGCATTTTGGTCAGGGCTGCACTCTCCTAAAGCCATATGATCATAAAAATACAAAAATGACAGTTAGGTGTGAACTGTAAGAGTCCAGCAATTCATGTACTGCCTTTGGACATTTTAAAAAATGCTTTATTTTAAAAGTTTGACATTTCTCAGAAGTGCCATTCACACACAATTGAATTCCCACTGCAAGAGTCCAACAGCCCAAAAGCTACACTACCAGATATTGGTGCACGTTCTCGTGATTTCCTCAAACCTTGTACTGTATTCATTGATTATCATTTTGTTGTTCATTTCTGGAGTTTTATTAACCTTTTTCATTCGCAGTGTCAGCCAAACGTCTCTGAGGTTCAAACTGCTTGTGTTTAGTTAGGAAGGAGAGTTTGAAACTGGCAAGGTGTTTAGAGAAACGTGAAGGAAGAGTGACACAGATGAGGTTCATTTTGTGTTCAATTTCACATTTGCAAAACTCTATGAAAACAAACGTTTAGGGTAAATAGAAGTGAAGAAGGATTAACACATTTACAAACCCTTTTTTCGTTTTTGCACAGTTTTTCTGGAAATATTATGTCTGACTTCTGATTTATCACTTTGTCCATTGTTGTGTGGATGCATTGTGTTATTGGAGGATTGTATCATGAAGCCTCTGTCATAATGCATACTGCATGTGAGTTAAGTGTGCGGACTAAAATGAAGGAAGGGTTAAATTTGGGGGGGGGGAGGAGCTCCCTGCCTGGTCTTCAACAGATATATGGATTGACGAGTCAGCACAAAGGCGCTGGAGTTTTGTCTTTGAGGTGTTTGAACCTTCTCCTCGTATCTCTGTGGGTTTTTCTGCAGGTGATCTGGTCTTCTCCCACATCCTCAGTGAAGAGCACAAAATGGACTAAATGTTCTACAGAGGAGCTGTGCAGCATGTTGTGTCATCATATGGGGTCAATTTCCTGCTTCATGGCCCACCAGCTCCCTGGCACTGAGCCATTAAGACCATAATGGACATCTGAGCAGAACATCAGGTCATCCATCAAATTGATTATACTGAACTGACCGAAGATGTGTCACAGGAAAATTAATGAAGGAATTACTAAGGATAAGATGGAGCAACAGATGGCAAGTGCAGGAGTTTTACTAAACAATCAGCGTGGGCTCAGAAGATGGAGGACGTGTTTTACTAACAGGCTGAAATTCTATGAGGAAGAAACAAAAAGATACGACCAGAGACGAGCAGATGATGTGATTTATCTCTGAAAGCATTTGATGAGATGCCACATGAGAGGGTGGGCATCAAAGTAAAAGGGTGTGGGGTGTAGATGAGGGCAAAATTGGCTGAGACGCAGAAATTAGAGGGTGATGGTGTGAGGAACCTCATCAGAATTGGCCAATGTTAACAGTGGTGACCAGCAGGGGGCAGTATTGGGACCTCTGCTATTTTTGGTATATATAGAAATGACTAGCAAAATAACCGTGTGGGCAGCTTTGCAGCCAAGGAAGCGGCAACAGTGCGTGCTATCCCGCTCTACAGGGCCATGGAAAGAAAACGGGAAAAAGAAGGTCAGTCCCAGCCGCTGCAGGGCATGACGGACGAGAAGTAGTGTGTTAAAGAAGTATTGAAAAAGAAAAGGAAACATTTTAAAAATAACGTAACATTATTGACAATGTAATTGTTTTGTCACTATTGTGAGTGATGAGTGTTGTGGAAGACTGCGTCATATATATATATATATATATATATATATATATATATATATATATGGCGTGCTCGGGTTGAAGTACTGTATATATACATACATGTCTACATATATACAAACACACATATACATATACATCTATCTATCTATCTATCTATCTATCTATCTATCTATCTATCTATCTATCTATCTATCTATCTATGTATATGTACAGTATATCTATATATATATATATATATATATATCTACTTTGGGGTGCGAGCAGCTGTTGCTGGGGGGGCCAGAATCCATCGAGGAAGAAAAATGAAAACATTATTTGTACAAAATCTTAATTTATTTATCCATTCCTAAATAATTAAATGGGCAGGCTATTTCGTATCAGTGCAATACACTGCTTGCTAAAACGGCGTGGGTATTATGAACTATCGTATCTGTTCAAGTTCTATTTAAATTTTAAATATAAGTAATTTTTATTTAGTCGACAAAAATATGTTTAGAAGGAATGTAAGTTAAATGTAGTCATAATTGCATTACTTTTTCTTCACCATAGAAATTTAAAGACTAAATTCAACTTCCATTCCTAACAAAGATATTTCTGGCGACTAAATAGAACCTACTTATATCCAAATTCGAGCTATTGAGCCGTAGCCTGCCTGCCTGAATAAGTCACCCTCGCTTCGCTCTCACTTTTTTATCGTTCATTTAATCATGGCTAGTGGCGGAAAAATTATAACATGAAAGGAGGATTACACCGAGTATGGCTTTACCAATACAATTATTGATGGCGAATAAAGTATCGATTATTCATAAAGATTCAATTGGTAATCTGTTTTTCTGTGTTAACCTCATATTTTTTCATACTTCTTCTCAAACCAATTGGGTGCGAGGGTAAAATGAATCGTGAAGCGCTGATCAATGTAATCGGTGTACCAGGAAATCATGCATTGACAGAAGTTCCCCTTTGCTTGGAATGCAAAGTGTGAGTAAATGCGTGATTTTTTAACGCGTTATGGAGCACATGCATTGAAGCATCTCAGCTGTGCTTGTGCTAAGAAAAGGAAACATTTTAAATATAACGTAACACGATTGTCAATGTGACCTTTTGTAAGTAGTGCCTGGAGGATTCAGTGTGGAGAAACTCTAGAGACAGCGTGTGTATTAACTTGTGGATTTTTCTGTGAGTATTTGGTGGCAGTGTGACAAAGTCACTTCCGCAAGACCGCGTTAGCCGCGAAGCTCAGCTCAGAGCGAAATGAGGTGAATGGGAGGGGAGATGATGACGTGACTCCCCCCCCCGCCTTAACTGTCAATCCCCCACAAACACAGTCTCGGAATTTGCATAAGCACAGCCCTTCACATGCAATTTTAACTTAGTTACAAAGTGATCAAAACTCTCGTTTATATCCTGTGTCCTCTCATTAAAACTTGTATCCCGCATTAGCCGTGGGCATGACAAACACCAGCGGCAGCCTGTCTATGAACTTAATTTAAACTTTAGGTTTACATCGTGCTTTGTTTCTGCAGTAGCTGCAGTCATGAATATGGTAGTATGTGTCACTCGCTCGCTTCTTATTGTTTCGCTGCCTTCTCAATTATATAATGCATGTTTTCTTCAGCGCT
Organism: Polypterus senegalus; assembly: GCF_016835505.1. Classification (NCBI taxonomy): domain Eukaryota; kingdom Metazoa; phylum Chordata; class Cladistia; order Polypteriformes; family Polypteridae; genus Polypterus; species Polypterus senegalus. The sequence goes on along the minus strand of NC_053166.1, from coordinate 4,103,151 downwards.
TTTTGGAGGTCTTCCTTTTTTTCGCACTGCGTTGACAGTCAGTTCACGTGATTACGTGAGAGGCGTGATGATGTCACATGAAACTCCGCCCCCACGGCCATCGAGCTGAACTCCATTACAGTATATGTAGAAAAATAGCTTCCAGTTTATGACCATTACACATAGAATTTCGAAATGAAACCTGCTTAACTTTTGTAAGTAAGCTGTAAGGAATGAGCCTGCCAAATTTCAGCCTTCTACCTACACGGGAAGTTGGAGAATTAGTGATGAGTGAGTGATGAGTGAGGGCTTTGCCTTTTATTAGTATAGATTTAGATAGGAATATAAGGAACAAGATGGTGAAGTTTGAAGATGATACCAAGATAGGAGGCTTGGCAGAAAATTGTGAATCCGTTATATCATCACAGAAGGACTTGGACAGCAAACAGGTTGGGCAGATGAAATTTAATGTCAGTAAATGTAAAGTATGACATGTAGGAGGTAAAAATGTGAGGTCTGAATACACAATGGGAGGTCTGAAAATTGAGAGTCCACCTTAGGAGAAGGATTGAGGAGTCGTAGTGGACTCAACTACCAGGGCGGTATTCAGAAGCCATTAAGAAGGCTAAGAGAATGTCAGGTTATTTAGCGCCTTGATGTGTGCAGCACAAGTCACAGGAGGTTCTGCTCAGGCTTTATAACACACTGGTGAGGCCTCATCTGGAGTCCTGGGTGCAGTTTGGGTCTCCATAAGGACATAGCAGCAATAGAGAAGGTCCAGAAAAGGCAACTCGGCTGAGTCCAGAGCTACAGGGGATGAGTGATGAGGAAAGATTAGAAGAGATGAACCTTTAAAGGAGATGAAGAAGAAACGTGACTGAAGTGTTTAAAAACCTTTAGTCCAGTGCATTAAGACTGTTATTTTAAAATGTGTTTATCAAGAACACGGGGACACAGTTGCTTAAGGTGAAATTACACAACCATTAGGAAGTTTTTCTTTACACAGAGAACGACAGACACTGGGAATAAGCGACCAAGTAGTGTGGTAGACAGTAAGACTTGAGGGGCTTTCAAAACTCAAAGAATTCAGTCGATAGGACTAGCGAGCTTTGTTAGCCTGAATGGCCTGTTCTCGTCCAGATTGTTCTAATGTTGTAAAAGATTTGTAGACCAGAAAACGACACCCAACACAAATGGTTCACGAGGAAGACATGAAGAGTTTTGGAACTACCAACTTAAAGTTCACCTCTGGAAACACCAGAGAGCTGTGACAAGGGTGGGAACACGTCTGTGGGGATTCATCCCAGGTTACAGCACTTCAGAAACTTGTCGTAAGGATTTATGTATATGCCAAATGGGGCGACACTGTGTGCTGAACATGGCGGGTGTCCTTCAGAATGTGTGAGCATTGAAACTCAGAGAAGATCAGGTGGACGCCATCCATTCTGTCATATCAGTTTAGTGATCAAGCTCATTGGCTCAGTGCCTGACATTTCTTTATCACATTATCTAAATACCTGATGAAGGTTTTGGTGGTGAAAACTTTGCTTTCTTAGTTGCGTATGCAAAACATCCGGAAAATAAAATTTACCCAAATTTGAGGAGAAAACATAAAACAAAGGCTGAGATGCAAAGTTTAACAAGAGGGCTGTGCTGTCTGAAAAATCCAAAATATCCTACATGTGGGGAAGTCTTCAGGATTCACTGGAACTGAAGCGCTCCTCCAGGGTGTTTACAGTTAGGTCCATTAATATTTGGACAGAGACGACTTTTTTCTCATTTTGTAAAGTTCTGTACATCACCACAATGAATTTGAAATGAAACAACTCAGATGACGTTGAAGTGCAGACTTTCAGCTTTAATTCAGGGGGTGAACAAAACGATTACATTAAAATGTGAGGCAACTAAAAAATTTATGAACACAATCCCTTCATTTCAGGGGCTCACAAGTAATTGGACAATTGACTCCAAGGCTATTTCATGGCCAGGTGTGTTCAAGTCCGTCATGATGTCTTATCAGTTAAGCAGATAAAAGGCCTGGAGTTGATCTGAGGTGTGCTGCTTTCAAATTTCATTTCAAATTCATTGTGGTGATGTACAGAACTTTACAAATATTTATGGACCTAACTGTAGATAGATAGATAGATAGATAGATAGATAGATAGATAGATAGATAGATAGATAGATAGATAGATAGAAAGAAAGAAAGAAAGAAAGAAAGAAAGAGAGTGATGGTGTGCTGTGCCCTTCGTATACTCGTGGCTCTGGTGGTGGGCAGTCTCTTTGTGTTTTTACTTTGTGCCCTGCGTCTGTCGTGTTGGGATGTCGAGCTGGAGCGCCCCCTGCAGTCCACAATGTTTTAATGGGTTATTGTTTTATGTTAGAAATTTCAAAAAGGAAAGTCCAGTAGCTGGTGACAGAAGTATTCCACCTTACGCTTTTACACTTTGTGGACCCCCGTTTGGCAGCAGTGACAGCTCTAAGTGCTTTCGATACGTCTGAGCCAGCTTCAAATTTAGGGAGCAGCGTTCTTTTTTAAGGCGCTATAACAGACACAATGGCCGCTATATAGCTCTCGGACAGACATATCGATGACTACGGCAGTAAGTACCAGATGGCTAAATGTGGTCGATGGACATGAGAGTCGCCACAGTGTGTCACAGACGGACAGACGGATGCACTTTACTGACCCCTACAGCCCACTCACAGAATGTTAAAGTCTGAGTGCAGACCACACAAGCGTGAGACCCTGAATTGTGTCAATGAAATGACCACAGTGACTAAGGAAGTATTGTGGCAGTGCCAGCGTGTCCGGCACACTGCCAGGGGTGAACATGCACTCTGTGTGACGAGCTGTGACACTGTGCAGACCCCAGCAGTGCCCACCACATGTTGTCCAGAGGGTGAGCAGCGTTGGTTGTGATGGCCTCTCATTTTGTCCCTTTGCTCTCCACCCAGGCGGCTGTCCCTGCAGCACCAGAAAGTCAGACATCAGCCCACCAGCCGCTACGTTGTGAGTTTATTGTTGTCAGTTTATCGTTGTCTTCGATGCGTTGCACTGTTTTTCCTGATTGACGCCTCACTTCAGATGCTCCCCTCTGACCTTCTTGCCAGGTGTGGGGTCCTCGTCCACTGAGCTCTGCTGCTGCTCCTGTGGTGTGTCGGCGGGTCGGGATGCTGAAGCCCACCCAGTTGTCAAACAGAGCAGGTTGCTGTGGTCGTGTTGACTTTGGTGCGCTGCGTGTATGGTAATGCGGACTTGACTCGCTCTTCATTGGCACGATTCACAATTCTGAGTCCACTGTGCCCCCCAGCCTTAGGGGTCTATGCCCTGCACTTCACTTCCTTCCCATCAGAAACGTTTCATTTACTTTTGATGGCTTTTTTAAAATGAAGACCTTAATGTGATTTCTGGGGTCAAAGGCAAACGTACAAAGACATAAAACCCCAGACCACTGTGCCCTCTTGGTGGTCCACGAAACTCATGGCATCCCTGAACCCTATCTTGCCTTTCAAAGAGAGATCCACGGATGTCACTTAGTGTCCTGGGGTGTGATTCCTCTTGTCAGTTTGTCAGGTCCTCTGTGTCACTGTGGGGGTCCGAGCCTGGAAGGACCTTTTCTGAGTGTCCCCAAGTATCCTACTCATCCTTTAGGCCCCCCTTCTCACTGACTTTACACAGTTAGGGGTTTCAAACCACAGCCATGGCCTACGTTCGTGTATAATGTGTGGGTGTGTGACAGAGAGCAGTGGATGTGAGCCCCCCGGTGCAGGGGGATGCCTTTAGACGTGACACTGTGAAGGATGAGCTCTTCTCATCTCATGCCCTTTTAGAGCTTTCTGTGTAAATTGTGTTAACTCCCGAGACCCCGTCATAGGGTTTGATTAAAAATGGAGAAATGACTAAATAAGAAGGCGAGACCCCCTTTCATGTAAACGCTCCCCACGAAATTGACATTCATTTACCTGACGACCTGAAAGTCTAATCTTCGTTCAGGTGTCAGTGACCCCTGTTGGCTAGAAGGGGTAATGTGATGTTCCACAGAAATGAATTCAGCAGTTTAATGATTAAAACTGACTTCCTGATGCTACCCACGCACTCACACCCTTTGTCAAGCGAGGACAGATGGGGGCTCGGACCACCGGCTTCAGCTTTATAAAGTAAACGCCAGATGACGCAGGAGGTCATTAATGGAAGGGAATCAGGGGGCTGCTATTAGAGAAAAATGCACCTCAGGTCAAAAGAAGTGGTGGTGCCACTGAAGCCCGAGTGCCAGGAAATGACTGGCAATAAGGGACTGGGCACTCAGCCATTGGTGGTCCTAATATTAATCAAGAAAATGAAAAGCTGAGCGCCAGCCTGAGCACAGAAGCTCTGCATTTCCATTTCAAAAGGTGTCCATAGTGCAGAAGTACATGAGAAAGAGGAGAAACCAGTCAGTCACAGGGAGTGAGGGTACACATCATCATCATCATCATCGTCCCACCGTGGCTTCTTCTCAGGCCCCCCAGTAATGGTGGATGTGTCCCTTTGGCTCTTTTTCCAGACAGGACTTAATAAATTGAAACACCAGAGAGCAGTTTTTGCAGACATGTTCACGTGATCAAAAGACTCCGCGCTGTTTGGAGGTTATTCATATATATATATATAATATATATATATATATATATATATATATATATATAACTGATCACCCATTGGCCTCGCTCACTGAGTGCAAGGGAAAAAAATAAAATGTATTCTATAAGTTATTAAAAGTAAAACATTAATGTTTCGTTCAGTTTCTTGCTACAGCAATTTTAACTCCATTTCAAAGTGATCCAAAGTCTCGTTTATACCTCGTGTCTTCTCAGTAAAGTTGTATCTCATGAATACCGTCATTCGTGGTAGGCATGACAAACGGCAGCGGGAGTGTATCTATAAACTTAATGTAAAGTTACGGTTCACGCCGTGCTTTGTTTCCGCAGTATCATGCATTGAGAGAACTTCCGCTTTGCTTGGAATGCAAAGTGTGATTAAATGCATTATTTTTAACACGTTATGGAGCACATGCATTGAAGCTTCTCAGCTGTGCTTGTGCTAAGAAAAGGAAACATTTTAAAAGTAACGTAACACAATTGTCATTGTAACCTTTTGTAAGTAGTGCCTGGAGGATTGAGAGTGTGGAGAAACCTGTGGATTTTTCTGTGAGTATTGGTGCACAGCCCTTCACCAGCAATTTTAACTTAGTTACAAAGTGATCATAACTCTCGTTTATATCCTGCGCCCTCTCATTAAAACTTGTATCCCGCATTAGCCGTGGGCATGACAAACACCAGCGGCAGCCTGTCTATGAGCTTAATTTAAACTTACGGTTTACACCGTGCTTTGTTTCCAAAGTAGCTGCACTCATGAACATGGTTGAATGTGTCAGTCGCTCGCTTCGTATTGTTTCGCTGCCTTCTCAATTATATAATGCATGTTTTCTTCAGCGCTTTTTGGAGTTCTTCCTTGTTTTCTACGTCCTGCGCTCACAGTCAGTTCACGTGATTATGTGGGAGGCGTGATGATGTCACATGATATTCCATCCCCCCACAGCCATGCAGCTGAACTCCATTACAGTATATGTAGAAAAATACCTTCCAGTTATGACCATTACGCGTAGAATTTCGAAATTAAAACCTGCCCAACTTTTGCAAGTAAGCTGTAAGGAATGAGCTGCCAAATTTCAGCCTTCTACCTACACGGGAAGTTGGAGAATTAGTGATGAGTCAGTGAGTCAGTAAGGGCTTTGCCTTTTATTAGTATAGATCAATGGTGGCGAACCTATGGCATGCATGCCAAAGGGGACACTCAGAGCCCTCTCAGTGGGCACGCACGCCGTCGCCCGAGCACAAAGTTCGTTACTATAAAGCCAGAGGAATGTGGGGACAAGCTGCTCCCCTCACCGCTCCCCCTCTTCACGCGCGCCGGAGGACTTTTCTCACATCACCCGCCCCTCTGCCCAGCAGCCCAATGGGAGTGCTTCCTTCCTCTCCTGTCTGGGGTAAGGCGGGCGGCACACATGCTGCTTGAGGGTGCGGCATGGACTGCAGCCTTTTGAGTCTGTGATTCCCGTGGTGGGGTTGGAGGGGATGTGGTATAGCGGGTCCACAGCTCAAAATTGAAAAGGCCAGTTTTAACAGATAATTGCCACACTCGCTTAAAGGGGGTTATGGTAGAGTGGCCGGAGCGGTTTCCGGGAGCTTTGTGATGTGGGCAGTCCTCGCTTAAGCGCACAGGTGAGGAGTCGTCCGCATCTGTAATTATTGCCGGGAGTTGCTAATCGCCAACTCTGATCCACGACCCCGTAATATATAATGGGAGCTTTGGGGGCGGAGCTTAATAGGGAAGACCTGCGTGAAACACTTGAGAGGATCGAGGGGATGACAAAGGACAGCACAGTTAGTTATGAAAATGAAATCCTTAAAGTGTGGAATTCTCTGCCAAATAATCTTAAGTCGATGAAGGCACTTGAAATTGCTTTCCTTACTTTGTTTGGAACATCTTATGCTTGTGCAGCTGTTTTCAGCTTTGAATTAAATCAAATCTGACACCCGAAACAGACTAACAGATGACCTGAGTGCTGCATGTGTTGCTCTCAAACTTACAAAGTATGAGCCAAGGTTAGACAAATTATCAGCATGCATACAACAGCAAAAAGCACATTAATTGTTCAAAAGCATACGAATGCAAACTTTTACCTTTCAACAAAAAGTTGTTTGTATCATTGAAAGCTCTGTTATTATGTTTTTCTTTTAAGACAAAAGATGTTAATGTATGAGTGGCTTTTCTAAACTAAAAGCTCAGTAGACAGACAGACAGACAGAGCATCAGTATTGGCAGTTCAGTCCAATTTACCATCCAGCTGCACTCCCAGGTATTTATAGGTCTGCACCCTCTGCATAGTCACCTCTGATGATCACGGGGTCCATGAGGGGCCTGGGTCTCCTAAAATCCACCACCAACTCCTTGGTTTTGCTGGTGTTCAGTTTTAGGTGGTATTCAGGTTAAATTGCCATGTTGGCACTTTGCGATAAATAAGTGGGTTTTGGATTGCAGTTTGGGCACTTGGTTTCTAAATGGTTCGCCATCACTGGTATAGATATTTATATATATATTTATATATATTTATATATATTTTATTAGTGGTGTGAAAAACTATTTGCCCCCTTCCTGATTTCTTATTCTTTTGCATGTTTGTCACACAAAATGTTTCTGATCATCAAACACATTTAACCATTAGTCAAATATAACACAAGTAAACACAAAATGCAGTTTTTAAATGATGGTTTTATTATTTAGGAGAAAAAAATCCAAACCTACATGGCCCTGTGTGAAAAAGTAATTGCCCCTGAACATTATAACTGGTTGGGCCACCCTTAGCAGCAATAACTGCAATCAAGCGTTTGCGATAACTTGCAATGAGTCTCTTACAGCGCTCTCGAGGAATTTTGGCCCACTCATCTTTGCAGAATTGTTGTAATTCAGCTTTATTTGAGGGTTTTCTAGCATGAAGCGCCTTTTTAAGTTCATGCCATAGCATCTCAATTGGATTCAGGTCAGGACTCTGACTAGGCCACTCCAAAGTCTTCATTTTGTTTTTCTTCAGCCATTCAGAGGTGGATTTGCTGGTGTGTTTTGGGTCATTGTCCTGTTGCAGCACCCAAGATCGCTTCAGCTTGAGTTGAGGAACAGATGGCTGGACATTCTCCTTCAGGATTTTTTGGTAGACAGTAGAATTCATGGTTCCATCTATCACAGCAAGCCTTCCAGGTCCTGAAGCAGCAAAACAACCCCAGACCATCACACTACCACCATCATATTTTACTGTTGGTATGATGTTCTTTTCTGAAATGCTGTGTTCCTTTTACACCAGATGTAACGGACATTTGCCTTCCAAAAGTTCAACTTTTGTCTCATCAGTCCACAAGGTATTTTCCCAAAAGTCTTGGCAATCATTGAGATGTTTCTTAGCAAAATTGAGACGAGCCCTAATGTTCTTTTGCTTAACAGTGGTTTGCGTCTTGGAAATCTGCCATGCAGGCCGTTTTTGCCCAGTCTCTTTCTTATGGTGGAGTCGTGAACACTGACCTTAATTGAGGCAAGTGAGGCCTGCAGTTCTTTAGACGTTGTCCTGGGGTCTTTTGTGACCTCTCGGATGAGTCGTCTCTGCGCTCTTGGGGTAATTTTGGTCGGCCGGCCACTCCTGGGAAGGTTCACCACTGTTCCATGTTTTTGCCATTTGTGGATAATGGCTCTCACTGTGGTTCACTGGAGTCCCAAAGCTTTAGAAATGGCTTTATAACCTTTACCAGACTGATAGATCTCAATTACTTCTGTTCTCATTTGCTCCTGAATTTCTTTGGATCTTGGCATGATGTCTAGCTTTTGAGGTGCTTTTGGTCTACTTCTCTGTGTCAGGCAGCTCCTATTGAAGTGATTTCTTGATTGAAACAGGTGTGGCAGTAATCAGGAAATTGAACTCAGGTGTGATACACCACAGGTAGGTGATTTTTTAACAAGGGGGCAATTACTTTTTCACACAGGGCCATGTAGGTTTGGATTTTTTTTCTCCCTAAATAATAAAAACCATCATTTAAAAACTGCATTGTGTGTTTACTTGTGTTATATTTGACTAATGGTTACATGTGTTTGATGATCAGAAACATTTTGTGTGACAAAAGAATAAGAAATCAGGAAGGGGGCAAATAGTTTTTCACACCACTGTATACCAGAAAAGGCGATATCCCTCCCATCGTGACTACAGCGGTACAAGAATCACATGAGAAAAAATATCTTTTAGCTTACATTTACTGACGGTTAACGCGGTTACAGACGGGAGGCATATGGACAGACTTTATCCAGGTGTGAATCTGGATCAACACAGGCTGCCATTTTCTCGTCCCCACGCTGGGAGGTTTTTCAAAACTTTGTCGACACGTGCCTCGAAGGGTCTGGCTGCTGTCCAAGCCTTTTATAATGTCTTGCTTCACTTGCTGGTCTTCTCCATCTCCAAACAAGGCTGAACTCCTCCTCCACAAAATACAGAAATATCATAGTGCTTACATGCTGGTTCTCATACTCCCAATAAGGAAAGAAGATTTGTGCTGATAGAGGACAGAAATACCTAACCTGTGTTTAAGCTGACTATACAAGCCTCCAGTTGTCTTTGGCTATCTAATCCAATGCTTGGCTAGCAATTCTAACTGCTGAGCCCCTGTGTGCCAAACTTAGCATGCACATGTGAATAAATCCATACCAGTGAGCATAGAGACAGTGACATTAATATTAAAGAAAAATGTAGTATAACAACCGGCAAGCAGTTGAAACTGTCAGGAGAGAGGGTCCCACTTCAGCCCACCCTTCAGCTACACAGGATGGAGAGGCCATCGTCTTCACACCACTGCTGCTCTCCTGCAAAGCTGGCAAATCCCAGACCCCAGAGTCCGGGCTGTCAGTGCCAGTGGGTGTCCCAATGCCAGTCTGCTCACCGCCACCCAGAGCCCTGCCGTCAGACTGCACTCCAACAGCTCTGTGGCGCCACCTGCTGCTCAGGCTGTGTTTGTTCTCCTTGATTCTCCGTTTGTTTGCTGTTTTGCGGTGCAGGGGTTTGTTGGGGTCTGTGGACGTCACACGTTGTCTTTGAGATGACAGTGGTGACACGTGGTGTGTTTATGGAGACCCTTCAAAGACGCTGACACTTTATATCCTTTATGTCTACAAATCAATCGTCTCTCACGGGTTACTCTGCGGCTCCTCTCATTTCAACAATAGGACCTTCACAAATCGACATCCCGTTGGCAGAGCCCAGCAAACTGAAATATTGTGTGGAGAAAACTGTTGTGATTGGCAAATATGTGAAAAACATTTCAGTCATTAAATAGAAATGCAGCGTTGAAGAGAATTGTACGTGTTGACGATTAAAGCAGTCAAGAGGTTTTCCATTAGTGTGCGACATTTTGATATTCATTCCAATTATTTTATAAATTTTAAAGATTCGTGTTGTTCTTATTTCTTTCAAGTTCCTACTCATTAAAAAGCATTTCCATATTCCCTTGTGTTACACCCCACCTTTACTTTATATAGCGCCTTTCTGCAGTATTCACGGTCCCACTGTTACCTGCTCAGGGTCACCCTTTGAGTTGGAGATTGGCAGCCATTTCTGCAGGCAGGAGGTGAAATGCTGTGGTGGGCTTCAGACGAGATCATCACCGTCATCATCATCATCACCTCAGACCACCCCTACTAAGTATGTCAGCCCAGACTTCCCCATCCTCAGCTACAGATTCCAGCTCTCCTTGAGAAATTCCATATGCATTGCCAAGGGCAGCTCCAAGAGGGGGCTATCCGGGGGGCTTCTTTTTCTCTAGTGGTTCCTCTTATTTCAGAGGCCGCTGTCCCAGATTGCAGAGATTCTCAGCCCAGCCACCCTGTGAAGAGACCCCCGTTTCCGCCGCATGTTACCCCCACCTAATGAGCACAGAGAAGAACGGGGAAGTCAATGGACGGAGAGTTTTGTCTTCAGACTTCGCCACCACAGACTGGTACAATGCCAGCAGAGCCAGTGCTGCCACTCCAATCCACTTGTCAATCTCACATTCCCTTCTGCCATCACTCATGAACAAGACCCCCAGATACCTGAACTCCTCTGCTCAGTTCAGCCCCCACCCAGCCCATCCCTCACCTGGAGAGACCTGTAGCTGTGCTACTATCAGTAAAAACTACATCTCCCAGCAGTCCCTGCAGGGGCTGTTGGGGTCAAAGGTGGTCAGAGGAGTTTAAAAGAAGGGCAGGTGGCCAAGGAAAAGAAAAGTGTTTTTAGTTGTTGTATTTTGTGTTTACCTGTCGGACTGCCTTCTGTTAATTAAGTCATAATTAGTCGCTGTGTCCTGGATTGTGTCGTTGTTGGGGTCTCCATTGTCTGTCTACCTGCGTGTTGAGGACTGTTTGTGGATTCACGGCTTTCCCACTATAGCAGCGCTGCTGAGCCATCCATCCGTCTTCACCCTTACAGTGTCTACTGGTAGGACTGATTTTTCATTCCCTTACAACGTGCAGATCTCTGGACTCACTCTCGTCATCTCTCATTACATCCGGTGTGGTATTCCATGGACTTTGCTGTGTGGTGTTTGTGTTTATATATTTATTGTAATATCGCCGTAGGAGTACAGGGGTGGTATTATTTATAATATTTCATTTCATTATATTCTTTAATTGTTGTTGTTCCCCAGTGTGCTTTATTTTCTCTCAGTTTGTGAGTGTGTGCAGGTCGAGCCAAGGCTGAGGGCGTCCCTGGGATCCTCTAATAAAAATAAATAAATCCCCGTCATCTTGATGGTGTGAATCCTAGCGGCACCGGACCACTACAGACAAATCCCAGCTTTTCTGACTGAGACTCCTGAGCTCAGACTTGCAGGTGCTGATCCTCATCCCAGCCATAAATCACTCGAGTGCATCTGGAAGGTCACAGTCAGGTGTGACAAAGGGGACATCGTCATCTACGTAAATGACCTCTCCACATCCTCAGCTGAGCCACGAAAACCTCAAGACCCCAGCAGCAGGACCACCACCACATCACACTGGTCAGAATGCCCATGTCTGACAGCTCAACTCTCTCAGGCCCATCATGACCCCCATCACACTGTGTGGCTGGTGGTCTTTAAGTCACGGCTCCCATCCTGCAGCACACCTTCACTGCCATTCCATTCATTTCTTACAGTGTTGTGTGGTACTGCCCATCACTACTGCGGTCAGCCAGCCAAGATCTGAAGCCCACCTCCAGATGACCACCCATTGGTTAAGGCCATCAGATTGTGGCACTGCTGAGTTTACTTATGTCATATGAGGTGGCCTGTTAGTCACAGAGCAGGCGAAGGAGAGTAAGTGACATGTCTTAGTACTGCAGCTTGTCCATCCTAAATGAGAAGCAAGAAAACAATACAGAGAACAAGACAGCAGGATGAATGCTAGATGTGTTTTTATTTAGAAACAGTCGAAGTGTAGTGAAGATCGGACATCTTTAGTGTCTCTCGTGGCTTCACTCCTTTTTCATCCTCAGCATTGGCCATTCATTTCTCATGCAGACAAATGGAAACTGAGTTGCACAGTTGACGTCATTCCAGTCGCCTGGAACTGAGAAGAAACACAAGAGGAGAGGTGAGGACAACACTGGAGGAGCAGCAACTCACAAACTCGCTTTGAGATATGAGGGACTGGACAATGTCGCCATCCCACCCGCCGAGTACCACAAAGTTGGACCAGGAGTTGTCGTGCAGGTGGTGTGGTGGAGGACATCGGAAGGAAATTCTCAAGGCCCAGCCGCCTGGTGTTACGCCGTCACCAACGTCATCAGGGGGTTTAAACCAAGAGATGCTCAAATTCAGAGGAGGGTCTGGGTGTGATGGCAAGGGGCCTCTTCAGCAGTGTGGGTGTCAGTGTGACCAAAACACCACTGGGGACCACCTCAGAGCCCCATGAACCAAAGTAGGCTCTCTGGTGACTAAGCCGCTTGATCTCCACTCAACAACAACAACAACATTTATTTCTATAGCACATTTTCATACAAACAGTAGCTCAAAGTGCTTTACATATTAAAGAATAGAAAAATGAAAGACATAATTATAAAAAAAAAATCAACATTAACATCGAATAAGAGTAAGGTTCAATGGCCAGGGGGGACAGAAAAACAAAAAAACTCCAGACGGCTGGAGAAAAATAAAATCTGTAGGGATTCCAGACCATGAGACCGCCCAGTCCCTCTGGGCATTCTACCTAACATAAATGAAACAGTCCTCTTTGGATTTAGGGTTCTCACGGAAGGGCTTGATGATGATGATGGTCACGTAGACTTCTTCCTTTTAATCCGTCCATCATTGTTGGAGCATCATGAAGCTTTGAGTAGGTGGAGGTGGCGCAGGCCACCACCACAAAGAAACCGGAAAAAGAAACAGAAAAGAGAGTAGGGGTCAGTACCGATTTTAGAGCCACCATGAATAGTTGTTATGATGAATTGAACATACAGAGTATCAGGATTAAGTTAAATTAATTAAATTGAAGTTATAAAAAGGCCATGTTAAAGTAATGTGTTTTCAGCAGTGTTTTAAAGTGCTCTACTGTATCAGCCTGGGAATTCCTATTGGCAGGCTATTCCAGATTTTAGGTGCATAACAGCAGAAGGCCGCCTCACCACTTCTTTTAAGTTTTGTTCTTGGAATTCTAAGGAGACACTCATTTGAGGATCTGAGGTTACGATTTGGAATATAAGGTGTCAGACATTCCGATATATAAGATGGGGCGAGATTATTTAAGGCTTTATAAACCATAAGCAGAATTTTAAAGTCAATTCTGAATGACACAGGTAACCAGTGTAGTGACATCAAAACTGGAGTAATGTGTTCTGATTTTCTTTTCCTAGTTAGGATTCTAGCAGCTGCATTCTGCACTAGTTGCAAACGATTTATATCTTTTTTGGGTAGTCCTGAGAGGAGTGCGTTACAGTAATCTAGTCGACTGAAAACAAACGCGTGAACTAATTTCTCAGCATCTTTCAGTGATATAAGAGGTCTAACTTTACTTATGTTTCTTAAGTGAAAAATGCTGTCCTAATGATCTGATTAATATGTGATTTAAAATTCAGATTACAGTCAACAATCACCCCTAAGCTTTTTACCTCCGTCTTGACTTTTAATCCTAATGTATCCAGTTTATTTCTAATAGCCTCATTGTATCCATTATTGCTGATCACTAAAATTTCAGTTTCTCTTTATTTAACTTGAGAAAATTACTATTCATCCATTCTGAGATACTAGTCAGACATTGTGTTAGTGAATCAATAGAATCGGGTCATCAGGTGCTATTGATAAGTACAGCTGTGTGTCATCAGCATAGCTGTGGTAGCTCACGTTGTGCCCTGAGATAATCTGACCTAACGGAAGCATGTAGATTGAGAATAACAGCGGACCCAGGATAGAGCCTTGTGGAACACCATATTGGATATCATGTGTCTTCGAGTTGTAATTCCCACAACTAACAAAATATTTTCTCCCTGTCAGGTAGGATTCAAACCAATTTAAGACACTGCCAGAGAGGCCCACCCATTGACTAAGGCGATTTCTAAGAATGTTGTGATCAATGGTGTCAAATGCAGCACTCAGATCTAAGAGGATGAGAACAGATAAATGGCCTCTGTCTGCATTTACCCGCAAGTCATTTACTACTTTAACGAGTGCAGTTTCTGTGCTGTGATTTGTTCTAAAACCTGACTGAAATTTATCAAGAATAGCATGTTTATTTAGGTGGTCATTTAACTGCATAATGACTGCCTTCTCTAGAACTTTACTTAAGAAGGGCAGGTTAGAGATGGGTCTAAAATTTTCAAGAGCGAGGGTCAAGATTATGTTTCTTAAGTAGGGGTTTAACTACAGCAGTCTTAAGACAGTCTGGGAAGACCCCAGTATCTAGTGACGAATTTACTATGTCAAGAACATTATCAATTAGCACGCCTGATACTTCTTTGAAAAACCTTGTTGGTATCGGGTCAAGGACGAGGTGGAGGGTTTTAATTGAGATATTATTTTTGTAAATCAGGTAAATCTATCCTAGTGAAAGAGTTTAATTTGTTTATAACAGGATGTTGGGGTTTAGGGGATCCTTAGTGTTGGGGAGATATACTATGTTATTTCTAATATCATTAATTTTTGATTGAAAATACAGCGACAGCCTCACAGGTTTCACTGGAAGCACTTAGGAGGCATTCCTTTGAGCTACCTGGGTTTAGTAGGCGATCAATTGTTGAAAATAAGACTCTAGGATTACTAGCATTGTTATTTATAATATTAGAGAAATAGCAGCGTCTCTCAAGACGGACAGTGTTATTGTATTCTGTTATTTTGACTTTTAATATTTCGTGGTGGATAGTAAGTTTACTCTTCCTCCATTGACGCTCAGCTCTACGGCATGTTCTCTTTAAATCAGACACTCTTTGGGTCTTCCATGGTATACCAATGCTAGAAGATTTTTTCACTGTCTTTTCAGGTGCAACTATGTCAACAGCAGCTCTCACTTTAGAATTAAATCTTTCCACCTTACTATTTACATTGTCCTCGCTATTATAGCTGGCACTATAAACGGACTGATTGCTTAAAATGTTTGTAAGTTTTAAAGCTGCTGCGAATCAAAGAAGCGTTTTTAACAATATGCTTCTCATGAGTGTTTTTATCATTATTTCTATATTAAAAGTAGAAGAAAATGGTCTGATAGACCAATATCAATGATCTGTTTTATATCAACTTTCAGTCCTTTAGTAATCACTAAGTCTAATGTATGACCTGCTTTATGTGTAGGCTGATTTATGAGTTGTCTCAAATCAAAAGAATCCAGGAGGTTCATAAATTCTTTTACTTTTAGATCACACTGATTATCTATATGAAAATTAAAGTCGCCAACTATTAGGAGTGTGTCATAATTAGTAATTAAAATTGACATTAAGTCAGAGAATTCCTCAAAAAACGACGCGTTATATTTAGGAGGTCTATACACGGATAGTATTAGAACTTGAGAATCTCCATGAATAACAACGGCGAGATACTCAAAGGACTTGAACTTACCAAAACTGACATCTTTACATTTTAATCGGCTCGAGTAAATGTTAGCCAATCCGCCCCTTTTCCCTGGCGGTTTGAATGAGTAAAACTGTAATCCGGAGGCAGATTCGATTAAAACTGACGCGCATCTGAATTCAGCCATGTTTCATTTAGTGCAATAAGATCTATTTTTTTTATCACTAATAAGATCGTTGATAAAAAACGTTTTGTTAGTTAAAGCTCTGACATTTAATAGTGCCATATTTAATGTTTCGGAGGTGCAGAGATGAGTACTATGTGCGTTATTGTTATTTGGAATAGGAACTAAATTATTATTATTAGCGCTCTGTGTATATTTTTGTTTAATCTGTGATCTGTTTTATAGTTTTAATACATTGTTCCTCTAAAATAGTGATTTTAATTAGATTATTGGAGTTTATGCCGTATTTCCTAGGTTTTCTACGTGCATTGAGATTGCTTATTACAGTATTAATGGTGTGAACTTTAACGGAAGACTCTATTAAACATTCATCATGTCCTGGCACAGCAGTATTATTTCGGAAGGGGTTAAGAGCAGAGATAGATAGTCAAGAAAAACGAATTACCTTCGATATGTTTTCGGAGAGGACCCGGGCGCCGAAACTGTTCGGATGCAGGCCATCACGCTTGAAGAGACGCGGCCTTTCCAAAAAGAGATTCCAATTGTTGATGAAGCCGACATCCTTCTTCTTGCAGAAACCCTGTAGCCAGTTGTTCAACCCTAGCAGACGACTGTAGTACTCGTTGGATCGTCTGGCGAGAGGTAGTGGACCCAAAACAAAGATCTTTGCCGATGAGGTCCTCTCCACTCGTCAATAAAAACACCACGAAACACACTGCGTTAGTAAAAGTCTAATCAGCTGTCTGCTAAGGAGCTAAGTGGGGTCTGTGGGGTCTTAATCTGGGCTGGCCGAAATGATTGAAGTGTTGCCAAGTGTTGTGGGTACTTAATGACGTCACTCGTAGGGTGGGTCAGCTCGCCCAGTTTTTCAGTGAGCTACGTGTGACCTATGAAGGCTTTTGTTGAATGATGGCTCGCTTGGTGCCAACTGAACTGGTGTCGGCCCGTCATTTTCTAACCCATTTAGTGCTGCAGAGCCCATCCCAGCTAGCACAGGACACAAGGCAGGTGCCAGTCCATCTCAGGGTATTGGACTGGGCTCTAATTAATCAATGGCCGAGTTTGATTCCTTTTTTGACATTTTCATTGGGTGGTTCATTTCCCATCATTCCCTGGGGTGATTAAAAGATGAACAGCTTGTGAATGTTTGCATCTGCTCTAGCGGTGCCACCTCATTCTTCACCCAGAAGAGCCTCGGGCACAATAGCAAGATAAGGCCCTTTGGCAATCCTTCCCTTTACAGTAAGTATATAAATTTGTCTTGAAATGCGGCCATCGACAGTACAATAGAACATCAAACACACGCAGTCGGCTCCCAATGGCAACGTACAGACGCACACACGACATCCTCAGAATATGGCGAGCAGGCGCAGCTGGAGGTCACTGCCACCAAGTGGGCACTGAGCAGACCCTCAGTCCAGGGCTTCATTCAGCTCATCCAGTGCCCACCCTGAATGCTGGACGTCATTGCGTTCATCAGACTCGAGTGTTGTTAGCGTGTTGAGCCGATTTGACTTTGCTGACATTTGTGACTCACGTGAAGATCGGATCACATGGAGGACCTTGGAGTAGAACTGAGTGGAGTCGTGTAGGGTGGTCCAGAAAAGCAGTGCTGTGTTTCAGCGAGGGTCCCCTCTGGTGTGGCCTTGTACTATGAGATTAGACCCTGATTCTCATGTCATGTTATGCCACCTTTGCTCTCCGGTTTTGACCTTTGCCCTGTTTGCCCGTTTGTCCCTCTCCTGATGTGCCCCTCATGTCTTTGGTGCGGTCACTCATAGCACAATAGCAGTGAGGACCATCACTTGTAACATCCTGTTATCTCAATATCATCCACCCTCATAACCCTTTGTTTCCACAGTCAAAGCTGATTTTGGACCCATTGGCACACCATGGCATGAGTTCCCACGTGTTTTATGTTGATCTGCAGGTTCTCTTATGAAAAGCTTTCTGAAAATCCAAACACATGACCTCCCGTGCACCTCTCTGGCTGACTACTTTTTGCTTTTTTTCCGATAGAATTCCAGTTGAATGTCTTTGGGATGCAAGAAGAAAACACACACAGGCTGTGACCAGGCTGCAGTCTGCCATGCCAGTGTGCCCCCCATAAAATGTAATTCAGTCATCCAAACGTTATCAGGCCTGCTTGACGCCCATCCACACACATGGTGACCACCCCTGAGCGTGGAGCCAGTCCATCAGAGGGCCACCAAATGTCACCATGCTGCCCGCTGAAGAACAGAACTTTTAAAAGGCCTCATGAGGTGAGCTCGGTGTCTCATTTATTCTTTTTTATTTTTTATTGGTTGAGTATTTGATATTTAAACAAAGGCTGATGATTTCGCTCTTATGAATCCCTCACACTATTTTTATTCTCGTTTTATTATTTGTGACGCTCATCACGTCCTAATAAGTCCCCTGGTGGATGCCCTCCTGCTCTGCCAGTCACAAGTCGATGCAGTGACAGATTTGTCTGATGTGCTCGGTGCTCTAAAGTGTGTTACACGGGGGTCTTTAGGACGGTCCCACATGTTGCTGCCACACACACACACACACACACACACACATTGCTCTTATTGTACGCTGTGCTCAAGTGAAGCACAAAAAAACCTGAGTGCCCCCAGAGTGCTTCACAGCACCCCAGTCCAGTGCCAGGTTACCCCTGGTGTGGCGTCCCGTCTGAGCAACACGTTAAATTGAAATGACAGCCGCCACCATTGCAGTTGTCATCTTCATCAGCCCTTAAACAGAACACATGGCTTACCTAGAAAGTTGGTGTGTAAGCAGCGCTCATTGCCACCAATGTTGTTGGGTGCATCGTGACCCCAGTTTGTAAAACCCCACTCAGACCCGTCTGTCCAGAGCCACGATGAGGCCTGCAAAACACCAGCACTGCAGTAAGCAACGGGACCCTCACGGCAGCAGGATTGCACTCCTCTGCCATCTTAGAGCTTACAGCCCCCCAGGACCACAAAAATGAACAGACGGGAGGGCAACTTACCCGCACACAGTTGGAGCCTCCGAGCCAGGAGGTGGGTTTATGGGAGTCACTTCTCTTAATCAGACTGGCGATGAACTGGTTGGCACCGCTGCTGTGGACAGACGCCAGGTTTCCTCCAAGGCTGACACAGTGAAGCTACAGGAGGGGGTGACAGAGAGGGTCCACGTTAGGCCAGCATGGCACACACATCAGGAAGAACACAACAAAAACTGGGGGCTGTCGTGGCACCTGGCAGCCATTTTATTTTTGGAGATTGCGTAAGACCCCTGAGGCAGCAGCTCTCCTGCATGATACTTGGAGTGCATTTTATTGAAGGCTTTCAGACAGCAAACTCTTAAAGGGCCACTGCTGGTCTTAAACTGACCACTGGACAGTCCGGCTGTGTCACTGCCTGTCCTTTGTCACCTTAAAGTGAGGTGCCACCCAACTTCAGACACGAGGTCTGCACAATAAGTTTTATGTCTGTTGGAAATCAATAATGGCGGTCCTGTGGATGTCCACATCAGAGAAGTTGCTGGGAAAGGCCAGGCACATGGTGGGCACACATCTCATGTGGCAATGGGAGGTGGGGGCCTGGGTGGTGATCAGTCTGTCAGCTTTATACAGTTATGGATCTGCTAGTGGCGTTGGTTGTTGTGCCGTCGGATGTGCAGACGTGTCTGAAGGCCTGTGTGTGTCACTAGTGCAGGCCTATTCAAATGGCGGCCCATGGACTACATGTGGCGCAGGAGCAACCTCTGAGTGGCCCAGTCCATGGTCCTGCCAGGGCTCCAGACATTAACTAAAATGATCACAAATATGACCAAAAATAGGTATGACTGATTTCATTTCTACTTAGTTTGCCAGTGGCGAATTGTCATTGAAACTTTCAAGTAGTATATTGTAACAGATGCAAAAGGCTTTTTTTTTTATATTTATATATACTGTACTGTATATTGATGAGCCGTTAACGTATGTGTCGGTACGGGCTCCCCTAGCATATCCCTGAGCTGCATGAAGGTTGTTTTATATCCCGCGCTGGGTGTGAGGGAGTCGCAGTGAAAATGACATCAGAGTTGGAGATGCGTGCGGGAAAATATTTCGAAGTACACGGCGCTGCTGAGGGGACGGCTGGATTTCAACGAGAGGCTGGATATGACGCAGCCGGTCATCAGAACAAAAGGTAAGCATGTCAAACATTTGAAGTTCCTCTGCCCATCATGTACGTCCTCTGTTACGAAGATATCTTTGCCCTGTGGAATTCAGTTGTCCCTTCTGACCTCGTGCAGGCACACTAAGGTGTGATTGTCACCGATCTCCTTGTGTTTGTGCATCTTTGCAAGCTGTTTGTCTTTTGATTTAACGCATACTCCATGCAGAATACCGGCCTGTCCGTCAGTAAACATGTCCGAGCAGTCGCCTGCCCGCTGCTTCGTCATACACAGCGATGTGATGAAGTCTGCGTTTTAAGGTTGAAAGCGTATTATTATCATTTTACCAGGGTGCTCAGTGGTCGACAGCAGACAGTAAACGTTGTTAAAATGGTATCGGAAAATTTCACTTCATCAATTATTACTTCAGTCGTTGTGGTGTGCGCACAATATGTTCTGTTACTAATCAATTCTGAAAATGATTTAGTAAAAATAATAATAGTAATAATTATAATGAATGGTTAATTACTTGACATCCAACAGCTCTGTACAAAGACATTTTAAAATAAATGTACTAATCCACTTTCACTCCATACGTGCAGAAAAAAAAATCAACAGGAAAGGCGTTGGAACTCAAATGTAACACATCAGCGATTAGAAACGTGTGAATAAAAGAGTTAAGTTCCATGAAAAAAAAATTAAAAATCCCTTGCCTGTCATGACCACCCCTTTAAATTGTGGGGGGGGGTCTCATATGTAAAAAGGGAAACAAATGTAATTGCTAATACTGTGCATTTTTTATTTTTATTTTATGCACTTTGAGATGTGAGAAAAATGTTTTTTTTATTTCAAAAGTGGGGAAAAAATTATTGCTACTACTTTAGATTCTGTTCAGTTGTAGCTTTTTGTTGTTTTCTTAATACATTTTTGATGTGCCTGTGTCAGATTTTTAAAAGGGAAGCAATGAATAAACATTACTAGGTTTTAAATACATTAATTTCTGTAAAAATGTAAAATTTGTCATTACCTGCTGGCTTACCGCCTGCTGAAAATGTCTGGCTCAGTTAAATTTCTTGGTGTGAAAATCTGGCACAATTGCAATTGTAATTGAATAGCCCTAGTGTGTGTGTCACTGGTGTGTGTGTCAGTAGCGTGTGTCACTGGTGTGTGTGTCACTAGTGTGTGTCACTGGTGTGTGTCACTAGTGTGTGTCAGTAGCGTGTGTGTCACTGGTGTGTGTCACTGGTGTGTGTGTCACTAGTGTGTGTCACTGGTGTGTGTGTCACTGGTGTGTGTCACTGGTGTGTGTGTCAGTAGCGTGTGTGTCACTAGTGTGTGTCAGTAGTGTGTGTGTCTCTAGTGTGTGTCACTGGTGTGTGTGTCACTAGTGTGTGTCACTGGTGTGTGTCACTAGTGTGTGTGTCACTAGTGTGTGTCACTGGTGTGTGTGTCACTAGTGTGTGTGTCACTAGTGTGTGTGTCACTAGTGTGTGTCACTAGTGTGTGTCACTAGTGTGTGTGTCACTAGTGTGTGTGTCACTAGTGTGTGTCACTGGTGTGTGTCACTGTGTCACTGTCACTGTGTGTCAGTAGTGTGTGTGTCAGTAGTGTGTGTGTCACTGGTGTGTGTCACTGGTGTGTGTGTCACTAGTGTGTGTCACTAGTGTGTGTCAGTACTGTGTGTGTCAGTAGCGTGTGTGTCACTAGTGTGTGTGTCACTGGTGTGTGTGTCACTAGTGTGTGTCACTAGTGTGTGTGTCACTAGTGTGTGTCAGTAGTGTGTGTCAGTAGTGTGTGTGTAGTGTGTGTGTCACTGGTGTGTGTGTCACTAGTGTGTGTGTCTAGTGTGTGTGTCAGTAGGTGTGTGTCAGTAGTGTGTGTGTCAGTAGTGTGTGTGTCACTAGTGTGTGTGTCACTGGTGTGTGTGTCACTAGTGTGTGTGTCAGTAGTGTGTGTGTCACTAGTGTGTGTGTCACTAGTGTGTGTCACTGGTGTGTGTCACTGGTGTGTGTGTCACTGCGTGTGTGTCACTAGTGTGTGTGTGTCACTGTGTGTGTGTGTCACTGGTGTGTGTGTCACTAGTGTGTGTCACTGGTGTGTGTGTCACTGGTGTGTGTCACTGGTGTGTGTGTCACTAGTGTGTGTGTGTGTGTGTGTCACTAGTGTGTGTGTCACTGTGTGTGTGTGTCACTAGTGTGTGTGGTGTGTGTGTCACTAGTGTGTGTCAGTAGTGTGTGTCAGTAGTGTGTGTGTCACTAGTGTGTGTCACTGGTGTGTGTGTCACTGTGTGTGTGTCACTAGTGTGTGTCAGTAGTGTGTGTGTCACTAGTGTGTGTGTCACTAGTGTGTGTCAGTAGTGTGTGTGACTGGTGTGTGTCAGTGTCACTGTCACTAGTGTGTCACTAGTGTGTGTGTGTCACTAGTGTGTGTGTCACTAGTGTGTGTCAGTAGCGTGTGTGTCACTGGTGTGTGTGTCACTAGTGTGTGTCACTGGTGTGTGTCACTAGCCGAGTGCTTCTCACTCTTTGATATTTGCTGTTATTTTTTTAGCGGGTGTTAATATTATTAATCACCTGGAGCTCCTCACTCTTGAATACGCCACATACAGTCGCCCGTCAGTAAAAGCGTCGGTGCCACAATTCATTCCTGCCTGTCCTGACCTTGGTCTCTGTTGGCGGTCCTGGCAAGACACCATTTTACAGTAAAGTGTGTTCTTTAGAATTCAAAAAGGCAATTAGAAGGAACAAAGGAAATTTCAGGGATCCTGTAGAAATGAAGACTTCAATCGGATTGAAATGTCAGGCTTTGAATTGTAATCTTGTAGCGGTACAAAGGTTTAGAGGGTTGGCATCAATGGCGATAGGGTTACGATAGGGTTACGATAGGGATAGCGATAGGGGACCCTAACCCTAATGTGCTTCTGCTTTGTGACCAGAGCGTCATGGCACATCGGGCATCACTATGTAGTTAAATCGCTGCGGGGGGGCTCGCATTAGTGTGTGATGTCATTTTCACCATGTGGCTCAACATGAACACGTTGAGCATAAACCTGGCTGAAGAAGAAACTGGCAGAACAAGGAGTACTGCGGGTACCCTGTTGTTATGGTGTATAAAATCTACATTTTATTTTGTATTATATTTTGCTCAAACCCAACAAGATGAATTCAGATGTAGGAGGCATTATAATAAAAAGACATATCCTCTTTTGTATACCTCACTGTTAAAACAGTTAGTGCTAATTTGGTTTACAGCCTGAGAAAGAAAGCCTGACCTGATACCTCAGGTTCTTGATTACTTTACAGATGGACATCTGGGACATCAATGGGGTTTACAGCCTGAGAAAGGAAGAACTGAGGCAATCTCAAAGAACTTTATTACCTGGGGAGCAAAATTCATCCATCATATTGACAGCCAGCCAATCAGGTGCATGGAACATTCATGTGCTGTGAAACCACGGCATGAAACTTTATAATAAATATGCCTCATTTTTAAGCAACGTCAGAAGCAGAAGAAGAAGAGAAACAGTGACGATGGAAGAGCCACGTCAGAGAATACAACAAAGACACGTGTAAGCAGCTTTCATCCGATCGTCAGTTAACAGCTGTCACACAGGTGTGCATGGGAGGCAGCTGAAGGGCTTAGAGAGGACTGATTATACATCTGCCCGGGGGGGGCGGGGTACGCTAACGCTCTTTCTGAGTTCTCTACAGGTCTTTCCCGGGAAATCCCACCAGGAGCTGACACCTCGAAGCGGGACACATCAGTTCCGGTCCCCGCCTATAAAGCCTCCTGCCTTTGCTCTGGCAGGCAGTTCTGTATTGGACTCTGTTGAGTAAACTTGACTCTTATGAACCGATTACTTTTTCAGCCATGAAACCGAATTAAACAGGTCGCTGCCCCAAACCTTGCCATGCCTCATGTCTCGTCTTCTTACACAGCATTCTCATGAACATCGATTGCTAAATCAAGCGCCGCCTGGGACTTTCATCCTTGACATCACTGATTCCTTTCACTAAGCTTTTTTATAGACTATTTTATCCAGACATTACTATCAAACTTATTTTCTATTACTTATTATTGTTCTTTAATAAATAGTAACTTGTTTTCATCTTTCTATGGTTTGTCTTAATATCTAGAGTGATTGAAGTAATAAGGTAGATTTCTAAGAGCACCTGAAGCAGCTGGAGATTTTGCCATTTAGCTCTACACTGAGGGGTTTTAAGGCTGAGAGCGAGGGCGCCGCTTGAAAGTTAGGGGAAATGCGAGAAGAAGGTGTTCTTGGCTGATAAATGGCCTCTAGTCAAGGATACTGAGTCTTTGTATGTTTTAATATTTTCTTGGAGACCAAAAGTAATATTTAGGTAAGTCTGAGGTCTATTTAAAACATCGCATGTTGTCCGTGCAGATAGTAAATAAGTCTCTTGATGTGCAGAGAGAGTGACAAGTTGTGTTACACCGAAAGCATTTGTGTGGTATTTTAAGTGCTAAACGTTAGCCAACTGTGTGGGTGTCATTCATAGGGCACTGTTGTGGTTAGGGTCTGAGTGTGTGTGTATCTGTGTATGCGTGTGTGTTATTATTTAGGGTGCAGGAGTAGACCCATCCAATAAAGAACTTGACAAAGAAAAGGGTAAATAGACGATAACACACCTGTGATGCAACAGTCAGCATGGGCACAGACGAGGAGCTTGTGTTTTACCAACACGCTGAAATTCTGAGGAAGCAAGAAAAGGATACGACCAGAGAGGAGCAGATGATGTGATTTATCTCAGAAAGCATCTGATAAGGTGCCACATGAGAGGGTGGGCATCAAACTTAAAGAAGTGGCAGTTCAGGGTGTGCTGTGAAGATGGGGGCAGAATTAGCTGAGACAAAGCAGCACAAGAGAAGGTCCGGAGAAGAGCGACTGGCTGATTATGGGGGGCTACAGGGGGTGAGTGATGAGGAAAGATTAAAAGAGCAGAGCCTTAAGGAGACGAAGAGGAGGCCTGACTGACTGAAGTGTTTAAAATGATGAAGAGCGCCAGTCCAGTGGAGTGAGACAGTGACTTTAAAATGAGTTCATCAAGAACAAGGGGATACAGTTGGAAACACATTAAGGGTAAATGTCACACAAAACTTATGATGTCATACAGAGAGCCACAGACTTGGGTAATACGTGACCAAGTAGTGTGGTGGGCACGAGGACTATAGGGACCCCCACAAATTGACTTGATGTTATTTTGGTGGATTTACGTGAACAGGGCTAGCGAGTTCTGATGGACTGAAGGTCTTGTCCTCATCTACATTGATCTAACATTTTAACCTGCAAGTATTCTTTGAGCTTCACTGACCTCTCATCTTTCCTCTTCATTCCAGATAGATAGATAGATAGATAGATAGATATATGAAGGGCACTATATAATAGATTGATAGGTAGATGGATGTGAAAGGCATGATGTAATAGATAGATAGATAGATATGAAAGGCACTATATAATAGATAGATAGATAGATAGATATGAAAGGCGCTATATAGTAGATAGATAGATAGATAGATGTGAAAGGCGCTATATAATAGATAGATAGATACTTTATTAATCCCACGGGTAATTCACATGAATGGCAGCCCTTCTCATTTTCTTTTACATCACCAAATTTCAATCAAAACAGTCAAAGTATTTTTGGAGATTTTAGGGTATTTTTTTTTTTTATTTTAGGGTGGTGTTTTTGTCCTTAATATACTGTAGATTCATTCAAATTCCCTGTCTTTGTGGGCACCTACTGCCCTCGATGTGCAATCCTGCCAGTTATCAGCTTTTTAACTAAATGGTAAATATGTGAGCGAGTGAGTCAGTTACTGTGTATATTGTCACGCACGTATGAGTAGGGGGCCACAGACCGACCCAAATGCGAGCATAAAGTCATACGCCAGGAGGGAGTGGCGGGTACTAACCTTTCTCTCTGTGTTTCCCACACTACGTTACTTCCGCCCTTCCTCTAACTACTCCTTATGACGTCATCGATCCCACCGTCCACCTCGGCTCCTACCCAGCATACACCTCTACTTCCGGCCCCTCCTTCATAAATGTTCTGCCACCGCCATCTTTGGGAGGTCAATGAGATACGGATTTCACGTGTTAACCGTGGCAATAATATTTTGTCATAACTTTTGATTTTCTACAGTATACGGGGCCAGAAACCCCAAAACTTTATGCTTGTTGTCTCTTTATTTTACAATATATTCAGACTTTAATATTATTTGAATGTGAATTTGGGGTCATTTGTTGGGATTGGGGTCCACATCTTATCCTTTTTTTTTCTGTTTAGCCCACTTGTTCTCAAACTCGACCCTGGAGACCCTCTGGAGATGCAGATTTCTGTTCAAACTTCTCTTCTTAATTGAATTCCAGTCCTAACTAAGTCAGCTGTCACATCCCAGTTTCTGTGTTTTGGGGTCCATGTTGAAATGACAGAACTACGGTTGGTACATTTTGATTGGAATGTGCCCATCATTTCTGTATGTGACACGCTGATAATTCAGTGCTTTTTAAAAGATGTTTTTATAATTTTCATCATCGTTCTCATCTTGATATCGAATTTATTTCCCACTGAGCCTGTCGGGGGGGTCTGGCGCTAAAGCAGGTGCAGCCTTTCAGCATTCAGGATCGTCTGCCCGGGGGTCTGCTCTGCTCGTTTTTAACTGTCATTATTGGGATCAAACTAAGGGAGCAAATCAGTAGGAGAGGACAGCAGTGAAGGAAAGCTAAGCACTTCACACCAACGCAAAAGCACCAAATGTCTCTGAAGTGTCAAATCCCACCGCTGTGCTGTCTTGGCTGCAGAATTAGGGGGGAGGCAGGCGCTGCGACAAAGCGGTTAAGGCTTTGGAGTCTGAGGCTTTGGGTTCAAATCCCACTACTGACCCTGTGTGACCTGAGCAGGTCACTTCACCTGCCTGTCCCTATAATGAGGAAAACAAAACAAAAGAAATGAAACCAATCGTCTCTCAGATGTTGTCAGCCACTCAGTAAATGAGATCAGTAAGAGAGAAAGTGAAGGAAACAGAAAGCTGCACACACCGGGGCGCCCAGGACTGAGCCGGAGATCCACTGGTGTTGTGTTCACGCTATGAACAGTCGCCTTATGAACGAGTTCTCAGGAACAGATACGGTTTGTGGAGCAGACGAAGTGCAGCCTGCAGCTACGGGCTTTACAGGTCGCCATCTTCTTCTGCTCCCTTTGTTTGTCTTGTTTGTGTGTAAATGTGAATGTGTGAGTGAGGAGGGACAGAAATCTAAAAAGAGCAAGAGAGAGAATGAGAAAGCAAAAGAAGGACGATCCATAATGCAGTGCAA
This sequence comes from Polypterus senegalus, assembly GCF_016835505.1. Taxonomy (NCBI): domain Eukaryota; kingdom Metazoa; phylum Chordata; class Cladistia; order Polypteriformes; family Polypteridae; genus Polypterus; species Polypterus senegalus. The sequence continues at coordinate 4,075,942 of NC_053166.1, read as the reverse complement.
AGAAAGTGACTGAGGGGTGAAGGTACAGCAGAATAACGAAAAAATCAAAGGTGCCAACTGGCTGAGGGGGAAAACACACGCGTGCCATGAAGGAGATCAACACGGAGCACAGAAAAGTGCTGGACTTGTTCACAAAGCACATATTAAGGCAGCAATGCCATTCTGTCACACCATTTCCAGTATCACTTACAGCCCTCAGGACGAGACATTACCTCAGCGTCAATCCAGGTCTTCGCAATTGGGAAGTACTGGTAACATTTGCCGGAGTAGCTCGTCCATCCAGGCTGACATAACTCAAGACTGTAGGACACATCTGAAAATCAGAGACCACCGCTTAATGAAGGCCATTGGATGTCATTAGAATTCTATACATGTTCAAGACCTTTTGACTTGAGACCACTCTGTATGCTAACTGATGGCTGCCACCCCATACCATGCACGTTCAGCATGGCGTCAGCTGGCACAGCTCACATGATTGAATGACCAGAGTCATCTTCAGTTCCCATTTCATCGACAGTGGACCACTGCTGGTCTCTCGAAAGGTCTGTTGATGGCACAGGAGTGATGTACTGTTTGTCAGATTACTCTGGGCATGGATCTGGATGGATAGACCATTTGTGCATGGATCATATTACTGTATACCAATCCAGAAGCTTCAGTTTGTATCATCAACATTTGCTCAGACTACTTTAAACTAGAACGTGGTACTAGACAAGGATGCCCCTTGTCACCACTGCTGTTTGCAATTGCCATTGAACCACTGGCAATACACTGTTGAAATACTGATCAGATAAAGGGGATTAGCAGAGAAGGACTGGAACAGAACATCTCTTAATATGCAGATGATATGATACTGTAGATATCAGACCACAAGACACTGAGCCTGCAGTCTTAGCAGCACTCACAGAATTTCCAAAGATCTCCGGTCTCAGAATTAATCTGAATAAAAGTGTACTCTTTCCAGTGAATTCTCAAGCATATAATATTAGATTAGATACCCTACCTTTTATCATCGCAGATCAGTTTAAATACCGAGGGGTAAACATCACAAGTAAACATAAAGCTCTTTATCAACAAAATTTCGTCGTTTGCATGGAAAAAATTAAACAAGACTTGCATAGATGGTCAGCCCTTCATCTCACTCTAGCTAGAAGAATTAACACTGTTAAGATGAATATTCTTCCTAAGCTCCTTTTTTTATTTCAAAAGATTCCAATATTAGATTCAACAATAACCTCATTTATTTGGAACTCAAAATATCCAAAGAGCAACCCTACAAAGACAAAAGGCAGAAGGCGGCATGGCTCTACATAACTTCCAGTTTTATTACTGGGCAGCAAATATACACGCGATAAGAACCTGGACACAAATAGAAGAACATACACAGGCTTGGACCGCAATAGAAGTAAAATCCTGCAGTACTTCTTTGTATTCCCTGCTCTGCGCTCCAATAAACACATGTTATCAGCAATACACTAATAACCCAATTGTGCTCCACTCACTTAGAATATGGAACCAATGTAGAAAGCATTTTAAGATGGAGAAGCTTTTTCTGTGGCACCCCTGCAAGAGAACCACCTCTTTCAACCTTCACAAACATATGCAGTTTTTAATATCTGGAAAAAATTAGGAATTAACTTGCTTAGAGATCTTTATATAGACAACGTGTTTGCATCCTATGAGCAATTACATTCCAAATTTAACATTCCAGCTACACATTTCTTTCACTATCTTCAAATCAGGAACTTTGTTAAACAGAACCTTCCAAATTTTCCTCATCTGGCACCCTCATCCATGCTGGAAAAAATATTGCTCAATCTTAAGGACACCATCTCTACAATATATAAAATCATTTTACAATCCTTCCCTGTCAAAGATCCAAGAGGACACTGGGAAAAAGATGTCTCAATTAATATATCAGAAAAGGAGTGGAAAGTAGCAATGCAGAGAATTCACTCGAGCTCCATATGTGCAAAGCATACAATCATTCAACTCCAAATTAAATATCGAGCAAATCTGTCTCACCTAAAACTCTCCAAAATGTTTCCAGGGCGAGAGCCAACCTGCGAACGTTGCAATCAAGTCCCATCCTCACTAGGTCACATGTTCTGGGCCGCGTACACCAAATTAACATCATTCTGGACCAAAATTTTTAATTACCTCTCAGACAGCCTTGGACTCACAATCCCTCCTAACCCATTAACAGCTGTGTTTGGGGGTCTTCCAGAGGGGCTTAAAGTGGAGAAAGACAAACAAATTGTGATTGCATTCACTACACTGTTGGCACGCAAACTGATTCTGATAAACTGGAAGAACCCAAACTCTCCTCTTATAAGTCAGTGGGAAACCGATGTGTTATATTATTTGAAATTGTAAAAAATCAAATACTCAGTTAGAGGATCAGTACAGACGTTTTTCAGAACATTTTGTGGAATGGAAGTTAAAATCTATTGCTAGGTTCTGTATGAACATCTGCATGTTCTCTGTATGCCTTGGTATTATTATAACAGATAAATAAGCGTGCTTGCATGGAGTGGGGCTGCCAGTGTGGGGTGTGGTTTTTGGCTCTTCCTGGCTTTCCTCAGCAGTGTCTAGGTTATCGTCCAATTAAGATGCCAAACGTATGACAGGTGTTCTGATAAGCTTAATTAAAGATATAAGAAAAGACTAGAATTTCTGCTTTCTGTTGTAATCAACAAATTGTGTAAGAATGTTCTGTGACCTTTGGATGAAACTGAGCTTATTTTTTCTTTTGCTTTGAAGATCTCTGTTATAAAATGCAACTTACCCCCCTATGAGGGGGCTTTTTGCACTTAGTCTCTGTAAGGCAAAGACCCTCCACTCACCAAGTATAAAGAAATAATGAATTCTGCTTGTTTGATTAGGGGTCTGCCTGCTGTTGTCTCGACTTCGTCCACAACGGCAGGATCTAATCAGTAATATTTTAAAATAAGTTCTTTAAGCACAGAGAAGCAATTATTTCTTTGTCTTCTGCATTCATCTCTATTGGCTTATCAAACGTATTAATTTATGTTTGTTTACAAGCCTTAAGTTTTACGCCGTTTGCCTCGCTCTCTCTGTCAGGGGTGGGGGTCGATTTATCCTTAACTTAATATTTCTTTTTGTATAAACTTGATTGATTTGTATGGATTGCAGTAAAATTAATAAAACTTAAAAAAAAAAAAAGTTTGTACGAAGGACCTGTGTCCGTATGGTCATCTTCTCCAATCTGAGTGTCCTCCCAGAGAGGCTTTCCACAGTCTTACTAGTCCACTTCTGCACTGTCCTTATGTGTGGCGGAGCTGATTTCAGTTTCCATCTACGTGAGAGGACAAGAAATGCCACGGCATGGACACAGTTGACCAAGTCTCCATGGAATGTCATCCTAAGCCTCTGAGATAGTGACGGAGAAGGGCCCAGAGCTGCTCCTGCTCCAGTAGCACATTTCACCAGCTGCCTATAAGTGGGAAACTCTGACCCTCATTTAGTGTCGTCAAGTTCGATCTTATTTTGATTTTTGTTTCTTTTTTAAATGTAATTTTGTAATTGATGATGTTTTTGGTTTTGTTTTGTCTGATTTGTACTTTTATTGTGTTATTACTTTTGTTATTAGGTTTTCTGTGGAGATTATGCACTATTTTTATTTGTTTTCTGCCCTGTCTCCTGCACGTGAAGCCTAAGGGTGCAGGGCCCTAATCGTGCAGCTGGCATTAGTGAACTGACAGTTCAGACGGAAACTTTGGATTGTCTGTGTTTGGATTCCTGGGTTTTATTTGATGATTATGAGGTTTGGAATTCCAGGCTTGTGACCTTCACATTCATTTATAAGGTACTGTGACTGGTTTGCTGCTGGTTCAGAGAGAATAGACAGAAAGGCACTATATGAGATAGATAGATAGATAGATAGATAGATAGATAGATAGATAGATAGATAGATAGATAGATAGATAGATAGATAGATAGATAGATAGATAGATAGATAGATAGATAGATAGATAGGGGCCTGCATTGTTGGATATCGAATGACTTACCTGTAACTGTGCTGATGATGAAAGTAGCCAGCAGTAAGCCGAGTGTTGCAGCCATTGTGCTCAGATTTCTATAAAAGAGAACACATAAGATGAGTCACTAAAGGTGCCAGCGTGTCGTGAAGACCACAGGGATGAAGCAGAGGAGACCCCTGAATACGTGAGGTGACGTGTGGCTCCTGTTTGTCTCTGATAAGCTGGTCGCCCACTTTTACCTTTCTGGTGGGCCGCAGCCCCCCTGGGTGAGGATTAAAGTTACTTTTTCATGCTGATTTCAGATTTGAGCTCAGAATTTTTTTATCGCCTTTAGTTTTGCTAACATTCAGTATATAAACTCTGATTAAGGTGTACAGGTTTATAAAGTTAATTTCAGGATTTTGTTGCTCCTTGTGAACTTTATACAACTTTCCACACTAAGTTCAGATTTATTAAACACACTTTGTTAAGGAAGTAGAAGTCCAAATGGCCTCAGAGTCACATGTGTTACAGTAACGAGGTCTGCAGTTGATTATTTCCAGACTCCATTTTGTTGTCCTGAACATGCGGAGGAAACACAGAAGGCGCAGATCAACACTCGCCAGCTGGCTTGGCTTGACAAGTGGACGTATGTGGTGAGTTTTTAAGCTTCTCCTCCGTGTCTGATGGCCTACAATGTAAAGTGCCAGTGCGGCAGGAGATTCTTTAACGTTTACAGAAGGCGAGTCGCTTTAGGACACAATGTCACGTGTCAAATGTATAACAGCAAGTTTGTGAAGACATCACTTGGACTTGAAAACCACTGAACTTATCCTTTAAGTGACGTCTTCATGAAGAATTGTCTGATTATTAGTTAAAGTCCTGAGTGTTGAGACCCGTTCATCTCTCTTTTATTTTTGACGTACGATTTTTGTTTTGTGTGTTGGTAATTCTGATCCTTTTGGCTCTGAGCCTCACATCAAGTGTTCTTTTGGGGACATTGTGACATTCTGGAACGTCAGGACATTTCCTGGTGGGCTGGTCGAGTTGCCATGTCAACCCTTTCAAATTCTCATAAATGAATGCACATACATTTAATAAGTCCTTGAACAGATGGCCTGTCCTAAATATTACAACACCGCTTCACGTGAAATCAAATCTAAACTGCACTTGACAATGGACAGCAGAGATAACAGAAAAGTGGTGCAGAGAGAGAGACGAGATTAAGTAATAAAAGGAGGACAGAGCAGACAACAAAGACCCAGTCGACGTTTGTAATCCTGCTGTCCTCGTAGAGCGGACTGGTGGCTCTGTGGCTAAGGATCTGCGCTGCTATCAGGATGGTGGCCATCCTACTCCATTGGGCCCTTGAAGGAGGACCGTCACCTGACTGGCACTCCAGAGGTGCCATACGAGGGCTGACCCTGCACTCTGACCTGCAAAGGTCACACAAAAAGACGACTTCCTCTTGGGGTTCAATACAGTGAACCAAAAAATACACAGCAGCAGTTTGTAATCGCTCTCTGTGATTATTCTGCGTATTTCTTCAATGTTTTCATCAGTTTAGGGCTTCAGACTATGCAGAGCTCAGCTTTTAGAGTTTGTTTTAAATTATCTTCTGTCTCGGTGGGTCACCATTTTATTTTCCTGACAGGCAGGCCCTCTCTGAGGAATTTTATGAAGTGTCTGCAAAATGTTATGAGGACGCCTTTCCTGCTCATCAGCCATCGTGTTTTAATCCACTGTGCTTTTAAACATAAAGATAATAAAAGTGTAGAATGTGTGGCGCTCGTTGACTTTCTACATTTGAGGCCTTATGTTTCTATACTCCTTCCTTACGTCATAAAGAGTGAAAAGAAAGGTTAGCATGAAGAGACGAGGTTTGATCATCTTTATATTCTAGAATGCAGATCAGGAGAAAAAAAATCAGATTTGTATTGTACTGCAGATTCTACAATGCGTATTAAACAAACAAATTATCAATCAAATGTCAAACAAAGGCGTAGTGTTTCCTTAAAATGGGGTTTTTTGTGAAAAATCTCAACTGACAACATCAATTTAATTGTCCTGGCAATGTCCTCAGCTTGGCCAAATCCTTGGGACATTGTTGAGACATTGAAGGCCATCAGAACGTCTTAAACCCTTTGAGTTTGCTAAGTGACGCCACTCCTGCTGGATCTGTTAAACGTTCTTGTTAAGCTGACACAAACCTTTGCAATCGGGTCCGAGTATCGCCTGCTCGTCGACTGCGTTCTTATCAGATCGCTTATGTACATTAAAAAGAGCAGCAACCCCAGTGATGCCCCCTGCTGGACACCACTTGTAACATCCACTCATTCTGTAAAGTTTCCCTTCACCATAACTCACTCCTGCCAGTGTCTGAGACAATTTTTACCCAACTATGCATCTGACTCCCCCACTTCTTCTGATTTGATCACCAACCTTTCATGGGTTACTTTATTAAAGACTTCTGAAAATTAACATAAATAATAAACTTTGTCACCTCTCTGATCACATCCTATAGTTGCTCACTTATAAAATTCCAGCATAATAGTGAAACACGACCTTCCTCATCTGAAGCCATGCCGACTGTCCCTAACACTTCCTTCATGTGTCACTTGATCTTCTCCTTAATAATCCCCTCCATTACTGTGGAGTACGTTAAGCTCACTGGCTCGGCTTGTCCACCCTTCATGATATTCAGCAGCCACTCGTCTTTAGGAATTACTCGAGTGTGCAGAGATTTTTAAAATAAGTGTCAAGGGTTTCTATCTGCACTCGCTGGCCTCCTTAAGCCTGATCTTGTCCTGGCGGTTTGTTCGATTTCAGCCTCTTTAATTACAAGGCGGTTTGTTTCTCTACAGCTCTCTTCACTGAGTGCAGGCGCAGAGCGATGTGACAAATTCCCAGGTAGCCCGAGCAGCTCTTCTCTTTCTATAAATTTCCAAATCTCTCAGTACGTCCTTAGTAGTCCCTGTTACTTCTATGAGGTCATCGACTTCTTCACACAAACTGTATAAACTTCAACAAAATGTAAGTTCAAGTCATTTGTGATTTCAGCGTTGCTATGTTCTCACTCCCCTTCACTGTTCCTCATTCTCTTCACCTCCTCCTCATCTGTTCTTTTATGAATAAACAATTAAAGAATCTCTTTAGGGCGTTTTCTGCAGTATTTCTCTCCAAGCCTTCCTGATATCCTTTTTCACTGCTGCTCTCATTTATTCTGTGGTTCATACTGGAGTTACTGGTCTTGTATGTTACTTATTTTAACACTTTCATGAGTGTCATTCCTGCCAAAGTCACTTTGCCTTCACCTTCCAGTCAGAGCCTCATAAGGCCCAGTTGATGTCCTCTAGCGCCCCCTTTGGCCTGCATGTCTGGTCCTGACTCAGCACCCCACTCACTACTCTCTACACGGTACGTTGTGATGGGACTTGCAGCGAAAAGCCCAATAAAAGTGAGGATGCATTGACTGAGAAGTCACCGGCACTTTGCTTCCTTAGGATGTCCCATCGTGGACCTCAGCAGCCCAGTGTGACGGTAGAGCATCTCATCAAGCACATCTCCTGATCTCAACGGCACACTTGATGTGTAATAAAAACAGCTGATTCCTTACCTGGGCTGCCCGACTGGTAGTGCTGTGGTGGATCTGCCTTCTCCGCTCTAACTGGGGTCCTTGGCTCTCTGGGGGCTTTTTATTGCTTCAAAGAGGTGTGGGGCTCATGACGTTGGTTTGCTTCTCACATGTGATGTGCCAACATGAACATCCTGGAGGAGGACTTCACTTCCAGTGAATCCTGAATGCGTTCCCAAGTGGGGGGGTGTTTTTGGGTTTTCAGTGGGCACAGCCAACTTCTTGTAACATCCTGGATAAGCGAGTGATTCTCTTCCCCTGAATTATTTGCAATTCCATTCAATGGGTTTTATTTTTTATATTGTCGGTGGGCACAGCCCTCTTGTTAAACTTTAAGTAGTTTGTTTCATGTTGTCTCTTTGCATTTGGATAAATTGTAATTGCCTCTGCTTTGCATAGAGAAGTAATAAAAGAAGAACATTTAATTACATATCCTTCACCAGGCAATCAGTAAATAATCTGAACAATGGCACCTCTAGACATGGCACAGTTTGGGCACCGAGCCAGTCAGCAGGTTCACTAGATTGATCAAACACTTCTAATCTTATCTGGAATCTGTCATGACATGCAACACTGAAAGGGCTGCAGTTATTCATTTACAGGATTGTGTGAATAAGAAAGTGCACCCCCAGTGTTCAGCACCTGCTGTCACCACATTTGACATGTGACACTCTTTAAGTGCCTTCACGTAGGAGGAATCCACACAGCAGCTCTCCGACTCTTGGACTTTGTAGAATTTTCTGGTATCTACAGCCCTCTTGGAGTCAGCCATTCCAAACCTCTCCATGTTGTTATATAAACACTCTTTTGTGACTTTGGACAATCGGCTGTCAGTTCAGTGCTCTCAGTGTGATAGCTGGCCTTGGGGGCTGCACTGGTGTTTCGGTGACCATTGTGAAATTCATGGCTGACTCAATGCCAAGGAGCAGCAAAGCAGGTCCATGTCATATGGAATACGCCATGTTGTGCAGATCCACTGGTGACTTGTCTGCCCTTCACTGGGAATGTGGTGGGGAGATCAGAGTACCTGCTGGAGACCCCATGTAGACACAAGGAGAACGGGCACACGCCTCAGTGACCAAGAATCTGTACAGGATTAAAAGCCAGGACGGAGGATCATCACTCCGTATGTCAATCTTAATTTCATAAAAGGACTTTAGGAGGCCCAGGGGGTTTTATGGGGAATTATTCTGTGCCAGACGTGAATCATTTGCACTTTACATTTCTCTGTCATTCAGGAATTATCACCACAATGTTACAGTTGATACAAAAATGAAATAAATGTTGAAATTTACAAACTTGAAGAGACTATTTGAGTAACAGCTGCTTGTGTGGCATGAAGCAAGAAAAATGGGAAGACAAGCTGTGAAATACGAAGATATCAGCCAGCAGAAAACAATATGACAGGGGAACAGGAGTGACTCGGGGGTGAAGGAGGACTTGGTGACAGCAGCTTCAGGTGACAAGTAGCCAAAGGGGACATGGCACAGTTTAGGGGCCTCACAGTCTAAATGAGTGCATGACTTGGGTGGCATCTGGAGGTGGGCGAGGACTTTTACTGTGTGGTGAGTTTGTGTGTAATAAACATTCATGGGAGGCGGTGGCACGGTGGCATTTGGAAATGATTTATTTATTATTGTGTGGTAGGCAAACGCATACAAACATGAAGAAGACGAGCGAGTGCAGTTCCACCATTTGACTGAAGACAAACGAGTCATCCTGAAGTGGCACTCATCAGATTTCAATCTTTGACATGTAAAAACTGTACAAAACTGTTTACAAAAAATCTTTTGCCATAAAGTTAATTTTTAGTTTCACAACAGAAAGATCAGCACAATATAAATAAGACAGCTTAATAATTGCACAATAAATAGAAAACCACAAAATCAGTCTGCGGTGGGCTGGCGCCCTGCCCGGTGTTTGTTCCCTGCCTTGCGCCCTGTGTTGGCTGTGATTGGCTCCAGCAGACCCCCGTGACCCTGTAGTTAGGATATAGTGGGTTGGATAATGGAGGGATGGACAAAATCAGTTCATTATTCCAGTTTCAAACACAGACATCTCCCTTTTTTTTACAAAAGGACAACACAAAACAGTTTAAGCTGCACTTTGTCCACTGTCTCCCAAAGAGAAGCCTTCATGTCCTTTAGGGTTTTGAATGTGAATACGAAGGGCTGAAGCGCATCTCCCCCCCATTGACTCCAACATGGACCACACAGCGCTGACTCTGCACACTCCTTCGACATGGAGGGCCATTTTGAAGACGGGATTCCAGTCCTGCTCTTTCCTTCTGTCACAAGACGTGTGGTCTCGGTGAGAACCTTCAAAGGAGTTCTTGTTAATGACGTGTTGTTTTTATTCATGGACTGCTCATTGAACTTCATTCTCATTGAAAATCCGGTTGCCATTAAGTGTCACATGTGTCACTTTGAAAAAAACTCACAGCAATAATACAGGGTGGTGCAGGGAAACAGGAAACTTTCATCTGACATTTAATGCACGAATAAACACATTACAAAATACACTTAATGATGAAATGTATTGTACAGGAAATGCTATTAATGATGGTAATCAATTTTCATTTTATGTTTTGAAGAAAACATCATAAAGGTGTTGTCCATTTCTCTGTTCACATTCTGACAGCCTGCATTGCTCGACGTTAACATGTCAGGAGAAATGCCAGCCATTTCCTCTTTTTAGTTCAGCAGTGATGGCAGGACGTGTGCGGTACACTTGGCTTTTCAGATGTCCCCACAAATCACAAACTGTGAGATCATGGAATGTCACCACTGAGTGAAATGACGTGCCTTCCAAACAGCTGCCATCGATTGTCGGGCAGTATGAAAAATGGCTCCACCTGGGGACTTCTTTTTTAACGTTGAACCCGTTTCTTTGAAAATTATATACCCATGTTGTAATCGCATTTGGCAATGACGCCAAAATTCTGCAGTCACACTATCGCCATTCTTATAAAAGGCTTTCACAGCGAACGCTCGTTGTGCGCCACTCCACTGCTCCATTATAACTAATAGCAAGGAGTTCTAAACGAGACCACATTGGTCCCAAACAACTGCCAATATCCCAGGGCTGCCAACACCTAATTCCAAAATTTCCCGTTTCCCTGTGCTACCCTGTGCAAAAGCAATTTGTGTTCCATCGAATTGTATTTTAGTGTAACCACACCTTACACGGACCATCCTGAAGTCTCCAGCTACACTGACAGCAGATGACAAAAGGCATGACAGGCTTACAAGGTGGTGAGGCCCGTGTGTATCTGACCAGTGATCTTCATCTCTTTGTTACCTGTAGATATTCCACCTGTGGAGCACAGCAAGAGCAAAGTCGGCACCAGAAGCATTGTGTCCAGTAATTGTCCAAAGGTGAGAATGCAATCATCACGTATGTGGAGAACTGAGGTAAGCAAGGCCCATCGTATTACAACAACACCATTTATTCCTATGGCACATTTTTATACACTTAATGAGCTCAAAGTGCTTTACACGATGAAGAAAGAGAAAAGAAAAGAAAAGACAAATAAGAATTAAAATAAGGGAACACTAATTAACATAGAATAAAAGTAAGGTCTGATCGTCAGGGAAGACAAAAAAAAAAACTCCAGATGGCTCGAGAAAAAAAAATAAAATCTGCAGGGGTCCACGAGACCACCCAGCCCCCTCTGGGCATTCTACCTCACATAAATGAACAGTCCTCTTTGTGTTCAGGGTTCACATGGAAAGACTTGATGATGACGGTCACGTGGACTTCTGGTCTTTAATCCATCAATGGAGGGACATCACGGTGCTTTGATCAGGTGGTGGTGGTGCAGATCAACACCACAGAAATCTGGAAAAGAACAGAAGAGAGAGTAGGAGTTATTATGGATTTTGGAGCCACCAGGACTAATAATCATAATTAATTGAATATACAGAGCATTAAACTAAGTACAGGATTAAACTAAGATGAAGCTCTGAGAAGGCCATGTTACAGTAACGTGTTCTCAGCAGTGTTTTAAAGAGCTCCACCGTATCAGCCTGGTGAATTTCTATTGGCAGGCTATTTCAGATTTGAGGTCCATAACTTCAGAAGGCCACCTGCCTCACCACTTCTTCTAAGTTTAGCTCTTGGAATTCTAAGTAGACACTCATTTGATCTTAGGTTGCAATTTGGAGTGTAAGGTGTAAGACATCCTGAAATATAAGATGGAGTGAGCTTTTTTAAGGCTTTGTAGACCATTAACAGTATTTTCAAGTCAATTCTAAATGATACAGGAAACCAGTGTAGTGACATCAAAACTGGGGTGATGTGCTTGGATTTACAAGTTCAGATTCTAGCAGCTCCATTCTGCACTCTTTGCAATCGATTTATGTCTTTTTGGGGTAGTCCAGAGAGGAGTGCGTTACTGTAATCTAGTCGACTGAAAACAAAAGCATCAACTCATTTCTCAGCATCTTGCAATGATATGAGGTTTAACTTCTGTTATATTTCTTAAGTGAAAAAAAATGCTGTCCTAGTGATCTGATTAATATGTGATTTAAAATTCAGGTCACAGTCAACAGTTACCCTTAAATTCTTTACCTCCGTCTTGACTTTTAATCCTAATGCATCAAGTTTATTTCTAGTAACCTCATTATATCCATTATTGCCAATCACTACAATTTCAGTTTTCTCCTTATTTAGTTTGAGAAAATTACTATTCATCCATTCAGAAACACAAGTAAGACATTGGGGTCAGTGAATCGAGAGAGTCGGGGTCATCAGGTGCTATTGATAAATACAGCTGTGTGTCATCAGTATAGCTGTGTTAGCTCACGTTATGCCCCGAGATAATCTGACCTAATGGAAGCATGTAAATCAAAAAGAGCAGTTGACCCAGGATTGAAAGAGGATATGAAAGTTAAAGTCACCGACTATTAGGAGCGTGTCATAGTTCGTAATTATAATTGACTTCAAGTCTGAGAATTCCTCAAAGAAAGACACATTGTATTTAGGAGGTCTATACTAGAAACTGAGAAACTCCACGAATAGCAACGGCAAGATACTCAAAGGTGTTGAATTTACCAAAACGGACATCTTTACACTTTAACCGGCTCGAGTAAATGTTTGCTAAACCACCGCCTCTCTTACCTTGGCAATCCATATGAGCAAGATTCGGAGGCTCAGATTTGATTAAAACAGCGGCGCCATTACGATTATTTAATAAAAAATGATTGGGTGAGATTCACCGTAGCCTGAGTGAAGTCAAATTATTACACACACCCCACAAGCCCAAGGTGAAGGAGGGCACTTAATAAATGACCACACAGTACAGCCTGGCCCGACCTGTCGTCTAGACACTCATTTGGTGTCTGCTGTTTTCTTTGCCTTTTCTTTTTTCTACCTGTAGTACTCTTGGGCCTCATGTATAATGCTGTGTGTAGAATTCACTAAAACATAACTGGAAATGTGTGCACATACAAAAAAATCCAGATGCATAAAACGGCGTACGCCAAGTTCCACACACCTCCCCTTTATAAATGCCAGTGAACGTGAAATCTAACGCACATGTGTGTGCCTACAGCCCCACCCCAACTCCTCCCAGAATTGTGCATATTTGAATATGCAAATCAAAATGAACGACTCGTTCTGTTCAGTGGTTTGTTAAAAGACGACGGCACAAGCACTTGGATAAAAAGAGTTTCAGCGAATGCAAAGTGGAAGCAAGAAGAAACGTAGTCTTTGTTGGCTTACACAGCGGAATAAACAAGAAAAGGAAGTTGATGGAGTGATGCGGCGTGGCGGAGACACTCGAAATTCAACTTCAGAAAGTCACACAGCGCCAAAAATAAAAAATCAGGAGTCTCTCCCCTTGACTTTCTTGTATACTCAGATATGGGGATGGATATTTGAGGAGTAAACCGCAAGACAAGGAATAGATTTTTATATTACGTACATTAATGAACCACCAACAACAAATCAAATCAAATTAATAATATACTGAACAATTACAAAGTAAAGTTGAATAAATTGGACTCTGCAGCTGCATGAATCAAAAGGTAAAGTACTACTTTTGGTTAGTGGAAAGAGCCCAACAGTTGATACAAATTTACGTTTTGTACCTAATACTTGGTTGACCTAAGTGAAAGCGTACTCGAGTTATCGTGTCTACACACACACACTCACACACCCAGACAGACACACAGACATGATTCCTAAAATGGTATTTTCGGACTCAGGGAGGTCTAAAACATCCTGATTCATGAAAATCTCAACATCAAATCTTTGGACGATTACAATAGTTTCCCCTATACTTTGTTTACGAGAAAGTAGAAAGAAGTGGTCAGACATCAAAGTTGGTCGCAGCCCACCATGTGTTTATTCCGTTTCAGGCAATATTACAAAAGCTGACCCTCAAGCGGACTCCAGGTGGTGATGGTGGAATCTGTTTGAATGATATATATTACTTCTTCGGCGATGTGCCGAGTTCACCTTCGGCTGCTTACACACCTCTGCTTCAGAGACGGCTGGGCGACCATCTGGTTGTGTGCTGACGGAGTGCTCAGGAGTCACAAAATGCAGTAGCAGACTCTGTAACCGTCCCCTGAAGTGATTCCAGTCTCCATTAGTCACACAGAGCAGACTACAAAGAACCCAACTTTATACTGAGATGATAAACCTTTTGTTTGGTCAGAACCATACAGGTGAGTCTTGGTGAAGAACATCCAGAGGCCCAGAACTTATGCCCATGAGTCAGTGCTGCTGCAGCTTCATCTGTGCCTACTAATGCCCTTTTGTTTAAGTCAATAGCCGTGCTACCCGTCTAAGAAGAGCTGAAATCTCAGAATTAACACTTGCAGTTTCACCGTCTATTGGAATGCGTTTTGCAATGTGAGAAGTAATAAAATGCATTGGATATATCATTCCAACAGATGGCATATCACAAACATTTCTACTAATACAATGCTTTAATATAAATGTTTGTGATGCCTCATTTGTTGAAATGACAGAGATACAGCAACGGAGGGACACAGAGAAGCACAGACACACGTCCATTAGGGTGCATAAGCTGACTTCTCTCTATCCGGTTGTTGGTTGGACGTAGGCAGTGTGTCCGTCCAGTTGCTGAGTCTCGGTTTATAGGCTGACGTACACACAGACACTTGTCCTTTTATTAAAGTGGACGAACGTATGACACATGGATTGATGATCCAGCATCCTGCATTTGAAACTTGTGCAGATTCTTTGTCTTTGAGGCATGTTCATGTTTTCCCACGTCTACAGGGGTTCTTCTGGAGGTTTCCCCCCACATGCCCAATGAAGAGCACACTAGTGACCAGTCACCAGTGGATCTGCACAGCATGGTGTATTATGACATGGATCCACTTTGTGCTCCCTGGCATTGAGTTAGTCATGAATTTCATGTTGGGCTCTTAAGCACCTGAGCAGACTGTAAGGCCAGCGGTCAAACGGACAGCACTGAACTGGCCAATAGAGAATAATCTCAAAACATGCAAGCAAATCCACAAAAGACTTGGAGACTTTCTGAACCATCGACTCAAAGCAGGCTGCAGACACCCAATACTTCCATGAAGTCCAAGAGTCTAAATACTTCTGTGTGGATTCCTCCTACTTGAAGGAACTTAAACAACTTCATGAAAGAATGTGTTTGTGTCAAATGTGGTGACACCAGGTGCTGAGCACAGGGGTGCATTTTCTTATTCACACAGTTGTATTAAACGAATAGCTTCAGCCTTTCAGTATTATGTGTCATGTCTGGTTGCTTTGCTCCACTGTGAGCGCTGAGGTCAGATAACATCCAAAGTGTTTGATCAATCTGGCGCACCTGCTGACTGGCTCAGTGCCCAGCCCGTGCCACGTCTAGAGGTGCCATTTGTTCGGATTAGTTACTGGTGGCTTTTTAAAAGTTTTGCTTTTCTTACTTTTCTTTGCAAAGAAGCAGCAATTAAAAAGTATCTAAATGTGAAGAGACAACATGAAATAAAATATTTGAAGTTTAACAAAAGGGTTGTGCCAACTGACATTATAAAAAATTATAACCCACTCAATGGAATTGCAGATAATTCATCCAGGATGTTCATGTTGACACGTAGCACATGAGAAGCAATAAAAATCCCCCAGAGAGCCAAGGACCCCCGACTGAGCTGAGAAGGCAGATCCACTGCGTCCCTGCCAATCAAGCGACACAGGTAAGGAATCAGCTGTCTTTATGAATCTTAAATTGCTCCATTCATTCTGCTGCTCGGATCAGGAGATGTGCTTGATAAGAGACGCCCTTCAGAAACGCTGAGGTCCAAGATGGGACACCCTAAGGGAGCAAAGTGTCGGTGACGTCCCAGTCAATGCATCCTGACTTTTTTATAGAGCTTGTAGTCCCATCACAGCGTACTGTGCAGAGTGTAGTGAGCGGGGTGCTGAGTCAGGACCAGACATGCTGGCTTTAGGGGACACTGGAGCACATCAAGGTGGATCTGACTGAAGGTGAAAGCAAAGTGACAGGAATGACACACATTAACTTCAGAAAGATAAAGAAAAACAACTGTATAAAGCACATAAAACCATTAACTCCAGTCTGAATCACAGGGCAAATGAAAGCCTGAATGGTTATAAATGACATTAAGAAGGGAAAATGACAGTCGCAGAGAAATGTCACAGAAAAGACGAAAGGTGATCTAAAGAGATTCTTTCAATATTTTAGCAGTGAAAGAACAGACAAGGCGGAGGTGAACAGTCGAATTCAGCAACATTGACATAGCAAACTAATCTTGCATTTTATTGAAGTCTATACGTGTCAATAACGTCTCCAGCATAACAGCGGCTACTAAGGAGGCACTGAGTGATCTGACAATTGTAGAGCTGCTGAGATGAAATAGGCTGAAATCAAACAAATCACCAGATTTAGTACAGAGAGCTGAACGAGGTTAGTGAGTACAGATGACACGTATTTTATGAAAACCTCTGCACACTGGGAAATACCTAAAGACTGGTGGCTGGCGAATATTATGACGTCACATAAGAAGGGTCATCAGGCTGATCTGGGTGACTATACAGGCCCGCAAGCTTAATGTGCCTCACTGGTAAATTAACAGAAGGAATTACTAAGGAAAAGACTGAGAAACACATGAGAAGAACGAGAGTTTTACTGAAGAGTCAGCATGGGCTCAGACGAGGGACGCCATGTTTTACCAACATGCTGGAATTCTGTGAGGAAGCAGCAAAAGGATACGATCAGAGGGGTGCAAAGAGGGATTATTTATGTTGGCTTTAAGAAGGTTTTTAATAAAATGCCCCGCTAAAGGCTGGTGATCAAACTAATTGAAGTGGGAATTCAGGCCACAGTGTGCAGGTGGGTGCAAAACACAGAAAGGTTATGGTGATGGGAAGCATATCAGAATTAGGTGATGTTGAAAGAAGTGAACCAGCAGGGGTCAGTGCTGTGGCTGCTGCTCTTTTTAATAAACTAAAATAAAATAGTGAGACAAGAATAGAATCGATAAGGTGGTTAAGCTTGGTGATGATACCCACCTGAGTGAAAGGGCAGATGATGGTGTGGAAGTTAAAAGAAACCTCGAGGAAGAGAGGACCAGTTCAATCAACTCGATTTTTATTCAGTCACAGATGACTACCTGGATTTGACATTGCAAGACAAAAGAGCAAAGTTCTATACATCCATTTTCCAACCCGTTGAATCCAAACTCGGGGTTCTGCTGGAGGCAATCCCAGGCAGGGCACCAACCCACCGCAGGGCACACACATCTGGGACAATTTAGAATCGCCAATCCACCTAACCTGCATGTCTTTGGACGGTGGGAGGAAACCCACGCAGACACAGGGAGAACATGCAAACTCCACGCATGGAGGTCCCGGGAAGCGAACCCAAGTCTCCTAACTGCGAGGCAGCAGCGCTACCCACTGTGCCATCGTGCCACCCAAGCAAAGTTCCATTTTTTTCTATTGGCTTTTAATAATTTCTTCTTCCTCCCCCTTCCCCTTATTTCTTATAAATAAACAGAATATCGTTTACTTAAGTATTTTATTTTAGTACACTAATGGGCCATCTGATCTTATTTTTTCCACTTGTCAGATAGACCCTAAAGAAGGAAAGGTCAGCTCTCTTGTGTCAAATAGACGAGGCGTTCCTAAGAAACTGGAAACGTTCCGAGGTCATCTTACTGCACCCTTGTCTTATGGCAGACGTCTGTATGAATAACCTGCCGTTAGAGCGAAGCGGCTTTGTCAGCTATTAACCCTGAGTAGCTTGCAAGCAGTTCGTTCGTCTTTCATAATGGATAATCAGCTCCATTGTTACACAGAGACATTTGGATAGCACACATTCTTAGTGAAATTTAATGAAAATGAATGTAAAGAATCAGATGGAGGGAGAAGAAACGTTACAATTAAGTACAAAATGGAGGAATGAATCTTGAAAGTATAGCTTATGAGAAGTGATAGTGGACCTGTTGCTATCTACATGCGCAGAGTGTGATGAAACAATCAGGAAAGCTGGCAGGGTGTGAGGTGAGCTAGTAGAGCACCTCGTTGGAGTTTCCAGACCACCACAGTAACTGCTAATACACAAGAAGAGACATACATTAGAACATTAGAACAATCTGGACGAGAACAGGCCATTCAGCCCAACAAAGCTCGCCAGTCCTGTCCACTTGTTTCCTCCAAGAAAACATCAAGTCGAGTTTTGAAAGTCCCTAACATCTTACTGTCTACCACACTACTTGGTCTCTTATTCCAAGTGTCTATCATTCTTTGTGTAAAGAAAAACTTCCTAATGTTGGTGCGAAATTTACCCTTAACAAGTTTCCAACTGTGTCCCCGTGTTCTTGATGAACTCATTTTAAAATACAAGTCTCGATCCACTGTACTAATTCTCTTCATAATTTTAAACACTTCAATCATGTCACCTCTTAATCTTTTTTTCCTTAAACTATAAAGGCTCAGCTCTTTTAATCTTTCCTCATAATTCAACCCCTGTAGCCCTGAATCAGCCGAGTCGCTCTTCTCTGGACTTTCTCTTGTGCTGCTGTGTCTTTATGGAGACCAAAACTACACACAGGACTCCAGATGAGGCCTCACCAGTGTGTTATAAAGCCTGAGCAGAACCTCCTGTGACTTGTACTCCACACGTCAAGGCGCTATATAACCTGACATTCTCTTAGCCTTCTTAATGTCTTCTGAACACTGTTGAGAAGTCGATATTTTAGAGTCCACTACGACTCCTAAATCCTTCTCATAAGGTGGACTCTCGATTTTCCGACCGCCCATTGTGTATTCAAACCTCACATTTTTACTTCCTATGTGTAATTCTTTACATTTACTGACATTAAATTTCATCTACCACATATCTGCCCAAGCCTGTCTGCTATCCAAGTCCTTCTGTGATGATATAACGGATTCCAAATTATCTGCTTATCCACCTATCTTGGTATCATCTGTAAACTTAACCAGCTTGTTCCTTATATTCCTATCTAAATCATTTATAGATATTAAAAATAGCAGCGGCCCTAGCACTGCCCCCTGCTGGTCACCACTCTTAACATCGGCCAGTTCTGATGAGGTTCCTCACATCATCACCCTCTGCTTCCTGTATCTGAGCCAATTCTGCACCCATCTAAAAACATCACCCTGAACTGCCACTTCTTTTAACTTGATGCCCAACCTCTCATGTGGCACCTCATCAAATGCTTTCTGAAAGTCCAGATAAATAATATCATAAGCTCCACTTTGATTGTATCCTTTTGTTGCCTCCTCATAGAATTCCAGCCTGTTGGTAAAACACGACCTCCCTCTTCTGACCCCATGCTGACTGTCCTGTCCTTGCCATGTGTTGCTCAATCTTATCTATACTAATAAAAGGCAAAGCCCTCACTCACTCACTCACTCACTCACTCACTCACTCACTCATCACTAATTCTCCAACTTCCCGTGTGGGTGGAAGGCTGAAATTTGGCAGGTTCATTCCTTACAGCTTCCTTACAAAAGTTGGGCAGGTTTTATATCGAAATTCTACGCGTAATGGTCATAACTGGAAGCAGTTTTTCTCCATTTACTGTAATGGAGATGAGCTTCAACGCCGTGGGGGCGGAGTTTCGTGTGACATCATCACGCCTCCCACGTAATCACGCAGTACATAGAAAACCAGGAAGAGCTCAAAAAAGAGCTGAAGAAAACAAGCATTATATAATTGAGAAGGCAGCGAAACAATAAGAAGCGAGCGAGTGACATATACAACCATATTCATGAGTTCTGCTACTTGAAACAAAGCACGATGTAAACCTACACTTTAAATTGAGTTCATAGACAGGCTGCCGCTGGCGTTTGTAATTTAGTGCCTGCCCATATAAGGCCGTCCGTCAGCGGCAATCCAATAGCAAACTCCCACTAAATATTCACGTGTGAAGGACTGTGCTTATGGAGAGGAAGATGAGATGGTCAGGGTGGTGTTTGGCACAAACTCAGCGAAACTGCGAGAGAAAGGACTAAGGTAACATTAAATACAGCCATGGACATAGCACGAGATGGCACCAGCACAGCTGGGAACCTTCGATGCATGTACACCGAGCGGCTCACGTGAACTGACGCAGTGCACAGACAAAAAGCAACAGTTCCAAAGAGCTGAACAAAAACCGAATTACACAATTGAAAAGGCAGCAAAAAATATGAAGCGTCTGATACATACAAGTCCGTCTACATGCGGCTCGAACCTTGTGCATGTTTGGTAGCACATATCTGTGTGAGAAGCTCTTCTCGGTGATAAAGACTAACAAAACAGCACACAGGAGTCGCTTCACTGATGAGCACCTGCAATCCATCCTGAGAATCTCCACAACACAGAACCTCACACCAAACAGAAACGAACTTGTGGCCAAAAAAAGATGCCAGGCGTCCAGCTCTAAAATTACATCTGAGCAAAGACAACTGAATGATTTGATTTGTTATTGCACGTAAGAGCGGCAGTCAACCGTTTTAACAAACAGCGTATTGCACTGATACGAAATAGCTGTGTGTGTATATATGTAGATATGTATGTATATGTATATATATGTTTATATATGTGTGTGTGTATGTATGTATATATATATATATATATGTATATGTGTGTATATATGTGTGTGTATATATGTAGATATATATATGTATGTATATATGTGTATATGTATAGATATGTATATATATATATGTTTATGTGTGTGTGTGTAAATATATATATATATATATGACAACAACACTCATCACTCACAACAGTGACAAAACAATTACATTGACAATCAGGTTACGTTATTTTCAAAATGTTTCCTTTTCTTTTCATTGCTTCTTTAACACACTACTTCTCCGCAGCGAAGCGCGGGTATTTTGCTATATATATATATAAGTGTGTATATATATGTGTATAGATGTATATATATATATATATATATATATATATATATATATATATATATATATATATATATATATATATGCCAGCAACACATGACAATGACAAAACAATTACATTGTCAATCATGTTACGTTATTATTAAAATATTTCCTTTTCTTTTTACTTCTCCGCTGCCAATCACAGGTATTTTGCTATATATATATATATATAAATAGATAGATATGACAACAACACTCAATATCAATGACAAAACAATTACATTAATAATCATCTTACGTTATTTTTAAACTGTTTGCTTTTCTTTTTCATAACTTCTTTAACACACTACTTCTCCGCGCGGGTATTTTGCTAGTCCTTAATAATTCCTTCCATTAATTTTCCTGCGATCTTTCATGTTAAGCTTACTGGCCTATAGTTGCTCTGATCTGCCCTGTCACCCTTTTTATATAATAGGATGATATTTGACATTTTCCAGTCCTTCAGAATCTCTCCAGTGCTCAGTGACTTCATAAAAATAAGTGTCAAGGGTTTATATCTGAACTCACTGGCCTCCTTAAGAACACGAGGATAAATATTATCTGGGCCTGGTGATTTGTTTGATTTCATCTTATTTAATCTGAGCAGCTCTTCTCTCTCTTCAATTTCCAAATCCCTCAGCACCTCCTTAGTAGTCCCTGTTACTGCTCTGAGGTTATCCACTTGCTCACTTGTGAACACCTCAGAGAAATGTAAGTTTAGGGCATCTGCTATTTCATTGTCTGTATCTTTTAATTCCCCTTTACTATTCCTGATGAAGTTGACCTCCTCCTTAACAGCTTTCCCACAAGTATAGCAGTACTGCTGAGCCAACCATCCGTCTTCACCCTTACAGTGTCTACCGGTAGGACTGATTTTTCTTTCCCTTACAACGTGCAGATCTCTGGACTCACTCTCGTCATCTCTCATTACATCCGTGTGGTATTCCATGGACTTTGCTGTATGGTGTTTGTGTTTATATGTTTATTGTAATATCGCCGTAGGAGTACAGGGTGGTATTATTTATAATATTTCATTTCATTATATTCTTTAATTGTCGTTGTTCCCCAGTGTGCTTTATTTTCTCTCAGTTTGTGAGTGTGTGCAGGTCGAGCCAAGGCTGAGGGCGTCCCTGGGATCCTCTAATAAAAATAAATAAATCACCGCCATCTTGACGATGTGAATCTTAGCAGCACCTGACCACTACAGACCAATCTCAACTTTTCTGACTGACCCCTGAGCTCAGACTTGGAGGTGCTGATCCTCATCCCAGCCACAAATCACTCGAGTGCATCTGCAAGGTCACAGTCAGGTGTGACAAAGGGGACATCGTCTTCTACGTAAACGGCCTGTCCACGTCCTCGGCTGAGCCACGAAAACCTCAAGACCCCAGCAGCAGGACCACCGCCACATCACACTGGTCAGAATGCCCATGTCTGACAGCTCAACTCTCTCAGGCCCATCATGACCCTCATCACACTGTGTGGCTGGTGGTCTTTAAGTCACGGCTCCCATCCTGCAGCACACCTTCACTGCCATTCCATTCATTTCTTACAGTGTTGTGTGGTGCTGCCCATCTCTACTGCGGTCAGCCAGCCAAGATCTGAAGCCCACCTCCAGATGACCACCCATTCATTACGGCCATCAGATTGTGGCCACTGCTGAGTTTACTTATGTCATATGAGGTGGCCTAAGGAGAGCAAGTGACATGTCTTAGTACTGCAGCTTGTCCATCCTAAATGAGAAGCTAAAAAATAATTTAGAGAACAAGACAGCAGGATGAATGCTAGATGTGTTTTTATTTAGAAACAGCCGAAGTGTAATGAAGATCGGACATCTTTAGTGTCTCTCGTGGCTTCACTCCTTTTTCATCCTCAGCATTGGCCATTGGTTTCTCATGCAGATAAATGAATACTGATTTGCACAGTCGATGTCATTCCAGCCACCTGAAACTGAAAAGAAACACAAGAGGAGAGGTGAGGACAACCCAGGAGGAGCAGCAACTCACAAACTCGCTTTGCGATTTGAGGGACTGAACAATGTTGCCATCCCACCCGCCACCAGGAGTCGGTGTGCAGGTAGCACGGTGGAGGACATCAGAAGGAAATTCTCAAGGCCCAGCCGCCTGGTATTACGCCGTCCCCAACGTCATCAGGGGGTTTAAACCAAGAGATGCTCAAATTCAGAGGAGGGTTTGGGTGTAATGGCAAGAGCCCTCTTCAGCAGTGTGGGTGTCAGTGTGACCAAAAGACCACTGGGCACCCCCTCAGAGCCCCATGAACCAAAGCAGTCTCTCTGGTGACCAAGCTTGATCTCCACTCGCCAAACACAAAACACCACGATACACACTGCATTAGTAAAAGTCTGATCAGCTGTCTTCTAAGGAGCTAGGTGGGATCTGCGGGGTCTTAATCTGGGCTGGTCAAAATGACTGAAGTGTTGCCAAGTGTTGTGGGTACTTAATGACGTCACTTGTAGGGTGGGTCAGCTCACCCAGTTTTTCAGTGAGCTACGTGTGACCCATGAAGGCTTTTATTGAATGACGGCTCGCTCGGTGCCAACTGAACTAGTGTTAGCCCGTCATTTTCTAACCCATTTATTGCTGCAGAGCCCATCCCAGCTAGCACAGGGCACAAGGCAGGTGCCAGTCCATCGCAGGGTATTGGACTGGGCTCTGTTTTATCAATGGCCGAGTTTCATTCCTTTTTTGACATTTTCATTGACTGAGTCCTTTCCCATCATTCCCTGGGGTGATTAAAAGATGAACAGCTTGTGAATGTTTGCATCTGCTCTAGTGGTGCCACCTCATTCTTCACCCAGAAGAACCTCAGGCACAATGGCAAGAAAAGACCCTTTGGCAATCCTTCCCTTTGCATTAAGTAAATAAATTTATCTTGAAATGCGGCCATCGACAGTACAATAGAACAGCAAACACACACAGTCGGCTCCCACTAGCAACGTACAGACACACAGCCGACATCCACTGAATATGGCGGAGCAGGCGCAGCTGGAAGTCACTGCTGCCAAGTGAGGTCTGAGCAGACCCTCAGTCCAGGGCTTCATTCAGCTCCTCCAGTGCCCACCCTGAATGCTGGACGTCATCGCGTTCATCAGACTCGTGTGCTGTTAGCGTGTTGTGCCAATTTGGCTTTGCTGACATTTGTGACTCACGTGAAGATCGGATCACATGGAGGACCTTGGAATAGAAGTGAGTGGAGTCGTGTAGGGTGGTCCAGAAAAGCAGTGCTGTGTTTCAGCGAGGGTCCCCTCACTGTGTGTGGCCTTGTCCTGTGAGATTAGACCCTGATTCTCATGTCATGTTATGCCACCTTTGCTCTTTAGGTTTTGACCTTTGCCCTGTTTACCCGTTTGTCCCTCTCCTGATGTGCCCCTCACGTCTTTGGTGCGGTCACTCATAGCACAATAGCAGTGAGGACCATCACTTGTAACATCCTGTTATCTCAATATCATCCACCCTCATAACCCTTTGTTTCCACAGTCACAGCTGATTCTGGACCCATTGGCACACCATGGCATGAGTTCCCACGTGTTTTAGGTTGATCTGCAGGTTCTCTAATGAAAAGCTTTCTGAAAATCCAAACACATGACCTCCCGTGCACCTCTCTGGCTGACTACTTTTTGCTTTTTTTCCATAGAATTCCAGTTGAATGTCTTTGGGATGAAAGGAAAAAACACACACAGGCTGTGACCAGGCTGCAGTCTGCCATGCCAGTGTGCCCCCCATAAAATGTAATTCAGTCATCCAAACGTTATCAGGCCTGCATGACGCCCATCCACACACGTGGCGTGGAGCCAGTCCATCAGAGGGCACCAAATGCCACCATGCTGCCCGCTGAAGAACAGAACATGAGGTGAGCGCGGGGTCTCATTTATTCTTTTTTATTTTTTATTGGTTGAGTATTTGATATTTAGCTTGTTGACTTATTTTTGATGCTCATCACATCCTAATAAGCCCCCTGGTGGATGCCCTCCTGCTCTGCCAGTCACAAGTCGACACAGTGGCAGATTTGTCTGATTTACTCGGTGCTCCAGAGTGTGTTACACGGGGGTCTTTAGGGCGGTCCCACATGTTGCTGCCACACACACACACACACACACATTGCTCTTATTGTACGCTGTGCTCAAGTGAAGCACAAAAAGACCTGAGTGCCCCCAAAGTCCTTCACAGCACCCCAGTCCAGTGCCAGGTTACCCCTGATGTGGTGTTCAGTCTGAACGCGGAGCAACACGTTGAATTGAAATGACAGCGGCCACCATTGCAGTGGTCATCTTCATCAGCCCTAAAACAGAAAGCATGGCTTACCTGCAAAGTTGGTGTGTAAGCAGTGCTCATTGCTACTGACGTTGTTGGGTTCACCCGGATTCCAGTTTGTAAAATCCCACTGAGACCCATCTGTCCAGAGCCACGATGAGATCTGCAAAACACAGACACTGCGGTAAGCAACGGGACCCTCACTGCAGCAGGACTGCACTCCTCTGCCATCTTAGAGCTTACAGCCCCCCAGGACCACAAAGATGAATGGATGGGAGGGCAACTTACCCGCACACAGTTGGAGCCTCCGAGCCAGGAGAGGGGTTCATGGGAGTCACTTCTCCTAATCAGGCTGGTGATGAAGTGGTTGGCACCGCTGCTGTGAACAGACGCCAGGTTTCCTCCAAGACTGACACAGTGAAGCTACAGGAGGAGGTGACAGAGAGGGTCCACGTTAGGCCAGCATGGCACACACATTAGGAAGAACACAACAAAAACTGGGGGCTGTCGTGGCACCTGGGAGCCATTTTATTTTTGGAGATTTTGTAAGACCCCTGAGGCAGCACCTCTCCTGCATGATACTTGGAGTGCATTTTGTTGAAGGCTTTCGGACAGCAAACTCTTAAAAGGAAACTGCTGGTCTTAAACTGACCACTGGACAGTCCAGCTGTGTCACTGCCTGTCCTTTGTCACTTTAAAGTGAGGTGCCACCCAACTTCAGACATGAGGTCTGCACAATTATGAAGTTTTATGTCTGTTGGGAATCAATAATGGCGGTCCTGTGGATGTCCACATCAGAGAAGCTGCTGAGACAGGCCTGGCACATGGTGGGCACACATCTCACGTGCCAATGGGAGGTGGGTGCCTGGGTGGTGATCAGTCTGTCAGCTTTGTACAGTTATGGGTCTGCTAGCTGCGTTATTCGGCTTTGCCACGTCCAAGTTGGTGGGCTTCGGTTGTTGTGCCGTCGGACATGCCTGTGTGTGTCACTAGCGTGTGTCACTGGTGTGTGTCACTGGTGTGTGTCACTAGCCGAGTGCTTCTCACTCTTTGATATTTGCTGTTATTTTTTTAGCGGGTGTTAATATTATTAGTCAGCTGGAGCTCCTCACTCTTTAATACGCCACATACAGTCGCCCGTCAGTAAAGCATCGATGCCACAAGTCATTCCTGCCTGTCCCGACCTTGGTCTCTGTTGGCGGTCCTGGCAAGACACCATTTTACAGTAAAGAGTGTTTTTTTGAATTCAAAAAGGCAATTAGAAGGAACAAAGGAAACTTTAGGGATCCTGTAGAAATGAAGACTTCAATCAGATTGAAATGTCAGGCTTTGAATTGTAATCTTGTAGCGGTACAAAGGTTTGAAGGGTTGGCGTCAATGGCTATACAACCTGAGTCGTGGTGCCCGCTAGCTCGTTATTACACACAGCAGTGACGTTTACAGGCTGCACTCGTGCGGGTGCCCCGTGTGGTGAACTGAATGCTTCCCTCAATTTCAGATAACAACAGCTGAAAAGAAATAATGTGGTCAACTCCGCAGAATGTCCACCTCCTCTGTGTTCTGGCCGTGGAGGACTTCTTTACTTTTATGTTGACAACAGTATGCGGCAGCTGCCAGCTTGTGTTGTACCCAGGGATTGATGTGCTTCTGCTTTGTGACCAGAGCGTCATGGCACATCGGGTACTCACATCATGAGCGGGGTGACTGACGTACATGATGAGTGGATGCCCTTCAGAGATTTATGCCCATCTCTTCCACACTTTGATGGCCTGTTGCGTCAGATTCAGCCCCTTGTTGATCATTCTGGAAATCACGTCAGCAGCCTAACGTCGAAATCAGCCATCTTGGATACAAGGCACCATCTGGCATCACCATGTAGTTAAATCGCTGCAGAGGGCTCGTATTAGTGTGTGACGTCATTTTCACCATGTGGCCCGACATGAAGACGTTGAGTATAAACCTGGCTGAAGAAGAAACTGGCAGAACATGGAGTACGCAACAGTCAGCGTGGGCTCAGACCAGGAGCTTGTGTTTTACCAACACGCTGGAATTCTGAGAAAGCAAGAAAAGGATACGACCAGAGAGGAGCAGATGATGTGGTTTATTTCAGAAAGCATCTGATAAGGTGCCACATGAGAGGGTGGGCATCAAACTTAAAGAAGTGCCAGATCAGGGTGTGCTGTGAAGATGAGGGCAGAATTGGCTCAGACGCAGGAAGCAGAGGGTGATGGGGTGAGGAACCTTCTCAGAATTGGCTGATGTTAAGAGTGGTGACCAGCAGGGGGCAGTACTGGGGCTGCTGCTATGTTTAATATCTATAAGTGATTTAGATAGGAATATGAAGGACAAGCTGGTGAAGTTGGCAGTTGATACCAAAATAGGTGGACTGGCAGATCATCGAGAATCCACTGAATCATCACAGAGGGACCTGCACAGCAGACAGGCTCGGGCAGATTAGTGGAAGATTAAAATAATGTCTGCGGTGGGCTGGCGCCCTGCCCGGGTTTGTTTACTGCCTTGCACCCTGTGTTGGCTGGGATTGGCTCCAGCAGACCTCTGTGACCCGGTGTTAGGATTCAGCGTGTTGGAAAATGGATGGATGGATGGAGTAAAAATGTGAGGCTTGAATACACAATGGGGGTGTTCTAAAATTCAAGAGTCCACCTTATGAGAAGGATTTAGGAGTCGCAGTGGACTCTAAGCTATCAACATCCTGACAGTGTTCAGAAGCCATTAAGAAGGCTAACAGAATGTCAGGTTATATAGCGCCTTGATGTGTGGAGTACAAGTCACAGGAGGTTCTGCTCAGGCTGGTGAGGCCTCATCTGGAGTCGTGAGTGCAGTTTGGGACTCCAGGCTACAAAGAGGACAAAGCAGCACAAGAGAAATTCCAGAGAAGAACGACTGGTTGATTATGGGGGGCTACAGGGGGTGAGTGATGAGGAAAGACTAAAAGAGCAGAGCCTTAAGGAGATGAAGAGGAGGCCTGACTGACTGACGTGTTTAAAATGATGAAGAGCATCAGTCCAGTGGAGCGAGATGGTGACTTAAAAATGAGGTCATCAAGAACACGGGGACACAGTTGGAAACACATTAAGGGTAAATGTCACACAAAACTTATGATGTCACACAGAGAGCCACAGACTTGTGTAATACGTGACCAAGTAGTGCGGTGGGCACGAGGACTATCGGGACCCCCACACCTCGACTTGATGTTATTTTGGTGGATTTACGTGAACAGGGCTAGCGAATTCTGATGGAATGAAGGTCTTGTCCTCATCTACATTAATCTAACATTTTAACTTGCAAGTCTTCTTTGAGCTTCCCTGACCTCTCGTCTTTCCTCTTCACTCCAGAAAGATCGATAGATAGATGTGAAAGGCACTATATAATAGATCGATAGATGTGAAAGGCACTATATAATAGATCAATAGATAAAGGCACATATAATAGATAGATAGCCCCATTTAGATTAGATAGATGATAGATAGATAGATCCTTTTCATAGATCGATAGATAATTCACATGAATGGCAGCCCCATTTCTTTGTGTCATCACCAAATTTCTATCAAAACAGTCAAAGTATTTTTGTTTATGGTATTTTTTTTTTTGTTTTTTTTATTTTAAGGTGGTGTTTTTGGCCCTAAATTTAGATTTATTCAAATTCCGTCTTTGTGGGCACCTACTGCCCTTGATGTGCCATCCTTCCAGTTGTCAGCTTTTTAACTAAATGATAAACATGTGAGCGAGTGAGTCAGTCACTGTGTATATATTCAGACTGTAATATTATTTGAATGTGAATTTGGGGTCATTTGTTGGGATTGGGGTCCACTTCTTATCATTTGTTTTTCTGTTTAGCCCACTTGTTCTCAAACTCAGCACTGGAGACCCCCGGAGCTGCAGATTTCTGTTCAAACCTCTCTTCTCAATTGAATTCCAGTCCTAACTAAGTCAGCTGTCACTTCCCAGTTTCTGTGTTTTGGGGTCCATGTTGAAATGACAGAACTACAGTTGGTACATTTTGATTGGAATGTGCCCGTCATTTCTGTGTGTGACACGCTGATAATTCAGTGTTTTTTAAAAGATGATTTTATAATTTTCCTCATCGTTCTCATCTTGATATCTAATTTATTTCCCACTGAGCCTGTCGGGGGGTCTGGCGCTAAAGCAGGTGCAGCCTTTCAGCATTCAGGATCGTCTGCCCGGGGGTCTGCTCTGCTCGTTGTTAACTGTCATTATTGGGATCAAACTAATGGAGCAAATCAGTAGGAGAGGACAGCAGTGAAGGAAAGCTAAGCACTTCAGGCCAACGCAAAAGCACCAAATGGCTCTGAAGTGTCAAATCCCACTGCTGTCTGCAGAATTAGGGGGGAGGCAGGTGTTGTGAGGCGTTGAACTCTTAGGCTGTGGGTTCAAATCCCACTACTGACCCTGTGTGACCTGAGCAGGTCACTTCACCTGCCTGTCTCTTTAACCAAAGAAATGAAGCCAATCGTCTCTCAGATGTTGTCAGTCACCTTGTGACTAAGTCAAGATGTCAGCTGCTCAGTAAATGAGATCAATAAGAGAAAATGAAGGAGACAAAAACCTGCAGCCAGCAGGGCGCCCAGGACTGAGCCGGAGATCCACTGGTGTTGTGTTCACGCTATGAACAGTCGCCTTATGAACGAGTTCTCAGGAACAGATACGGTTTGTGGAGCAGATGAAGTGCAGCCTGCAGCTATGGGCTTTACAGGTCGCCATCTTCTTCTGCTCACTTCATGTCTTCTGCTCCCTTTGTTTGTCTTGTTTGTGTGTAAATGTGAGTGTGTGAGTGAGGAGGGACAGAAATCTAAAAAGAGAAGGACAGAGAATGAGAAAGCAAAAGAAGGACGATCCATAATGCAGTGCAAAGAAAGTGACTGAGGGGTGAACGTACAGCAGAATAACAAAAAAATCAAAGGTGCCAACTGGCTGAGGGGGAAAACACACACGCGTGCCATGAAGGAGATCAACACGGAGCACAGAAACATACTGGACTTGTTCACAAAGCACATATTAAGGCTGCAATGCCATTCTGTCACACCATTTCCAGTGTCACTTACAGCCCTCAGGACGAAACATTACCTCAGCGTCAATCCAGGTCTTCTTCTCTGGGAAGTATTGGTAACATTTGCCGGAGTAGCTCACCCATCCAGGCTGACATAACTCAAGACTGTAGGACACATCTGAAAATCAGAGACCACCGCTTAATGAAGGCCATTGGATGTCATTAGAATTCAACATATTTGCAAGACCTTTTGACTTGAGACCACTCTGTATGCTAATTGATGGCTGCCACCCTGTGCCATGCACGTTCAGCATGGCATCAGCTGGCCCAGCTCACATGATTGAATGACCAGAGTCATCTTCAGTTCCCATTTCATCAACAGTGGACCACTGCTGGTCTCTCGAAAGGTCTGTTGATGGCACAGGAGTGACGTACTGTTTGTTTGATTAAAAAAAAGTTTGTACGAAGGACCTGTGTCCGTATGGTCATCTACTCCAAGCTGAGCGTCCTCCCAGAGAGGCTTTCCACAGCCTTACTAGTCCACTTCTGCACTGTCCTTATGTGTGGCTGAGCTGATTTCAGTTTCCATCTACGTGAGAGGACAAGAAATGCCACGGCATGGACACAGTTGACCAAAGGCCTACATAGAATGTCATCCTAAGCCTCTGAGATAGTGACGGAGAAGGGCCCAGAGCTGCTCCTGCTCCAGTAGCACATTTCACCAGCTGCCTATACGTGGGAAACTCTGACCCTCATTTAGTGTCATCAAGTTTGATCTTGGTTTTTTTTTTGTTTTTTTTAATGTAATTTTGAGATTGATGATGTTTTTGGTTTTGTTTTGTCTGATTTGTACTTTTATTGTGTTATTACTTTTGTTATTAGGTTTTTTGTGGAGATTATGCACTATATTTATTTGTTTTCTGCCCTGTCTCCTGCACGTGAAGCCTAAGGGCTCATTTATACTTCACGCTCAGAACGCGTACGCGTCCGCATCATGGCTGCCACGCGTTCCCAGCATTCATTTCACGCGTCCTCTGAGCAGGTCCTCAGAAATTAACGTGACGCGTGCGCGAGTTGCAGTACCAGCAAAAAGTCGGGGGGCGCAGTGTGCTGAAAGTCGGAACGTGACGTCAGAGTCTCTGTTTACTATCTACATGTGACAGCAAGCCGCTATGGAGATCCTTCTGGGATCGATGTGTGCGCTTTGCTGTTTGATGAATGGCTCAAAGTGTTGAAGCAAAATGCCGACATACAAATGCATTCGTGGTGCTTTTATATTCAAGCGTCGCATATTCCCGATCGTAATGACACGATACATTTTAAAAGTCTCACATACCATCTTTTGTGCCGTCTATTTTTTATTTTTTTACTTTACCTGCTGTCAGGTCCAAGAAGCTCGTAGCGATTAAAACTGGGATGACGTTTACGATGGTCTGCTTTAATAATAAAGTAAACTACGAGGTTAAAGTGGACATTTCGAGATTAAAGCCGAAATTTCCACTTTAATCACAAAATACACGTTTTCAGCGTGTCCTTTATTTTTTTCTCAGTGGCTCAAATACAGCGCTATACATTATGTTGCCGATGTGAAGTTGCAAAAAAATAAAAATAAAAAATAGACGGCACTGAGACTTTTAAAATATATCGTGTCATTACGATCGGGAATATGCGACGCTTGAATATAAAAGCACCACGAATGCATTTGTATGTCGGCATTTTGCTTCACCACATCGAAGCATCCATCCCGTAGGATCGGCATAGAGGCTTTCTGTCTCACATACCATCTTTTGTGTCGTCTTTTTAAATTTTTTTATTTTTGCAACTTAACAACAGCAACATAATTTATAGCGTTATATTTGAACCACTGAGAAAAAAATAAAGGACGCGGTGAAAACGTGTATTTTGTGATTAAAGTGGAAATTTCGGCTTTAATCTCGAATTGTCCACTTTAACCTCGTAGTTTACTTTATCATTAAAGCAGACGGTCGTAAAAGTCATCCCAGTTTTTAATCGCTACGAGCTTCTTGGA
The DNA here is from genome assembly GCF_016835505.1 of Polypterus senegalus. Classification (NCBI taxonomy): domain Eukaryota; kingdom Metazoa; phylum Chordata; class Cladistia; order Polypteriformes; family Polypteridae; genus Polypterus; species Polypterus senegalus. The sequence continues at coordinate 4,043,595 of NC_053166.1, read as the reverse complement.
CCTGACAGCAGCGGCAAGCAGAAATAAATCACCACAATGAACAAATTAAATGTCTGACATACCAACTCTGTGCAAATTTAGAATCTTTAGATTTCTACTTGATATCACTTTCATGATGAAATGCTTTAAAGTGCGTATGTTACATTTTACATATAATTTCATTTAAATAATGAATACTGTTAATAATTACACACATGGGGGTGACACGGTGGCGGAGCAATAGCACTGCTGTCTCGCAGGGAGTTACGTTGCTGGTATTTCCCTGCTTGTATTCCACACTGCGCTCTGGTTTCCTTCCAAAGATAAGCAGATTTGGGGATTTGGTGCCGCTAAAATGACGCTTGTGTATGTGTGTTTGTATTCACCTTGCGATGAGCGGAGACCTCGTCCAGGGATTGTTTCTCAGTCGTGCCCAATGCTTGTTGGAATGGACACATCCCTGGATTGGTGAATTTAATCAATAAACATCCTTTTCACAGATATTACGGTAAGGTGTTATCGGAATTTAATAGGTGATTTAGGCAACTCACAACACAGAGAAGCCAAACATGTTCTCACCGTGATAATATCTCACACTGCCACCTGGTGGACTCCTCCAGATTTACGTAAAGAACGCACGCAAGTATAAACACTTCAACGCTTGCGTAGCAGGAGCATCCGCTGCAGCCTGCCTCGCGTGAAGTATAAATGAGCCCTAATCGTGCAGCTGGCATTAGTGAACTGACAGTTCAGATGGCAACTTTGGATTGTCTGTGTTTGGATTCCTGGGTTTCATTTGATGATTATGAGGTTTGGATTTCCTGTCTTGTGACCTTCACATTCATTTATAAGGTACTGTGAATGGTTTGCTGGTTCTTGGATAGATAGAGAGAATAGATATGAAAGGCAGAATATGATAGATAGATAGATAGATAGATAGATAGATAGATAGATAGATAGATAGATAGATAGATAGATAGATAGATAGATAGATAGATAGATAGATAGATAGATAGATAGAGTGAAAGGCACTATATGATAGATAGATAGATAGATAGATAGATAGATAGATAGATAGATAGATAGATTGTACCTTATTTTACTTTACTAATTCCAAGGGGAAGTTCCTTTCTCACTTGCTGTGTTTGTTAATCTCTCTTTTTAATTCTATTTGAGAATATCTCTTCGAATATAAAGATACTTTGTTTTGGTTTGAATTTTGGACCAGAGGTCTTGTGTTTTTTTTCTATCCCCCGATTCTAAGCTCTTCTCTTTCTTCTCTTTTCTTTCTCTCTCTCTTTTCTTGTGGATTTTTTTAGATTTTGAACATTAAAACATCCTTAACCCCATTTTGGGCCTGTGTAAACCAAAAGCCTGCCATTTTAGTTTGGGGTCAGGCTGACAGGACTGAGGCCTTTTCTATGGGTAAAGGTCAGAGTTATGTTTTTGTTTTGCTTTTTATTGTTTTATTGAAACCGTGTTTTCTTTTTTGCCTCCATTTTGTGATATTTAGGTGCCCGGATCACAACATTTAGAGGCCTGCATTGTTGGATATCGAATGACTTACCTGTAACTGTGCTGATGATGAAAGTAGCCAGCAGCAAGCCGAGTGTTGCAGCCATTGTGCTCAGATTTCTATAAAAGAAAACACATAAGATGAGTCACTAAAGGTGCCAGCGCATGTCGTGAAGACCACACAGATGAAGCAGAGGAGACCCCTGAATACGTGAGGTGATGTGTGGCTCCTGTTTGTCTCTGATAAGCTGGTCGCCCACTTTTACCTTTCTGGTGGGCCGCAGCCCCTCTGGGTGACGATTAAAGTTACTTTTTCATACTGATTTCAGATTTGAGCTCAGAATTTTTCTGTCACCTTTAGTTTTTGAGTTTTGCCAACATTCAGTATATAAACTCTGATTAAGATGTACAGGTTTTTAAAGTTAAATGTAAGATCAAAATGCTTTTGTTGCTCCTTGTGAACTTTATACAACTTTCCACACTAAGTTCAGATTTATTAAACACACTTTGTTAAGGAAGTAGAAGTCCAAATGGCCTCAGAGTCACATGTGTTACAGTAACGAGGTCTGCAGTTGATTATTTCCAGACTCCATTTTGTTGTCCTGAACATGCGGAGGAAACACAGAAGGCGCAGATCAACACTCGCCAGCTGGCTTGGCTTGACAAGTGGACGTATGTGGTGAGTTTTTCAGCTTCTCCTCCGTGTCTGATGGCCTACAATGTAAAGTGCCAGTGCGGCAGGAGATTCTTTAACGTTTACAGAAGGCGAGTCGCTTTAGGACACAATGTCATGTGTCAAATGTATAACAGCAAGTTTGTGAAGACATCACTTGGACTTGAAAACCACTGAACTTATCCTTTAAGCGACGTCTTCATGAAGAATTGTCTGATTATTCGTTAAAGTCCTGAGTGTTGAGACCCGTTCATCTCTCTTTTATTTTTGACATATGATTTTTGTTTTGTGTGTTGGTAATTCTGATACTTTTGGCTCTGAGCCTCATATCAAATGTTCTTTTGGGGACATTGTGACATTCTGGAATGTCAGGACATTTCCTGGTGGGCTGGTCGAGTTGCCATGTCAACCCTTTCAAATTCTCATAAATGAATGCACATACATTTAATAAGTCCTTGAACAGATGGCCTGTCCTAAATATTACAACACCGCTTCACGTGAAATCAAATCTAAACTGCACTTGACAATGGACAGCAGAGATAACAGAAAAGTGGTGCAGAGAGAGACGAGATTAAGTAATAAAAGGAGGACAGAGCAGACAACAAAGACCCAGTCGACGTTTGTAATCCTGCTGTCCTCGTAGAGCGGACTGGTGGCTCTGTGGCTAAGGATCTGCGCTGCTATCAGGATGGTGGCCATCCTACTCCATTGGGCCCTTGAAGGAGGACCTTCACCTGACTGGCACTCCAGAGGTGCCATACGAGGGCTGACCCTGCACTCTGACCTGCAAAGGTCACACAAAAGACCTGCAAAGGTCACACAAAAATCGCTCTCTGTGATTATTCGACTTTCTTGTTTTCATCAGTTTAAGGCTTCAATACAAATTTTTTTTTGTTTTAAATTCTTTTCTGTCTCGGTGGGTCACCATTTTATTTTCTTGACAGGCAGACCCTCTCTGAGGAATTTTATGAAGTGTTTGCAAAATGTTATGAGGACGCCTTTCCTGCTCATCAGCCATCGTGTTTTAATCCACTGTGCTTTTAAACATAAAGATAATAAAAGTGTAGAATGTGTGGCGCTACGTTGACTTTCTACATTTGAGGCCTTATGTTTCTATACTCCTTCCTTACGTCATAAAGAGTGAAAAGAAAGGTTAGCATGAAGAGACGAGGTTTGATCATCTTTATATTCTAGAATGCAGATCAGGAGAAAAAAAATCAGATTTGTATTGTACTGCAGATTCTACAATGCGTATTAAACAAACAAATTATCAATCAAATGTCAAACAAAGGCGTAGTGTTTCCTTAAAATGGGGTTTTTTGTGAAAAATCTCAACTGACAACATCAATTTAATTGTCCTGGCAATGTCCTCAGCTTGGCCAAATCCTTGGGACATTGTTGAGACATTGAAGGCCATCAGAACGTCTTAAACCCCTTTGAGTTTGCTAAGTGACGCCACTCCTGCTGGATCTGTTAAACGTTCTTGTTAAGCTGACACAAACCTTTGCAATCGGGTCCGAGTATCGCCTGCTCGTCGACTGCGTTCTTATCAGATCGCTTATGTACATTAAAAGGAGCAGCGGCCCCAGTGCTGCCTCCTGCTGGACACCACTTGTAACATCCACTCATTCTGTAAAGTTTCCCTTCACCATAACTCACTCCTGCCAGTGTCTGAGACAATTTTTACCCAACTATGCATCTGACTCCCCCACTTCTTCTGATTTGATCACCAACCTTTCATGGGTTACTTTATTAAAGACTTCTGAAAATTAACATAAATAATAAACTTTGTCACCTCTCTGATCACATCCTATAGTTGCTCACTTATAAAATTCCAGCATAATAGTGAAACACGACCTTCCTCATCTGAAGCCATGCCGACTGTCCCTAACACTTCCTTCATGTGTCACTTGATCTTCTCCTTAATAATCCCCTCCATTACTGTGGAGTAGGTTAAGCTCACTGGCTCGGCTTGCCCCACCCTTCATGATATTCAGCAGCCACTCGTCTTTAGGAATTACTCGAGTGTGCAGAGATTTTTAAAATATGCGTCAAGGGTTTCTATCTGCACTCGCTGGCCTCCTTAAGCCTGATCTTGTCCTGGCGGTTTGTTCGATTTCAGCCTCTTTAATTACAAGGCGGTTTGTTTCTCTACAGCTCTCTTCACTGAGTGCAGGCGCAGAGCGATGTGACAAATTCCCAGGTAGCCTGAGCAGCTCTTCTCTTTCTAAAATTTCCAAATCTCTCAGTAAGTCCTTAGTAGTCCCTGTTACTTCTGTGAGGTCATCGACTTCTTCACACAAACTGTATAAACTTCAACAAAATGTAAGTTCAAGTCATTTGTGATTTCAGCGTTGCTATGTTCTCGCTCCCCTTCACTGTTCCTCATTCTCTTCACCTCCTCCTCGTCTGTTCTTTTACGACTAAACAATTAAAGAATCTCTTTAGGGCGTCTTCACCTTTTCTGCAGTATTTCTCTCCAGCCTTCCTGATATCCTTTTTAACTGCTGCTGTCATTTATTCTCTGGTTCATACTGGAGTTACTGGTCTACTTATTTTAACACATTAATGAGTGTCATTCCTGCCAAAGTCACTTTGCCTTCACCTTCCAGTCAGATCTTTATATGGCCCTGTTGATGTCCTCTAGCGCCCCCTTTGGCCTGCATGTCTGGTCCTGACTCAGCACCCCACTCACTACTCTCTACACGGTACGTTGTGATGGGACTTGCAGCGAAAAGCCCAATAAAAGTGAGGATGCATTGACTGAGAAGTCACCGGCACTTTGCTTCCTTAGGATGTCCCATCGTGGACCTCAGCAGCCCAGTGTGACGATAGAGCATCTCATCAAGCACATCTCCTGATCTCAACGGCACACTTGATGTGTAATAAAAACAGCTCATTCCTTACCTGGGTCGCCCGACTGGTAGTGCTGTGGTGGATCTGCCTTCTCCGCTCTAACTGGGGTCCTTGGCTCTCTGGGGGCTTTTTATTGCTTCAAAGAGGTGTGGGGCTCATGACGTTGGTTTGCTTCTCACATGTGATGTGCCAACATGAACATCCTGGAGGAGGACTTCACTTCCAGTGAATCCTGAATGCGTTCCCAAGTGGGGGGGTGTTTTTGGGTTTTCAGTGGGCACAGCCAACTTCTTGTAACATCCTGGATAAGCGAGTGATTCTCATCCCCTGAATTATTTGTAATTCCATTCAATGGGTTATATTTTTTATATTGTCGGTGGGCACAGCCCTCTTGTTAAACTTTAAGTAGTTTGTTTCATGTTCTCTCTTTGCATTTGGATAAATTGTAATTGCCTCTGCTTTGCATAGAGAAGTAATAAAAGAAGAACATTTAATTTCATATCCTTCACAGGCCATCAGTAAATAATCTGAACAATGGCACCTCTAGACATGGCACAGTTTGGGCACCGAGCCAGTCAGCAGCTTCACTAGATTGATCAAACACTTCTGATCTTATCTGGAATCTGTCATGACATGCAACACTGAAAGGGCTGCAGTTATTCATTTACAAGATTGTGTGAATAAGAAAGTGCACCCCCAGTGTTCAGCACCTGCTGTCACCACATTTGACATGTGACACTCTTTAAGTGCCTTCACGTAGGAGGAATCCACACAGTAGCTCTCCGACTCTTGGACTTTGTAGAATTTTCTGGTGTCTGCAGCCTTCTTGGAGTCAGCCATTCCAAACCTCTCCAGGTCTTTTTTTAAACACTCTTTTGTGACTTTGGACAATCGGCTGTCAGTTCAGTGCTCTCAGTGTGACAGCTGGCCTTGGGGGCTGCACTGGTGTTTCGGTGACCATTGTGAAATTCATTGCTGACTCAATGCCAAGGAGCAACAAAGCAGGTCCATGTCATATGGAATACGGCATGTTGTGCAGATCCACTGGTGACTTGTCTGCCCTTCACTGGGAATGTGGTGGGGAGATCAGAGTACCTGCAGGAGACCCCATGTAGACACAAGGAGAACAGGCACATGCCTCAGTGACCAAGAATCTGTACAGGATTCAAAGGCCAGGATGGAGGATCATCACTCTGTATGTCAATCTTAATTTCATAAAAGGACTTTAGGAGGCCAGGGGGTTTTATGGGGCAGCACTGACTCCTTGGCATCAATTCTGGGCCTCTAGATGTTCTTCGCCAAGATGCTTCAGTTCAGACTTGACCAGGCTTATCATCTCAGTAGAAAGTTGGGTCCTTCCTGGTCCTTGCATCTTATGGAGACTGGAGTAACTTCATAATTAGAATTAGAATTAGAATTAGAACAATCTAGACGACAATTGGCCATTCAGCCCAACAAAGCTCGCCAGTCCTATCCACTTGTTTCCTCCAAGAAAACATCAAGTCGAGTTTTGAAAGTCCCTAACGTCTTACTGTCTACCACACTACTTGGTAGCTTATTCCAAGTGTCTATCGTTCTTTGTGTAAAGAAAAACTTCCTAATGTTTGTGCGAAATTTACCCTTAACAAGTTTCCAACTGTGTCCCCGTGTTCTTGATGAGCTCATTTTAAAATACAAGTCTCGATCCACTGTACTAATTCCCTTCATAATTTTAAACACTTCAATCATGTCACCTCTTAATCTTCTTTTGCTTAAACTGTAAAGGCTCAGCTCTTTTAATCTTTCCTCATAATTCACCCCCTGTAGACCTGGAATCAGCCTAGTCGCTCTTCTCTGGACCTTTTCTAGTGCTGCTATGTCCTTTTTGTAGCCTGGAGACCAAAACTGCACACAGTACTCAAGATGAGGCCTCACCAGTGCATTATAAAGGTTGAGCATAACCTCCTTGGACTTGTACTCACAGATCGCTATATAACCTGACATTCTGTTAGCCTTCTTAATGGCTTCTGAACACTGTTGGGAAGTTGATAGCTTGGAGTCCACCACAACTCCTAAATCCTTCTCATAAGGTGTACTCTCGATTTTCCGACCGCCCATTGTGTATTCAAACCTAATATTTTTACTTCCTATGTGTAATACTTTACATTTACTGACATTAAATTTCATCTGCCACAAATCTGCCCAAGCCTGTATGCTATCCAAGTCCTTCTGTAATGATATAACGGATTCCAAATTATCTGCTAATCCACCTATCTTGGTATCATCTGCAAACTTAACCAGCTTGTTACTTATATTCCTATCTAAATCATTTATATATATTAAAAATAGCAGCGGCCCTAGCACTGACCCCTGTGGAACACCACTCTTAACATCGCCAGTTCTGATGAGGTTCCTCGCACCATCACCCTCTGCTTCCTGTGTCTGAGCCAATTCTGCACCCATCTAAAAACATCACCCTGAATTCCCACTTCTTTTAACTTGATGCCCAACCTCTCATGTGGCACCTTATCAAATGCTTTCTGAAAGTCCAGATAAATAATATCATAAGCTCCACTTTGATCGTATCCTTTTGTTGCCTCCTCATAGAATTCCAACATGTTAGTAAAACACGACCTCCCTCTTCTGAACCCATGCTGACTGTTCAGAATAACTCCTGTCCTTGTCATGTGTTGCTCAATCTTATCCTTAATAATTCCTTCCATTAATTTTCCTGTGATGCTTGTTAAGCTTACTGGCCTATAGTTGCTTGGATCTGCCCTGTCACCCTTTTTATATAATGGGATGATATTTGCCATTTTCCAGTCCTTTGGAATCTCTCCAGTGCACAGTGACTTCCTAAAATATGTGTCAAGGGTTTATATATGTACTCACTAGCCTCCTTAAGAACACGAGGATAAATATTATCTGGGCCTGGTGATTTGTTTGATTTCATCTTATTTAATCTGAGCAGCACTTCTCCCTCTACAATTTCCAAATCCCTCAGTACCTCCTTAGTAGTTGTTTACCTCTGGCAGGTTATCCACTTGCTCACTTGTAAACACCTCAGAAAAATGTAAGTTTAGGGCATCTGCTATTTCATTGTCTGTATCTTTTAATTCCCTTTACTATTCCTGATGAACTTGACCTCCTCCTTAACTGTTCTTTTACTACTAAAATACTGAAAGAATCTCTTGGGGTCTTCTTTCCTTATCTGCTATATTCCTCTCCAACTGTCTTTTAGCCTCTCTGATATCCTTCTTAATGGTTGCCCTCATGTTCTCATACGCTTACGGTTCTCTTTGCAGTCATTAGTCTTATATGCCTTATACAGCAGTTTTTCCTTTGCAACTTCTTTTTAAATCTTTATTAATCCATCGTGGAGTTTTTTAGTTTCCTATTACTTCCAAATTTAGGTATGTATCTGTCCTGCATTACATGTAAAACATTTTAAACCTGTTCCACTGCTCCTCGACTGTCTCCACATTTAAAAGCTTATCCCAGTCTATCCTACTTAGACTTTGTCGCATCTGCTCAAAATTAGCCCTACTAAAGTTCAACTTAACAATTTTAGTCTTTGCATCTGTACTCTTACAAAATACTGAGAATTGTATTACATTATGGTCACTTGACCCTAGTGGTTCAATCACCTCTACACCCTCAATTCTATCCTGATTATTACAGAATACTAAATCCAGATAGGCTTCACCCCTTGTTGGTGCTTTAACATGCTGTGTTAAAAACAGTCGCTGATTACTTCTAAAACTCCTGCTCTTGTGCTCCTCCATCTGTAAGGTTATCCCAGTTAATATTTGGATAATTAAAGTCCCCATGACTATAATATCCCCTGTAAACTTGCCTTTTGATATTACTAAAAGATGTGTGTTGAAATTACTGTCTGAATTGGGTGGTCTATAACACACTCCTAAAATGAGACCTTTTCCCTAATATTTTCCAGGCGAAGCCACATGTCCTCACTAAGATGGGGCTCATCATCCAACTGAAGATGACTTACATTTAATTCCTGTTTGGCATAAACAGCAACCCCACCTCCTTTTCTGTTCTGTCTATCCTTCCTAAAAATGTGTATCCCTCTATGTTACACTCATCCCCATCTTTGTTATTTAGCCAGGTTTCCGTTATTGCTATAATATCATAATTGTGCTCTGCTACATACAACTCCAACTCACTTACCTTATTTTTGATACTTCTAGCATTAAGGCAAGCTATTTTTAATGTGTTAATCCTTCTATCTTTACGTGTTTGCTTAAAATTTACATTACTATGCATTTTTATTTCTACACCATTGTTTGTTCTTCCATGTATAGATCTAAATCTGGCCTGTCCTAAACTCCCTGCCCCCCATTCCCTAGTTTAAACAATCCTCGACTAGCCTACACATACGCCTCCCCAATACATTGGTGCCCCTCCGGTTCAGATGTAACCCTCACGCGAACAGGTCCCATCTGTTCCAAAAGGAGTCCCAATGCCCCATAAACCTGTACCCTTCTACCCTGCACCAAGATTTGAGCCACGTTAAGCCTTCTAATCTCCTCAATCTTACCTGGACTGGCGCGTGGCACAGGCAGAACTTCGGAGAAGACTACCTTGTCAGTTCTGCTCCTCAGCTTGGTACCTAACTCTTTGAATTTGGATCGCAGAACTGACAGACTACCCTTATGTATGTCATTTGTTCCAACGTGGACAATGACAACTGGATCCACCCCCGCTCTGGCCAAGAGCCTATCCACCCTTCCAGGGAGGTCTCCCACCTGTGCTCCCGGAAGGCAACACACCATGCGAGACTCTCTCTCTCTGGAGCACACCTGCGCTTCAATCCCCCTAATGATTGAGTCCCCAACTATCACTACCTCTCTCTTTTTGGGAACTGGTTTTGAGGTGGCCCGTTGGGGCTCCTCAACCCTGCCTACCACCTCAGAATTATCAGAGTCACCGTCCAGCTCCGCCAGGACATGATAACGGTTAGACACTTCTAATTCTGGGGTTGATGCCCCCGGACAGTGTGCACCCTTTACCTTACGCCTTGTGACCGTGACCCACCTATTCCTACCTGTCTGGTCTGGAATCTCCTCCCACGCCACCTTAGGGGTGCACACTATCTCTCTAAAGGACACCTGGGCCAAGCTCTCTATTACAACGAAGGTCAGCCAACTCCTCCTCCAGTTCAGCGACCATGAGCTCGAGGTGCTGGATCAGCTGGCATCTCTTGCAGATGTGGCCCTCATAGACAACTGGCTCTTCCAAACCATCATCTAAAAAGTCCAACATCCAACAGGACTTGCATTGCACTGGCCTCATTATTAAAATTTGATTTGGGATTACTAAGCTGCCTTAACTATATATTTTTTTTTCTTTCTTAAAATTAAATTTCTTCTTCTTTCAGCTGCTCCTTAACTTAAATGGTAACACTAAGATCTGCCACAGATATTTTCCACCTTTTCCCCTTAAACTCCTGTCCTGTTCTCCCTCTCAGCTGCCTGCTGTTTGCCTTTCTATGAGGTTCACTTTACTTTTCTCTGTCTCTTCTAACTTTGCGCTCTTCTTACTTATAAGCTCTTCACTCGCACTGTTTGTATTCCCCCGTATTAATGAACCAATACGCTGTCGCCCACTTAACTGTTCTGCCTCTGGACCGCTAAGGACTGTTTAAAAAAAAACCCTTCTAAAGGGAAAAAAAGCTTTAAAAATTCCCACACGGTTCCTTAGAGGCAACCAAAACCCAAGTTTTTAAGAGCAAAATGTATTTTTTTAATTTAAATCTCACACCACAGAACAAACCAACAACTCTCAACAGACTCTAGCGTTTGCAAAGCACACGTCAGCACAAAGCACACATGACTCTCAGCTCTGAGCACCAACCAAGTGGCTAAGATTCAGGGGACGATTAAAACGAGGGCTGCACTGACATTTCCCAGCATTCCTGTTAACTCAATGATTGTGTTTATCTATTGAACTGATTTGAAATGAGGATCAGACTTCCACTTGTTCACATGTGGTTTAAGATCACAGCACTTTTCTGGGATTCTGCTTTCCTCTTCACCAACCGTGAGTGACTGCAGATGAGGAGAATCTGCTTACACTGCGTCCAGACCTGAAGTGCACCCTGTGGGACTTTGGCTTGAAGAGAGTGTTCCAGATGTGCGTCTAAGGGGCAGCTGTGGGCCACAAAAGCAACATTTATTTCTATCACACGTTTTCATACAGGTGATGGAGCTCAAAGTGCTTTACAAGATGAAGGAAGAAAAAAGAAAAATACGGTGGCTCAGTGGTAGCGCTGCTGCCTCGCAGTTAGGAGACCTGGGTTCGCTTCCCGGGTCCTCCCTGCGTGGAGTTTGCATGTTCTCCCCGTGTCTTACTCCGGTTTCCTCCCACAGTCCAAAGACATGCAGATTAGGTGGACTGGCGATTCTAAATTGTCCCTAGTGTGTGCTTGGTGTGTGTGTGGGTGTGTGTGTCCTGTGGTGGGTTGGCGCCCTGCCCGGGATTGGTTCCTGCCTTGCTCCCTGTGTTGGCTGGGATTGGCTCCAGCAGACCCCCGTGACCCTGTGATCGGGTTCAACGGGTTGGAAAATGGATGGATGGATAAAAATGAGATCAGACAATGCAAAGTAACCAGGCCAGGAGGACAGGGAAAAAAAACTCCAGAGTGATGGAGGAAAAGAAAAAAACAAAATCTGCGAGGGTCCCAATGCCACAAGACCATCCGCCGCCCCTCTTGGCATTCTACCTAACATCAATGATCTCAGTCAGTCCTCATGGTTTACAGGCTTCATGTGGAAGAACTTGGTGATGATGGGCATGTGGACCTCTGGCCTTCAATCCATCCATGGAGGGACTGCACGGTGCTTTGATCAGGTGGTGGGGGCGCAGAACAGCAGAGAAAGTAGGGGTTAGTATGGATTGTGGAGATGTGATAAAAATGATAATTCAATGCATACCAGTGTTTCTCAGCCTTTAAGTATTTGCGACCCGAGTTTTCATAACAGTTTTAATCGTGCCCCCCTAATGTTTTTTTGAAAGGAGCCCACTAATACCAATTTGTTTCTTTTTTAATTAATGAGATATCATAGATGCATATTTTATTATACCTACTTAACTTTTATCGACATTTATCTAACTCTATATTTATTTTTCTAGTATCAGAATGTAGTTGAAGTTCATTTGTTTCTGTATTTTTCATATTTCCGATTCTTGTTTTCTTTTATTCACATCTTCGCACCCCCATTTTTGTTACTTTGCACCCCCCAGGTGGGCCTGTCCCACAGTTTGAGAACCACTGGCATATACAGCAAACACTAAAATGAAAATATGACAAAGCCATGTTACAATAACGGGTTTTTTTGCAGTTTTTTAAAGTGCTCCACCGTATCAGCCTGGTGAATTTCTATTGGTAAACTCGTATTCCAGATTTTAGGTGCATCACAGCAGAAGGCCGCCTGCCTCACCACTTCTTTTAAGTTTAGCTCTTCGATTTATAAGCCGACCCTCATTTGAAGATCTAAGGTTGTGATTTGGAGAGTAAGATGACAGGCATTCCACAGTATAGGATGGAGTGAGATGACTTAAGACTTTGTAAAGCATACGCAGTATTTTACAGTCAATTCTAAATGGCACAGCTCACCAGTGTAGTGACATCAGAACTGGGTGATTTACTTTCCCTAGTTAAGATTCCATTCTGCACTCGCTGCAATCGATGTGAAGTTTATTTTGGGTGGTCCTCAGAGGAGTGGGTTACAGTAATCTAGCCCAGTACTTCCCAAACTCGGTCCTGGGGACCCCCTGTGGCTGCAGGTTTTTAGTTTCAACCGATTCATAATCAGTGACAACACCTGATAACACTGAGCAAATTTAATGGTCATGGGAGACTTATCTACAGTAACTGTAAAATGATCTTGATAAATGTTTATGCACCTAATGTTGATGATAAGGAATTTATTCAAAATTTATTTGCATCCATTCCCAATCTGAACAGTCATAAAGTTATAATGGCTGGGGACTTTAATTGTGTTCTAAATCCACTTTTAGATAGGACTTCCTCCACAAGGGGAACGCCATCTAACACCGCAAAAATAATTACAAAGTTTATAACTGATCACAACTTATCAGATCCTTGGAGGTTTTTAAACCCAAATTCAAGAACATATTCTTTCTACTCACCAGTACATCATTGCTACTCAAAGATTGATTACTTCTTGCCTATGATTAAATCTTGCAAATACGATACTATTGTTATGTATTTCTGACCATGCACCTATGATCTTGGAGCTAAAATTACTAAGCCCCATACACTCACCCCGCAGATGGCGCCTCAACCCTGACGAGAGCTGACGAGAATTGTACGGAATTTATATCCAAACAAATCAACTTCTTTCTAGAGACAAATACACCCCCGAGATCTCTGCAGGAATACTCTGGGAAACTTTTAAGGCCTTCTTAAGAGGACAGATTATCTCATATCTTTACCACAGAAATAAATCCGAAGCCAAGAAAGTAGCAGAGATAAAAAGCAAAATTACTAAAATAGATGAAGAACACGCCAGACTACCAAGCGAGACTCTACATAAGAGGAGGCAGGCTCTACATTCAGAACTAAACCTCTTGACAACTAAAGAAACTGAACAACTAATCTATAAATCCAGACATCATTACTATGAACATGGAGAGAAAGCTAATAAGCTTTTAGCTCAACAAATTCACAAGCAAAAAGTGCGCAACGCAATCTCGGTAATCACCAACACGAACGGAGATAAAATCATCGAACACAAAGATATAATGCACACTTTCAGAGACTACTATAAATCCCTGTATACTACTGAGTGTAAAGAAGACAATACACAATCTAATGCATTTCTGGATACATTACTGTTTTATCTTGGTAGAGTTATATATATATATTGCTCTACTTTCCCCTATTGTATTATTAATATGCAGCCTTTGAATGCCTAATCTCACAGACTTACCACTGTTTATAACGTATTATTTTATATACTGTAACTTCTCCCCACCTTCCCTTCTATATTTATAACCTCAGGCAATTAGATGTAGAAAAAGACAAGCAGGAGTTAAGTTACACATAATATAATGTATTACTGATAATATTCATAAATAATCACAAAATGCAAAGTACATTTGAATATTGGCAAACATACAACCTGATCAAATGGTGATGTGTAATTCAGGTGGCACACAGACTTGTAGTTACTTAAAATGTCTCTAGTTAAGGAATCGCTGGTGCTCAGCTTTCAGCCACATGTCTGTTCAATATGGCTGCTGAGCTGTGCTCTTCATTGTGTTGTCTTCATAATCACAGGATAGCAAGAGAGATGCTTCTTCATCATATGTGGGTCAGAGAGAGGGAATGTGGTTGAGCAAGTACATTTATAGATGCTCTCTCCAATTCCTAGAACCAATAGGACATCATGGTACTTGAAGGCCTCTGAGACAAGTTAATTCCAAACAGCCATATCTCAGACCAATGGGAGAAATAGTACATCTTAACACCTCAACCCCCCAAGACCACATGTTAAGCTAACCTGGCTTTGTGTGGGAGATCAAACTGGTTTAAACCCCCCCAAATCCTGTCATAAAATTACAAAGAGACAGTCGTAAAAAGGGAGGTGGGGGGAAGGCAAACATGAATACCTCTAAATGACATTGGTTTGCCTAAATTATAAATAAAGACATACAAAACATTTATCAAGTTATATGCAAAATCCCACATCACAACAATTACCAAACTTAGTTTTTTAATTTCCATATTCTTCCCAAAACACAGAATCTGGGGAATAACTGTTCACTTAATTAGCAATTAAAAACAGAAGCTGCTTGGAACAAAATCCTGCAGCCATAGGGGGTCCCCAGGACCGGGTTTGGAATTCCCAGAATTCTAGTCAACTAAAGACAAAAGTGTAAACTCATTTTGCAGCATATTGCAAAGTTATAAGAGATCTAACTTTTTCTGTATTTCTTAAATGATCTGATTAATATGTGATTTAAAATTCAGGTCAGAGTCAATAATGACCCCTAAATTCTTTACCTCCGTCTTGACTTTTAATCCTAGTGGTTCAAGTTTATTTCTAATAACCTCATTATATCCATTTTTGCCAATCACTAAGATTTCTGTTTTCTCCTTATTTAGTTTAATAAAATGAGTCCTCATCCACTCAGAAACACAAGTGACACATTGGGGTCAGTGAGCTAAGAGAGTCGGGGTCATCAGGCGCTATTGACAAGTTGGCAGTTGTGTGTCGTCAGCATAGCTGTGGTGGCTCACGTTATGCCCGAGATAATCGGACCTCATAGAAGCATGGAGAGCCGTTCATCTTCACTTGTATTGCAGTGTGTCATTTGTCTCAATGGCTGCCCGTTTTCAACACGAGACACAGGTGCCATCGACACTCGCCTGCTTCACCTTACCTTGCATTTCTGTGCCAAATTATTCTGTGCCAGACGTGAATCCTTTGCACTTTACATTTCTCTGTCATTCAGGAATTTTCACCACAATGTTACAGTTGATACAAAAATGAAATAAATTTGCTAAATGTTGAAATTTACAAACTTGAAGAGACTATTTGAGTAACAGCTGCTTGTGTGGCATGAAGCAAGAAAAATGGGAAGACAAGCTGTGAAATACGAAGATATCAGCCAGCAGAAAACAATATGCCAGGGGAACAGGAGTGACTCGGGGGTGAAGGAGGACTTGGTGACAGCAACTTCAGGTGACAAGTAGCCAAAGGGGACATGGCACAGTTTAGTGGCCTCACAGTCTAAATGAGTGCATGACTTGGGTGGCATCTGGAGGTGGGCGAGGACTTTTACTGTGTGGTGAGTTTGTGTGTAATAAACATTCATGGGAGGCGGTGGCACGGTGGCATTTGGAAATGATTTATTTATTATTGTGTGGTAGGCAAACACATACAAACATGAAGAAGACGAGCGAGTGCAGTTCCACCATTTGACCGAAGACCAACGAGTCATCCTGAAGTGGCACTCATCATATTTCAATCTTTGACATGTAAAAACTGTACAAAACTGTTTACAAAAAATCTTTTGCCATAAAGTTAATTTTTAGTTTCACAACAGAAAGATCAGCACAATATAAATAAGACAGCTTAATAATTACACAATAAATAGAAAACCACAAAATCAGTCTGCGGTGGGCTGGCGCCCTGCCCGGTGTTTGTTCCCTGCCTTGCGCCCTGTGTTGGCTGTGATTGGCTCCAGCAGACCCCCGTGACCCTGTAGTTAGGATATAGTGGGTTGGATAATGGAGGGATGGACAAAATCAGTTCATTATTCCAGTTTCAAACACAGACATCTCCCTTTTTTTACAAAAGGACAACACAAAACAGTATAAGCTGCACTTTGTCCACTGTCTCCGAAAGAGAAGCCTTCATGTCCTTTAGGGTTTTAAATGTGAATACGAAGGGCTGAAGCGCATCTCCCCCCCATTCACTCCAACATGGACCACACAGCGCTGACTCTGCACACTCCTTCGACATGGAGGGCCATTTTGAAGTCCTGCTCTTTCCTTCTGTCACAACACGTGTGGTCTCGGTGAGAACCTTCAAAGGAGTTCTTGTTAATGACGTGTTGTTTTTATTCATGGACTGCTCATTGAACTTCATTCTCATTGAAAATCCGGTTGCCATTAAGTGTCACATGTGTCACTTTGAAAAAAACTCACAGCAATAATACAGGGTGGTGCAAGGAAACAGGAAACTTTCATCTGACATTTAATGCACGAATAAACACATTACAAAATACACTTAATGATGAAATGTATTGTACAGGAAATGCTATTAATGATGGTAATCAATTATCATTTTATGTTTTGAAGAAAACATCATAAAGGTGTTGTCCATTTCTCTGTTCACATTCTGACAGCCTGCATTGCTCGACGTTAACATATCAGGAGAAATGCCAGCCATTTCCTCTTTTTAGTCTAGCAGTGATTGCAGGACGTGTGCGGTACACTTGGCTTTTCAGATGTCCCCACAAATCACAAACTGTGAGATCATGGAATGTCACCACTGAGTGAAATGACGCGCCTTCTAAACAGCTGCCATCGATTGTCGGGCAATATGAAAAATGGCTCCACCTGGTGACTTCTTTTTTAACGTTGAACCCGTTTCTTCGAAAATTATGTACCCATGTTGTAATCGCATTTGGCAATGACGCCAAAATTCTGCAGTCACACTATCGCCATTCTTATAAAAGGCTTTCACAGTGAACGCTCGTTGTGCGCCACTCCACTGCTCCATTATAGCCTGTAGATATTCCACCTGTGGAGCACAGCAAGAGCAAAGTCGGCACCAGAAGCATTGTGTCCAGTAATTGTCCAAAGGTGAGAATACAATCATCACGTATGTGGAGAACTGAGGTAAGCAAGGCCCATCCTTTTACAACAACAACAACAACAACACCATTTATTCCTATGGCACATTTTTATACACATAATGAGCTCAAAGTGATTTACACAATGAAGAAAGAGAAAAGAAAAGAAAAGAAAAGACAAATAAGAATTAAAATAAGGGAACACTAATTAACATAGGATAAAAGAAAGTTTTGATGGCCAGGGAGGACAGAAAAAAACAAAAAAACTACAGATGGCTGGAGAAAAATAAAATCTGCAGGGGGCCACGAGACCACCCAGCCCCCTCTGGGCATTCTACCTCACATAAATGAACAGTCCTCTTTGTGTTCAGGGTTCACATGGAAGGACTTGATGATGACAGTCACGTGGACTTCTGGTCTTTAATCCATCAATGGAGGGACATCACGGTGCTTTGATCAGGTGGTGGTGGCGCAGATCAACACCATAGAAAAACGGAAAATTAACAGCAGAGAGTGTTGGGGTTAGTATGGATTTTGGGGCCACCAGGACTAATAATCATAATTAATTTGAATATACAGAGCATTAATCTAAGTACAGGATTAAACTAAGATGAAGCTCTGAGAAGGCCATATTTTCAGCAGTGTTTTAAAGAGCTCCACCGTATCAGCCTGGTGAATTCCTATTGGCACGGTATTACAGATGTTGTGATAATAATACGCCCAGGCCTGTGTCCGAAGCGCCCGTCTGGAGAATAAAAGGGAGAGAAAAATTAGGAGCTTTTAATATTGGTGCTGATATAAGAGCCTGTTTTAAGTCACTAAATGCAGCGTCCGCCTTGTCAGTCCATACCACATGATTAGGAGACCTTTTCTTTGTAAGATCAGTCAAGGGCGCTGCTCTCTCTGAAAACTAAGGTACAAACCGGTGGTAGTACCCGGCCAACCCGAGAAAGGCTTGTACTTGCCTCTTGGTTTGCGGACAGGACCACTTTACAATGGCATCTATTTACACTGTGGTTTCACAGTACCTGACCCACCAGATAGCCCAAATATTTAGCCTCCTTCAATCCAAAGAAACATTTCTTGGGATTAATATGAAGCCCGGCTTCTCCTAATGTCCGCAATACCGCAGTGAACTGCTGTGCGTGTTCCTTCCATGTGCTGGAACAGATGACAACATAATCCAGATAGGCAGCATTATACGCATTATGGGGTTGGAGCACTTTGTCTACCAGATGCTGGAAAGTCGCAGGAGCCCCGTGTAACCTGAATGGAAGAACACAATACTGCCAGTGTCTGCTAGGAGTGCTAAACAAGGTCTTGACCTTCGCAGAGTCCATTAAAGGAATCTGCCTGCACCCCTTTGTCATGTCAAGCGTGGTCAAAAATTTTGCTTGTCCAAGTCTCTTGAGGAGGTCATCCACGCGAGGCATGGGATAAGCATCAAAAAGGAAGACCTGGTTAAGCCGACGGAAGTAATTGCAAAACCTCCAACTGCCGTCAGGCTTACTAACCAAGACAATTGGGCTGGACCAGAGACTATAACTTTCCTCAATCACTCCTAGTTCCAGCATCCGCTTGATTTCCAGCTCCACTTCTGCTTTCTTTGCCTCAGGAAGTCTATAGGGGCGGTCCCGGACTATAACCCCTGGTTCAGTCACTATGTCGTGTGCAATCAGAGAGATCCTTCTGGGTTTTTCACTCACCACCTCTGAAACGGACAGGATGGCTGATTCCAGCTCCCGTCTTTGTCTATAGGTTAATTCCTCACCGAAATTAAGGGTTAGGGTTGATCCCAATTCCTCCCATCCCCGCTGACCACCTTGCGAAGCATCTGCTTGAGAGTCTGATTTAACCTCTCCACTAGACCGTTGGTTTGAGGATGATACACCGCGGTCTTTAAGTGCTTTATTTTCAGTAACTTGGTCATTTCCCTGAACATCTCTGAGGTAAAAGGTGTTCCTTGGTCTGTTAGGACTTCTTTAGGAATACCGACACGCGCAAATACTTCCACTAGTTCCTGTGCGATTGCTTTAGATGTAACTGAGCACAAGGGAACAGCTTCCGTATATCGGGTCGCATAACCCACGAGGACTAATATATATTTATGTCCCCGGGCTGAGGGCTCCAAGGGTCCTACAATATTGACCCCAATTCGTTCAAAGGGGACATCAACTAAGGGAAGGGGAATGAGAGGAGCCCGGTCCCTCCTAGGAATTTGCCATAACTAACATTCTGGACAAGAAATACAAAAACGGCGAACCTCCTCATTAATTCCCGGCCAATAAAATCTGAGCTTAATCTGCTCTAAATTTTTTTCGGAGCCTAAATCGCCTCCTTCATCCTGCCTCGTTCCCGGGTAGGTTGCATGCCCGGCAGCCCGAGAACTCAGAAACAGGCTCTGATTTATGTGGAAGAGACTTATTTTGTAGGACGTAATTTCTAGGAAATCCACTAGAGGACGGTTCTGCTCTCCCAGATTTCGAGACTGGCATGGATGATTTTACAAGCTTTATAAGCTCTTCCATAGAATAGAAATCTCCCCTGTCCGGCTGGGCAGTTTTTTGGGAGGCTCTTTAAAAAAATAAAGCAGGCTACCTGCTGTACTATTTGGCAGGTGGATAGTTCAAATGGCCTTAGCCATAAGGTCACCTGCTCCCAGAGGGCCGCAGCCTGTGTCTGGATTGATCTCTCTGGATCAAATTCCCAGTTTTATATTATTTTTGCCTGCTGGAATGGGGATAGCGCACATTTATCTGAGGCCTCAGCCCCAGTGGGCTGCTCAGCTCTCCTCTGAGAGAGCATAATAAGCCCTTTTTGTTTCTTCCCCAGAAACCAGCCCACGTCTGTACATCCCCTTCACAGTCTCCCTTTGTTAAGTTATATGCCAAGTGCTGTATTTGAGAAGCAGAGCCTGTACTAAGTCCTTCCTGACCCCCAAACGCACTCCCCTCCCCCAGAAACTTGACCCAGGGAATTTCCTACCTGGTTGATTTTTTGTTTGTGTCCCGGTTTCTTCTGGGACTTCATCCTGCCGGCTACGCCACTGTGATAATAATATGCCAAAGACATCATAAAGGTTTGGGGTAGCCACCCATATTGTTTTTCCCAGCTGCAAAAGGGTTTGTTGTATCAGAAATATCAAGTGCATTTCACATAGTCCAAACTAGAACTGGCTATAGTAGCCCAAGATGGAGGCTTTAAAGGCCTGGAGAGGAACTGATGTCATCAAAATGGCCGGAACCAGAAGTGATGTCAACAAAGGGGCCGGCTTCGGAAGTGACATCAGCAAAGGGGCCGGCTTCGGAAGTGACGTCTTCTGAGGCGCTGGAACCTTGCATGATTTCACGGGAAAGGTCTGTAGAGAACTGAGAAAGACAGTCAGTGCACTCCGCCGCCCCCTGGTCAGGTGTTTCATTACACTTACTCAGGCCCTTTAGCTGCCTCCTACTCGCACGTGTGTGACAAAGTTCATAACAGCAGAAGACCGCTCGCCTCACCACTTCTTTTAAGTTTAGCTTTTGGAATTCTAAGCAGACACTCATTTGAGGATCTTAGGTTGCAATTTGGAGTGTAAAGTGTAAGACATTCTGAAATATAAGATGGAGCGAGATTTTTTAAGGCTCTGTAGACCATAAGCAGTATTTTAAAGTCAATTCTGAATGACACAGGTAACCAGTGTAGTGATATCAAAACTGGGGTGATATGCTTGGAGTTTCTTTTCCAAGTTAAGATTCTCTTTGCAATCGATTTATGTCTTTTTTGGGTAGTCCTGAGAGGAGTACGTTACTGTAATCTAGTTGACTGAAAACAAACGCGTGAACTAATTTCTCAGCATCTTTCAGTGATATAAGACGTCTAACTTCTGTTATAATTCTTAAGTGAAATAAAATGCTGTCCTAGTGATCTGATTAATATGCAATTTAAAATTCAGGTCACAGTCAACAGTAACCCTAAATTCTTTACCTCCGTCTTGACTGTTAATCCTAATGCATCAAGTTTATTTCTGATAACCTCATTATATCCATTATTGCCAATCACAAAAATTTCAGTTTTCTCCTTATTTAGTTTGAGAAAATGACTAATCACCCATTCAGAAATACAAGTAAGACATTGGGGTCAGTGAATCAAGAGAGTCGGGGTCATCAGGTGCTATTGATAAATACAGCTGTGTGTCGTCAGCATAGCTGTGTTAGCTCACGTTATGCCTCGAGATAATCTGATTTAATGGAAGCATGTAGATTGAGAAGAGCAGCGGACCCAGGATAGAGCCTTGTGGACCAACATATAGAATATCAGGGGTCTCTGAAGTATAATTACCACAACTAACTAAGAATTTTCTCCCTGCCAGGTAGGATTAAACCAATTTAAGACCCTGCCAGAAAGGCCCACCCATTGACTAAAGAATATTGTAATCAATGGTGTTGAATGTGGTACTCAGATCTAAGAGGATGAGAACAGATAAATGGCTTCTGTCTGCATTTACCTGCAAGTCATTTACTACTTTAACGAGTGCAGTTTCTGTTCTGTGATTTGTTCTAAAACCCGACTGAAATTTATCGAGAATAGCAGGTTTATTGAGGTGGTCATTTAACTGCATAATGACGGCCTTCTGTAGAATTTTACTTAAGAAAGGCAGGTTAGAAACGGGGCTTAAATATTCAAAAGCAGAGGAGTCAAGATTAGGGGTTTAACTACAGCAGTCTTAAGATAGTCTGGGAAGACCCCCGTATCTAAAGATGAGTTTACTATGTCAAGAATATTATCAATTAGCACGCCCGATACTTCTTTGAAAGATGTTGTTGGTATTGGATCAAGGACGCAGGTGGAGGGTCTCAGTTGAGAAATTATTTTATAAAAATCAGGTAAATCTATCCCGGTGAAAGAATTCAATTTCTTTAAAATGGAGTACTGGGGCTTAAGAGGATCCACAGTGTTGGGAAGATATACGATATTGTTTCTAATATCATTAATATTTTGATTAAAAAATACAGCAATAGCCTCACAGGTTTCACTGGAAGAATTTTGGAGGCATTAAGTTGTGTTATCTGGTTTAAGAGACAATCAGTCGTAGAGAACAAGACTCTGGGATTACTAGCATTGTTATTTATATTCATAGATTAATAGCAGCGCCTCTCAAGACGGACTGTGTTGTTGTATTCTGTCATTTTAACTTTAATATCTCATAGTGGATACTCAGTTTAGTTTTCCTCCATTGATGCTCAGCTCTACAGCATGTTCTCTTTAAATCAGACACTCTTTGGGTCTTCCACAGTATAACAATGCTAGAAGATTTTTGAACTGTCTTTTCAGGTGTGACTATGTCAGCAGCAGCTCTCACCTTAGTATTAAATTTTTCCACCTTACTATTTTCATTATCCTCGCTATTGTAGTTAGCACTACAAATGGACTGATTGCTTAGAATGTTTGTAAATTTTGAAGCTGCTGATGAATCAAAGAAGCCTTTTTTAACAATATGCTTCTTGTGATAATTTTCTATCATTATTTCTATATTAAATAGTAACAGAAAATGGTCTGATAGACGAATATCAATGATCTGCTTCACATCAGCGTTTAGTCCTTTAGTAATCACTAAGTCTGACGTGTGACCTGCTTTATGTGAAGGCTGACTAATGTGCTGGCTTAGATCAACAGAGTCCAGGAGGTTCATGAATTCTTTTACTTTCGGGTCACACTGATTATCGATATGAAAGTTAAAGTCACTGACTATTAGGATCGCGTCATAGTTCGTAATTATAATTGACATCAAGTCTGAGAATTCCTCAAAGAAAGACGCATTGTATTTAGGATATCTATACTAGAAACTGAGAAACTCCATGAATAGCAATGGCAAGATACTCAAAGGACTTGAATTTACCAAAACGGACATCTTTACACTTTAACCGGCTCGAGTAAATGATTGCTAAACTGCCGCCTCTCTTACCCTGGCGATCCGCATGAGTAAAGCTATAATTCGGAGGCGCAGATTCGATTAAAACAGCGGCGCCATTACGATTATTTAATAAAAAATGAGTGGGTGAGATCCACCGTAGCCTGAGTAAAGTCAAATTATCACACACACCCCACAAGCCCAAGGTGAAGGAGGGCACTTAATAAATGACCACACAGTACAGCCTGGCCCGACCTGTCATCTAGACACTCATTTGGTGTCTGCTGTTTTCTTTGCCTTTTCTTTTTTCTACCTGAAGTACTCTTGGGCCTCATGTATAATGCTGTGTGTAGAATTCACTAAAACATAACTGGAAATGTGTGCACATACAAAAAAATCCAGATGCATAAAACGGCGTACGCCAAGTTCCACACACCTCCCCTTTATAAATGCCAGTGAACGTGAAATCTAACGCACATGTGTGTGCCTACAGCCCCACCCCAACTCCTCCCAGAATTGTGCATATTTGAATATGCAAATCAATATGAACGACTCATTCTGTTCAGTGGTTTGTTAAAAGACGACGGCACAAGCACTTGAATAAAAAGAGTTTCAGCGAATGCAAAGTGGAAGCAAGAAGAAACGTAGTCTTTGTTGGCTTACACAGCGGAATAAACAAGAAAAGGAAGTTGATGGAGTGATGAGGCGTGGCGGAGACACTCGAAATTCAACTTCAGAAAGTCACACAGCGCCCAAAATAAAAAATCAGGAGTCTCTCCCCTTGACTTTCTCGTATACTCAGATATGGGGATGGATATTTGAGGAGTAAACCGCAAGACAAGGAATAGATTTTTATATTACGTACATTAACGAACCATCAACAACAAATCAAATCAAATTAATAATATATTGAACAATTATTATAAAAGTAAAGTTGAATAAATTGGACTCTGGGCTCTTAAACACCTGAGCAGACTCTAAGGCCAGCGGTCAAACTGATAGCACTGAACTGGCCAATAGAAAATAATCTCAAAACATGCAAGCAAATCCACAAAAGACGTGGAGACTTTCTGAACCATCAACTCAAAGCAGGCTGCAGACACCCAAAAGTTCCATGAATTCCAAGAGTCTAAATACTTCTGTGTGGATTCCTCCTACTTGAAGGAACTTAAACAACTTCATGAAAGAATGTGTTTGTGTCAAATGTGGTGACACCAGGTGCTGAGCACAGGGGTGCATTTTCTTATTCACACAGTTGTATTAAATGAATAACTTCAGCCTTTCAGTATTATATGTCATGTCTGGTTGCTTTGCTCCACTGTGAGCGCTGAGGTCAGATAACATCCAAAGTGTTTGATCAATCTGGCGCACCTGATGACTGGTAGTGGACGGTCATCAGCTGTTAACTGTGACAAAACTCACCCCTATATTTAAATGTGGCTCTCTTTGCTAGAAGGAAAGTTAAGTAGCTTTGTTGATGTAACCTTGATTCCCTGCATGAGTAGTAAAGAACAAAGAAGCTCAAAAAAGGCATCAACATCTGGTGAGAGACTAAATACTCCATGGACATTTTACATGTTATCACTGAATTGGACTCCAACTTGTCGGACTTGTGATCAGGAGATGGACATCAAAAATGAAAGTGAGGTACCAGCATCAGCTGAGCACTCCCCAGTTGATCGTTTGTGTAGCTGATACACCTACAGCAGCGTTTGCCTGGGAGGACCACCACTTATGATGACAAGAGGTACAACCCATATTGTGCCACACTGTGACTGCCACCGCTGCCCAAAGGGTGTGCGAAGACAGCCACGCAGCCGGCCCACCGTACATTCCTGCTGGCCATCGAAGTGCCCCTGTGCAGCCACTGCCGCCAGAGATGCCGAAAACGCGCCAACAGCAGCCATAGCATGTAGCAACAGACGTTTTATGTTGAAATCATTGCTTTGTGTGCTTTTCAGAAAACTGAGTTTTTTGGAAAAAATATTCAACCCTCAAAGAGTTAAAATGTACCTAAGTGTGAAGAGACAACATGTGACAGAATATCTGAAGTTTAACAAATGGGCTGTGCCCACTGACATTATAAAAAAATATAACCCACTCAATGGAATTGCAGATAATTCATCCAGGATGTTCATGTTGACACGTAGCACATGAGAAGCAATAAAAATCCCCCAGAGAGCCAAGGACCCCCGACTGAGCTGAGAAGGCAGATCCACTGCGTCCCTGCCAATCAAGCGACACAGGTAAGGAATCAGCTGTCTTTATGAATCTTAAATTGCTCCATTCATTCTGCTGCTCGGATCAGGAGATGTGCTTGATAAGAGACGCCCTTCAGAAACGCTGAGGTCCAAGATGGGACACCCTAAGGGAGCAAAGTGTCGGTGACGTCCCAGTCAATGCATCCTGACTTTTTTATAGAGCTTGTAGTCCCATCACAGCGTACTATGCAGAGTGTAGTGAGCGGGGTGCTGAGTCAGGACCAGACATGCTGGCTTTAGGGGACACTGGAGCACATCAAGGTGGATCTGACTGAAGGTGAAAGCAAAGTGACAGGAATGACACACATTAACTTCAGAAAGATAAAGAAAAACAACTGTATAAAGCACATAAAACCATTAACTCCAGTCTGAATCACAGGGCAAATGAAAGCCTGAATGGTTATAAATGACATTAAGAAGGGAAAATGACAGTCGCAGAGAAATGTGACAGAAAAGACGAAAGGTGATCTAAAGAGATTCTTTCAATATTTTAGCAGTGAAAGAACAGACAAGGCGGAGGTGAACAGTCGAATTCAGCAACATTGACACAGCAAACTAAACTTGTATTTTATTGAAGTCTATACGTGTCAATAACGTCTCCAGCGTAACAGCGGCTACTAAGGAGGCACTGAGTGATCTGACAATTGTAGAGCTGCTGAGATGAAATAGGCTGAAATCAAACAAATCACCAGATTTAGTACAGAGAGCTGAACGAGGTTAGTGAGTACAGATGACACGTATTTTATGAAAACCTCTGCACACTGGGAAATACCTAAAGACTGGTGGCTGGCGAATATTATGACGTCACATAAGAAGGGTCATCAGGCTGATCTGGGTGACTATACAGGCCCGCAAGCTTAATGTGCCTCACTGGTAAATTAACAGAAGAAATTACTGAGTTAAAAGATTGAGAAACACATGAGAAGAACGAGAGTTTTACTGAAGAGTCAGCATGGGCTCAGACGAGGGACGCCATGTTTTACCAACATGCTGGAATTCTGTGAGGAAGCAGCAAAAGGATACGATCAGAGGGGTGCAAACAGGGATTATTTATGTTGGCTTTTAGAAGGCTTTTGATAAAATGCCCCGCTAAAGGCTGGTGATCAAACTAATTGAAGTGGGAATTCAGGCCACAGTGTGCAGGTGGGTGCAAAACACAGAAAGGTTATGGTGATGGGAAGCATATCAGAATTAGGTGATGTTGAAAGAGGTGAACCAGCAGGGGTCAGTGCTGTGGCTGCTGCTCTTTTTAATAAACTAAAATAAAATAGTGAGACAAGAATAGAATCGATAAGGTGGTTAAGCTTGGTGATGATACCCACCTGAGTGAAAGGGCAGATGATGGTGTGGAAGTTAAAAGAAACCTCGAGGAAGAGAGGACCAGTTCAATCAACTCGATTTTTATTCAGTCACAGATGACTACCTGGATTCAGCATTGCAAGGCAAAAGAGCAAAGTTCTATCCATCCATTTTCCAACCCGTTGAATCCGAACTCAGGGTTCTGCTGGAGCCAATCCCAGCCAACAAGGTAGGAACCAGGCAGGGCAACAACCCACCGCAGGGCACACACATCTGGGACAATTTAGAGTCACCAATCCACCTAACCTGCATGTCTTTGGACGGTGGGAGGAAACCCACGCAGACATGGAGAAAACATGCAAACTCCACGCAGGGAGGAACCCGGGAAGTGAACCCAAGTCTCCTAACTGCGAGGCAGCAACGCTACCCACTGTGCCATCGTACCACCCAAGCAAAGTTCCATTTTTCTCTATTGGCTTTTAATAATTTCTTTTTCCTCCCCCTTTCCCTTATTTCTTATAAATAAACTGAATATCGTTTACTTAAGTATTTTATTTTAGTACACTAATGGGCCATCTGATCTTATTTTTTCCACTTGTCAGATAGACCCTAAAGAAGGAAAGGTCAGCTCTCTTGTGTCAAATAGACGAGGCGTTCCTAAGAAACTGGAAACGTTCCGAGGTCATCTTACTGCACCCTTGTCTTATGGCAGACGTCTGTATGAATAACCTGCCGTTTGAGCGAAGCGGCTTTGTGAACTATTAACCCTGAGTTGCTTGCAAGCAGTTCTTTCGTCTTTCATAATGGATAATCAGCTCCATTGTTACACAGGGCCAACCAAGGCAAACTGGTCCTAGGTGAGGGATGAGACAAAGTGCGGTTCAGCAGACCTTCATGATGAACAAAAAATTTGGACGGCGTTTTCCCACGCCCAGAAGTGGGTCACCAGGGCCCCCCTCTGGAGCCAGGCCTGGAGGTGGGGCTCAATGGCGAGGGCCTGGTGGCCTGGACTACACCCATGGGACTCAGCCATGCACAGCCCGAAGAGGCAACGTGGGTCCCTATTCCCATGGGCTCACCACCTATGGGAGGGGCCAAGGAGGTGAGTTGGGTGGTGGCGAAGGCGGGACCTTGGCGGTCCGATACTCGGCTACAGAAGCTGGCTCTTGGGACGTGGAAAGTGACCTCTCTGAAGGGGAAGGAGCCTGAGCGGGTGGGCGAGGTCGAGAGATTTCCAGCTAGATATAGTCGGGCTCACCTTAACGCACAGCTTGGACTCTGGAACCAATGTCCTTGAGAGGGGCTGGACTCTATACCACTCTGGAGTGGCAGCCGGTGAGAGGTGCCAAGCAGGTGTGAGCATACTTATTGCCCTCTGACTTGGAGCCTGTTCATTAGGGTTTACCCCGGTGGACGAGATGGTAGCATCCCTCTGCCTTCGGGTGGGGTGACGAGTCCTGACTGTTGTTTGTGCGTACGCGCCGAACGGCAGTCTGGAGTATCCACCGATTTTGGAGTCCCTAGAGGAGGTGCTGGAATCTTAACTGGGAAAAGAAAATCCCAGCACATCACACCAGTCTGATGCCACTGGTGACCTGTGTCATTCAGAATTGATTTTAAAATACTGTGTATGGATTACAAAGCCTTCAATAATCTCGCTCTGTCTTATATTTCAGAATGTCTTCCACCTTACACTCCAAATCGTCACCTCAGATCTTCAAATGAGGGTCTGCTTATTATTGTAAGAGCTAAACTTAAAAGACGTGGTGAGGCGGGCGAGCGGGTAGGTGGCATTCTACTGTGATGCGCCTCAAATCTGGAATACGAGTTTACAGATAGAAAGTCACCAGGCTGATACAGTGGAGGACTTTAAAAACACTGCTAACAAGACGTTACTGTAACATGGCCTTCTCACAGCTTCATTTAGTTTAATCCTGATACTCTGTCTGTTCAATTAATTATCATTACTAGTCCAGGTGGCTCTGTAATCCCGACTCACTCCTACTCTCTCTGCTGTTGTTTTCCAGTTTTCTGTGGTGTTGATCTGCGCCACCACCACCTGATCAAAGCACCGTGATGTCCCTCCATTGATGATTAAAGGCCAGAAGTCCACATGACCGTCATCATCAAGTCCATCCATGTGAACTCTGAATACCATGAGGACTGATTGAGGTCATTTATGTTGGGTAGAATGCCCAGTGAGGCTGGGTGGTCTTGTGGTCTCGTGGACCCCCTGCAGATTTTATTTTTTCTCCAGTCATCTGGAGTTTTCTTGTTTTTTCTGTCCTCCCTGGCCATTGGACTTTACTTTTATTTTATGTTAATTAGTGTTCCCTAATTCTATTTTCTTATTTATTTTCTCTTCTTCATCATGTAAAGCACTTTGAGCTCCTCATTTGTATTAAAATGTACGACAGAAATAAATGTTGTTGTTGTCGCTCGTCTCTCCTTGCAGTCGGATGATTCGTTCGTCTGCAGACCTTTAGCACGGCTCAGTCTCCGGGTTCAAATTCAAGGGCTGTCATCACCGACATGCTAGGAGAACATGCAGCTGTTACCTGACTTAAAGGTTTTGTTTCATATCAGTCAGCATTGCAACACTTCACCTGTAATTTCTGAAAGTTACCTGTGGACCCCACAATGCTGATCTCAGGAGGTGTTAGGCCTGTTTCATTGGGGTGCCCACCTGTTATCAAAGTACTGCTAGTCGCTCTCTGCTTGTCTCTTGGTCAGTTTGTTTTTAACGGCCTAAACTAAATTCCACAGTCGGTCAGTTCAATGCACCCGTTGACATTCATTGTGTCCTTTATGTTCAGAAACAGATCCCTCAGTAAACATCTTCCTCTCTAGTTGTGTGTAGTTTGGCCATCGCTGTTGACTCCACTCAATTAAAAGCACATTCGTCACCACAAGTCAATCAGTCCGATATAAATAAAGTCAACCTTAATATATTTATAGGAACACCAAAGGAAACGCAGTCAGTTGTCTCCAAATATACAAACTATTCGCACCAAACACCAAAACCAAACTCAACACCAACCTCTCTGCCTTAGCGGGGTCCTCAGTCCCAGTCTTGGGGGGCCGCAGTGGCTGCAGGTTTTTGTTCTCACCCGGTTACTTAATCAGAAAGCCATTCTTACCAATAATTTAATTTCATGTTGGTGTTTAACTCTGCCATGTCAGCTCATTCTCGTGTCCTCGATTTTCTTCCCCTTTCTAAGGATATCATCCTGATGATCTGAAGGTTAAAATGGAGGAGCAATTCTCAGTCCTTCACTTTATTCTCTTCTAAGTATTTCATTAAACCCAATAGTGTGTGATAAATACTCACAGGTGTAAATGGTGACAAGCTCAATGGAGAAATGCTGCTCTCTTTTGTCATTTACATCTAACTGCTAATAAGGAGCCATTAAAACTAAGAATACGGCTGTTTAAGACTAAAATAAGCAATAAGGGGTCAAAATCTTAACATGCAAGACCAGTAAAGTGAGGCAGAAGTGTTACTTGATCAATAAGAGCTTCTTATTAAGTAATTGGGTTGGAGCAAAAACCTGCAGCCACTGCAGCCCCCCAGCACTGTGATTGAGGACCCCCGCTATAAAGGGAATGTGGAGTGAGAGAGTGTCGGTCCGCGAGGACTTCTGATAGCAAAGCCGTTAATATCACAACTTGATAAGAGCCGAGTGTTCAAGTCTCCTATGGAGAACACAAATACGTCCAGGAGTGGCAAATCAAACCAAAGGCAAGAGAAAGTCGAGCGGCGTGGAGGTTAGCAGTCAAAGAGTCGAGTGCTGTGGAGGCTCCTGGAGAAAATGGAAAGGATTGACTTCTCTTTCTTATTCCTGCAGTCTTGAAGTGGCGCCTAAGCTGGCAAAGTGAATCCACTTTTCACAAAGGATGGTAATATAAGAGCAGCGTCCTCCAGGGCAGGGGTCACCAACTCTAGACCTGGAGGACCACCGTGGCTGCAGGTTTTCATTCTAACCCTGTCTCTGTTTGTACTGCTAATTAACTTCTTTTGAATTCATTTTAATTGAATTGTCTTTTTAAGATTTGTTCCCCTGAATTTCTTCATCATTTCTCAGAGTTCTTCATTTCTTTCCTTAAATGGCACCCAAACAGAAATGACATGTGAAGTGAGGGAGCCAACAGAAGACCACCTAAGTCAGGGCCTCAAACTCCAACCAGCTGCCTACTGAGGTGCCGAGTCTTGTTGTTAATTAAACCCATTCTTTCATTTCATGGCTTTCTTATCGTTTATATTTTAGCACTTTAAGTGACAATTCTTACCGATCCCTCTTTGTTTCAAATCAACTTCCGTTACTTCTACCGTTCAACTTCTCTTCGATTTCCCGATCTTTGTCCACTGAGGTATTTTTCAGCCCCGCAGGTTATTTGGGATCCCTTTAAGTTTCTCAGAATCACAAATAATCGAACCTGTGCCTGATCGTCTCACATTTATTTTCTTTCAGTTCGCTGCGCGTTAAGACGTCGATTTACCGACACGCGAACTCGAAACACGAACGAGTTTACTGCTTTTACCCGAACACCCGACTGCCTAACGCGCTGAAATACAAGACCAGGAATTTAAAACCATAAACCTTATAAATGTGTGCTGATGACAGTCATCTTCCCTTAGCCTTTACTTTAATTCTTTTTACATTTTTCGTAAACTGTTACTATAATTAAGTTGTGTCTCGCACTCATAGCCGCTGGTTGCAGCCTTTTAATGGCGCGGGCCTCGAACCCGACACCGAGGACATCGGTGATTGACAAGGCTGCACAATTGTCTTGTAGGATCAGATCCTGGATGGCTGACAGTTTTCTCGATCTTAATACAAATAAAATGGTCGCGCTGTAAGCTGGTCCTCCCACCAAAGCTCAAACTGGTTTTGAATTCCGTGGCTCTTCTGTGGACTCTCGCACTGCACCTCATTTTTGACGGTCGCCTCTCATTTGATGAACTGATCAGTTCTGTGCTCGAGTGTTGCTTCTCACAGCTTCGTCTTTTAGCCAACGTTAAGCCTTGTTTTGTTATCTCCTATGGATCTTGAGAGTCACTCGTGCTTTTATCGGCTCGATTACCGCAACTCGTTGTGTCCTGAGATCCGCTGGAATCCACAAATCCCTGATCCGCAGGCAGCAGTTGGTCCAGAATGGCGCAGCCCGTTTCTTGGTTTGAGGTGAGAAGGTTTGACTCCGTAGCTCCGATCTCAGCCTCTTTCCGCCGGCTGCCTGTCAGTCACAGAATGGATTTTTAAAATGTTGCTGCTGGTTTTTAAATCATTACACGGGTCTGCTGCCTGCCGCTTATCTACCTGACTTGTGTGTTAACGGCAGCCATCAGAGCGCTTTGATCTGCCGGTCACTCAGTTGTCTCTTGTGGACCCCAAGTGCAGAACTAAGGGGGGCGGCCGCTGCACCTCCTCTGCGGAATTCTTTACCTCCTTACATTGAGGGCTCATCTTGAACTGAACGGTTTAAAGACGCATTTCTGTTCTCGTGCTTTGTGTGCCGTTCAGTGATCAGGATGGTCCTTCATCAGAGTCATTTGTTTGTTTTCTGTTTTATTTTATTTTATTCTATTTATTTTATTTATGCTTATTGTTTGTTACTTTGGCTACAGCATTACTGATGTTGTTTTAAATGTGCTCTATAAATAAGTTGGCATTGACTCCTTCCTATGCTTTGGAGTCTCAGCCCACCTACAATCCAAGTCGTAACCTTTAAATGTTCTCTGAAATAA
Organism: Polypterus senegalus; assembly: GCF_016835505.1. NCBI lineage: Eukaryota > Metazoa > Chordata > Cladistia > Polypteriformes > Polypteridae > Polypterus > Polypterus senegalus. Next base: position 4,011,043 of record NC_053166.1, on the reverse strand, counting down.
ATCAAATATAAACCTGATGGAAAGAAAGTAAAGATAAAGAAAATAAAGGAACGGCTGTGTAGAATGAACTACTGGCCATGAATATCAAACACCGCAGGGCACAGACGTGATGCCAGGTCTGCCTGACTTGTGTTTACAACACCCAGACGATGAGAGACTTCAGGGTGCCAAGTAAACAGGCCGGGCATGCCAAAGTCAACAGGTCTGTCTCCTCTTCTTCTGTTTGAGACCTGGGCAGCAGACCAAAGGAGAAGGAAGTGCCAGCACTTGGCTGATGAGGACCTACTGCACCAGGAAGGAAGTCCAGACAGAAGAGTTTAAAATAAGCCATCATTTGTATAGAAGTAAAAAAAACACAGCAAAGTATTAAAAACAAAAGTTCTGAGTGAGAACAAAGATCCCATTTTAAAATGAGAAAATTAATAAATTATGGTGCCCATGCTTTGATATGCTTGTCTCCTGCTCTGCTGGTAGATGCCCTCTGGATTGAATGGGCCATATGAGGTGAAGGGACAGCCACCTGTCATTACCAGGCTGCCAGCTCTCTGGTGACTGGTGAGGACAGCACAGCGGACAGGACATACATACGGTGCTGAGCTGGGCATCTGGACCACTCTTGGTGTCCTGTTACCAACTCTGTATAACTGAGGGTTTTACCCATGAGCGTTAGGGGACACGAGACAGGAGAACAGACTGGAATTTGGCTTTCACGAGAGATGTTATTGAATGGGTAGAAGACAGGAACACGACTGTGACCAAGAAATGGATGTTGATCAAGCGGATGGTCATTTTCTGTTTAGGGTTTTCCAAGAGTGTGGCTGAGGGACTCGGTTCATTGGATGGCCGAAGACAATGGAGTTTGAAGTGAAATCCGTTTTAGGTTTGATGGACTGCCCAGAGGAGAGGAGTGTGCCAAGGCTGGCTGCTCTCACCTTTGTTTTATCTTCTGGTGGCAGAGAGCGTTAGAGAAAGGGGGGTAAGGAGGGTTTAATATGGCCTGGGAGTGGAGGGGTGAGGATGGAGATGAAATGTCCTGTTTATTACTAAATGTTCAGACGTCTAAAGTGTTTTGGGTTTGTTTGAACTTTCTCAGGTTCCAATTTGAGCAGAAGGAAGTCAGTTTTGTATTTCAGGAAATGGAAGCAGAAGAGAGAAGGACACTCAGTTAATATGACTTGCATTTGGGCTCTTGGAGTGGGAAGACAGAATGAGTAAGACGGGCGCAGGCTGGTGCTGTGGACTGGAAGAGCTGTGACCCTTATGTGTAAATCATTGTTAGTTAAAACAGTGTGGGAATTTAAGGTCAGTTTCTCCTTCGCCTCATCATCTAAAGGTGAAGGTTATAGCAGTGGTGTCACATTTGGGTGGGGAAGCTGGCATGAGAGGAGAAGGCGGTTTGCGATGGAAAGACGTCTGTGATATCAGGGACACTGAGCTCAGCTTTAGATTCCATCCTGGTTCTTAAGTCCCAGCAGTCTGTGCTTTTCTTAAGTGACGTGGCAGTTGATAAGGTGGGCCAATATGGTGCCAAGGGCTAAGGAGAGACGGCAGCAGATCTGAGGAAGAGGTGTGCCAAGTTTACAGATGTGAGTTTGTATTGCAGACAGAAGAGGCTGATGTGGCGGTTTGGAGAGTCTGGACGATGTCATGAAGGACTAGAATTGGGTAATGGTGTGTGTGGTGGAGTCGGTGGGAGATGGACTGTATAGACGAGGTTTGTCACAGACAAATAAGTGATTGAGACCAGACTGTGGGCAAGTGGGCACAATTAAACCCACGGTTTGGGAGTGTAGCTGGGCTCAGGCCTCTTGATATGGTGATAATAATATTAATACATTTTTTTGATATAGCGCCTTTCGCAGAGTCACAGAAAGAACAGCAGGGTATTTGGAACATCGGATTGAAAACTTTTCTGCATAAACACTAAGACAGATAAACACAGGAAATACAAAGCAATAAATAGATATGTTTATTATATTGAATACAGGAATGAACTCAAATCTGTGATTGTGATTGATGATGGGGGTGACGATGACTTTGAAATGTGACTGTTTCTGGGATGGACGTCATTAACCTTACAAAGTTAGTGCTCAGCTGCTGGTAGAGGCCTGGGCCCCCCTCGATCCTCTTTGCCACCCTTGTCTACAGGCACATTACCTTTGGGCTGGCACAGCTTAGCTTTGGTCATTCCTGATGACCCCTCAGCCTGGCCACTCCAATAACTTGGCCTTCTTGCCAGTGAGATGGCTTCTCCACTTCTCCTCATCTCATCTTCACCACAAGCTGCTCTTCATCTCACCTCCTTTTCTCTCTTTGACCCAAAGTCACCTCCAACTCCAGACTGGACAGTTCATCTGGAACAAAATGACCAAGTCAAGGAAAACTTGACACCTGGATGATGAATTAGCTATTCAATTATATAAAGGAACACATGGACTAAATGGTCTGCTCTCATTAGTTGGTCTTCTTATGTGACCAAAATTGATGGCTCATGACAGCACCCAAGATGACTGCAGCCTTGAGCTGTGATCTTTGTGGCCAGCAGGCTCTTACCAGATATTGTCAATCTTACCTGTTTCTTTGTGATGTCCCAGGTGATTTGGGTGAAGTGTCCCTCCTTCTGGGTCACCTGGATTACGTCTCAGGACATTCTCTGTAATTGCAAAGCTTTTCTGCTCTTCTTTTCTTGTTCCAATTCCGTAAAATGTTTAAAAACTGCCTGATTGTTTCCAACTGTGGAGAATCTGTGTCACCCACATCATGACAACTGTCTTTTGTAGGTGTCACCGGTTTGTCACCTACTGCTACCAAGTCACAGAGCCTTCCCTGCTAAAAAAACAAAAAACTCAGAGACATGAGGGGTTTGGTGAAAATTAAACACACGGCCACAAGTCATTTCTGGATGTGAAAGTGAGGAAGAATTTAGTGAAACAGAGAGACCCTCAGAGACTCTCAAGCACACCAGATTCTGTCCTAAATCACGGACATGTGCAGATGATGGCAAACCAATTTTTCAAAGCGTCACAGAAGCTTCAGAGACTTGGTGACAGTAAGTCAGGGTGAGGGCTGGCATGTGAAGAGTGGAGAGAGGTGGCCAGGCAATCACCTCGTTTGGCACTTTGGTCAGGGCTGAACTCTCCTAAAGCCACATGATCATAGAAATACAAAAATGAAAGTTAGGTGTGAACTGTAAGAGTCCGTCAATTCCTGTACTGCCTTTGGAAAAATTTCATTTTAAAAGTTTGACATTTCTCAGAAGTGACATTCACACACAATTGAATTCACACTGCAAGAGTCAGAGAGCCCAAAAGCTACTCGTCACCACCAGATATTGGCGCATGTTCTCATGATTTCCTCAAACCTTGTAGTGTTTTCATTGATTATCATTTGTTGTTTGTTTCTGGAGTTTTATTAACCTTTTTCATTCGCAGTGCCTTCCAAATATCTCTTAGGTTCACACGGCTTGTGTTTAGTTAGGAAGGAGAGTCTGAAACTGGCGAGGCGTTTAGAGAAACGTGAAGGAAGAGTGACACAGATGAGGTTCATTTTGTGTTCAATTTCACATTCACTAAACTCTATGAAAACAAACGTTTAGGGTAAACAGAAGTGAAGATGAAGAATTGGTTTGTTTTGTGTGTGTCATTGTTTTTAAGTCACCCTTTTTAATTTTTTCTTAAAACTAGAGAGCTTCACCCCCTGCTTGCTTTGCTGGGGAACACCACTGACAGAACACGTAGGGTGAGAAGTATTTAATATTTTTTATGTGTTCTTTGACTGATCTTCAACAGATAACATGGCTACTTTTAAATCAAGACAGATATATGGATTGACGAGTCAGCACAAGGGCGCTGGAGTTTTGTCTTTGAGGTGTTTGCACCTTCTCCTCATATCTCTGTGGGTTTTTCTGCAGACATTCTGGTCTTCCTCTGTCATCCTCAGTGAAGAGCACAGAATGGACTAAATGTTCTACAGAGGAGCTGTGCAGCATGTTGTGTCATCATATGGGGTCAATTTCCTGCTTCATGGCCCACCAGCTCCCTGGCACTGAGCCATTAAGACCATAATGGACATCTGAAAAGAACATCAGGTCATCCATCAAACTGACTATGCATCATAGACCAGAAAATGACACCCAAGACAAATGTTTTACAAGGAAGACATGGAGAGTTTTGGGACTGCCAACTCAAAGCCCACCTCTGAAAGTGGTAGGAGACACCAGAGAGCTGTGACAAGGGTGGGAAGACGTCTGTGGGGATTCACCCCAGGTGACGGCACTCCAGAAACTTGTCGTGAGGATATTTGTATATGCCAAATGGGGTGACACTGCATGCTGAACATGGCGGGTGTCCTTCAGAATTTATGAGCATTGAGACACAGAGAAGATCAGGTGGACGCCATCCGTTCTCGCATATCAGTTTAGTGATGAAGCTCATTGGCTCTGACCCTGACATGCATCATTTCTTTATCACATTATCTGGTTACCTGGTGAAGGTTATGGAGGTGAAAACTTTGCTTTCTTAGTTGCGTATGCAAAACAGCCGGAAAATAAAATTTACCCAAATTTGAGGAGATAACATAAAACAAAGGCTGAGCTGCAGAGTTTAATTAGAGGGCTGTGCTCTCTGAAAAATTAAAAATATACAACATTTGGGGAAGTCTTCAGGATTCACTGGAACTGAAGCGCTCGTCCAGGATGTTTATGTTCACACTTGAGAAGCCACAGACGTCATGGACCTCACACCTCTTGTATGCAATAAAAAGCCGCCAGAGAGCCAAGGACCCCAGAATGAGCTGAGAAGGCAAATCCACTGGACCACCAGCACATCGAGTGACACAGGTAAGGAATCTCCTGTTTTTATTAGACCCACATTACTCCATGTGCTCCACAGTTCTGATCAGGAGACCCACTTGATAGAAGACACTCTGCTGTCACATTGGGCTGCTGAGGTCCACGATGGAACACCGGGAAGGAGCAAAGAGATGGCGGTTTCTCAATCAGTGCACTCTTACCTTTTTATAGGACTGTTCACATCGAGGCCCATCACATTGTATTGGGCAAAGTGTTGTGAACTATAACGGTAGGCTAAGGGGGGTGCTAGAGGGCAGGGAGAGGGCCTGATGAGGTGAAAGCAGGACTGACACACATCAATAAATGGAGAGACTTCAATGAAGAAATATATTGGGCATTTCCCTTCAGTGTGACAGAAATTTGAGGGTCAATGCTGACTCACATACATAAATTGTCAAATCACGAGGGGCGAGTAGATTAATTTTGAGAGTCGCATCATCGTCATCATCATCATAACCTTCATCTTCCTTCCCTTTTTCATGGTGTGGGTAACGACAGCCTGAATTGGGGTTAGCAAGCTTTCCAATGCCCCCTAACTTTCTTCAGGCGTGCTGGTGGGCTTATGTGACTCGATCATCCATATAACTGAAGAGTCTGGAGATACGAACTACTGACAGGGTTACACGTGGGAGAGACCAGGCAAAGAGCGGTCCTTAATGTGAGCCTCTTTAATGTTATAATAAAAACTCAGGGAACTTCGGCCAGAACATGCTGGGATGCTGGGACCCATTCCTCTACCCAGGCTTGGAAGTGGTGCTTGCCAGTGAGGGACTGGGTGGTTAGCATGGCCTGCATAGACCACTGAGCCTGAAAAACCTGAGTAGACCTACCATGGCGGCTAACCACCCACACGGCGAATACTGAAGGTCAGTTGTAGTGCCAGTTGACAGTTGGGGTGCATTCCTCAATTCTGTCACACTTTTCAGACGTGGCTGTGCTTTCTGTGCTGATATTGTAGCTCCTTACGTTTAATCACCAGTCACACCAAGTGTCCTCAAAACAGACCACATATGACTTGCTCTGACTACACCGATAGCTCACTTCAGAGATGTAAACTTCAAGGGAGTTCCTTTGTAAAACCAGCTAGTCTACAGGTGCCAGCTCCTGGTCTGCCTGGTGGGCATAAGCAGGTTCAAAAATGTTTGGATGGAACTGTAGAGGAAGAACAGACAGAGCAGACACTGCTGAGCTGCTCTCCTCATCCCTTCTTTAGATATCTGCAAGACCCACCGAAGCCTGGGGAATGTCGGAGGACAACAGGTCCCATAATCAGAGTTTCTTGGTAGGCCTGAGTGTGAAGGATCATCACCCCAAACAGAAAGATTCTTTAATGCCATCTAGATGCCCAGGATTGGATTGTCAGTCTTATGGTAAACCAATCAGCGCCTTGTCAGAGCAGGGAGATGGCACACGATGTAGAGGTTGGCACCTCTTCCTAGGGATGCCCTGATTATTTTTTTAGGGTGATACCGATAACTGATTTCATGTTACTTGATGGGCTGATTCCGATTTTATTTTTCTTTATCACTTTAAAAAACGTTTTACACTTCGCTCTGAGTAACCAGACGCATATCAGCCTTATGGCCGAAGTGTATTTTTATAATTAAACTGTAGACCACTGGTGTTAACTGGTTATTTTTATTAACAAAAGAAATTCTAAACACTTTTCAGTCACTGACCATAAAAATACTAAAATAAGTAAAATTCCATTAAATGCATAATTTAACTAAGAAAATATTTACAAAAATATATATCCATAATACATATGGCTTAAAAGAAAAGAAAAAAAAATTAATTACTTCTCAAAAATGACAGGCTGTCATATTATTTAATTTTTCTGTAATGTTCCTGTCTGAAACAAGGCTTCATTACACCACTTCTGTAACAAGAAATATAAATACAGAATATAAAGTTATTTCACACAATCAGTTAGTTAATATTGGCAATGAAACACTTTGTAAATTTAAATATATTTGTACTTGGAGGCTTTAATCATTTTTAATCATTTATTGCACTGCACCTTTTTTCCTGTTACAGTTTATATTTATTATATTTGTACAGATGTGTGTGTTTTTTGTTCTTCAGTATATCAGGTATTTATTTGTAATTCTTCAGTTGTAATTATAACATACGGCTACTGTAGCTGCTGCTGGGTAAGGCAGGATCAAGCACGGATCAAACGCCTGCCGAAAGAAATCTCTCAGTCCAAAAGTTTGTTTTAAAAGATTTTGTGAAAATTCAAAGCAAACAATCCACACAAGAAAAAAGAAAAAATGTTACACACGTAGAATAAAAGGCAAAAAAAAAACATGGGAAACAAATATCTCCTCTCTAAAAGTCGCCTTTCTCGTCAAACTTTAGTTTCTATACTTTAAGATACTTTACTTCACCTTCAGTGCGCTCTAAACGTACGCCGCTGCTCGTTCAATAGCGTTTGTTGCATTTCATACTACTGGGCACGTTAAGGTGCGGTTTAAAACCGTGTGCCCTTCAGGCCTTACGCTTGGCAAGGCAGGTCGCTACTGAGACTGATCTGCGGTCAGAGAGACATGAAGGAGTTAAAATAAACCAAATTAATTCATGAGAACCTCCCATAGATTAGGCACCCCCTTCGCCCATTTCCTCACTGAGCCCCCACTGTACCTTGTGCCATACACAATGAAAAGCTAAGGATGATGATGATGATGATGATGATGATGTGGCAGTCAGTTTCACCCGCTGTGCACATCAACAGCTCAGCTTCTCTGACAGCTGAGCGTCTTTTATCAGCGCATCTCCTGAGCGGAGCAGAGCGGCTGACGGAGTAACTGAAGTTTACGAAAACCGACGGTCCTTACCTGTGTCGCCCACCTGGCAGTGCCACAGTGGATGTGCCTTCTTGGCTCAGTCTGGGGTCCACAGCTCTCTGGGAGCTTTTTATTGCACAGAAGAGGTGCGGGGCTCATGACGTTGGTTTGCTTCTTCTCATGTGCCAAGTGTCAATATGCACATCCTTGAGGTGTTCAGTAAATCAGTACCTCAAAGGGTGGATCTCAGTTTTTTTTTTTTGATTTTGAGTTGGCACAGCCCTGTCGTTAAACTCCAAAATAATCCAAGCTATTCTTTTTGTGTTGTGTGTTCAGTTTTTTGCGCTGCTATTCGCACACCGAAGAAAGAAAGCAAAGTTTTTTTCTGTCAAACCCTTCATCAGGCCACCAGTAAATCATTTTAACAAACCCACCTAACCTAACGTGTCGGCCGTCTCGGAATTCAGCAAAGCAGACAAGCAGGCGCTGCACCCCCACACTCAAAGGCCGCTTTCGCTTTGGCAAGTTTAGTCATTTTGTCACTCGGTCAGTCAGCCGATGTCTAACCTGTCAGTAAAGAGCAGAGTCGCCAGTCCCAGCTGGCACAGGGCACAAGGCAGGAACAAACCCTGGGCAGCATGCCAGTCCATCACAGGCTGAACACACACACAACCTTGTTCCAGTCTGGTGTCATCAGTTCACCAACCTGCATGTCTTTGAGAGGAAACCCAGGTAGACACGGGGAGAACACGCAAACTTCACACAGGGAGGACCCAAGAGGTGAACCCCAGTCTCCTTACAGCGAGGCAGCAGCAGAACCACTGTGCCACCGTGCCACACCCGACATGTTGTGTCCATAACTACACTTTGAAATCACTTTAGTTTATCTTGTCCGGTCACCTCCTGACTCACCAGTACAAGAAAACCCCTCATGTGACAAACCGCTTGACTCGCTTTGATCTCGAGTTGAGACGTTGAGCTTTTTGCAGTTACTCCTTGTTTATGACCCAAGACCAGAACACCTTTTGTTTGTAGTCTAGACCGTGTGTGGGCCACAGTCTGTACAGACAATTAGAGGAACCCAATGGGGGTCTTCAGCAAAAAAGATCAGCGGGACTCGAAGTTGTGTGGGCCACATCAGCTGACCCCAGGACTACACACCTCTTAAGGGGCTATGAGGGGTCAAAGTTACTCCTTTTACAAAGTGTTGAAAAATAGATAGAGAGATAATGTGAAAGGCGCTATATAGATAGATAGATCAATAGATAGATAATTTTAAAGGCTATATATATAGATAGATAGATAGATAATGTGAAAGGCACTAGATAGATAGAAAGGCACTATATAATAGATAGATAGATTGATTGATTGATTGATTGCTGGTAGGAGTGGAGGAGACAAAGAAGACCAAGAGAAATAAAGAAAGAAAGAAAGAAAGAAAGAAAGAAAGAAAGAAAGAAAGAAAAAGAATGAAAAAAATTAAGAAAGAAAGAAAGAAAGAAAGAAAGACGGTGTGCTGTGCTCTCCATATACTCGTCTGTTTACTCATCAATTACTGTAACGCACTCCAAGGCGCTATAATAGACACGAAAGGCTGCTCTTCTACAAAGCTGGCAAATCCCAGACCCGAGAGTCCTGGCTGTCAGTGTCAGTGGGTGTCATAATGCCAGTCTGCTCACCGCCACCCAGAGCCCTGCCGTCAGACTGCACTCCAACAGCTCTGTGGCGCCACCTGCTGCTCAGGCTGTGTTTGTTCTCCCTGATTCTCCGTTTGTTTGCTGTTTTGCGGTGCAGGGGTTTGTTGGGGTCTGTGGACGTCACACGTTGTTTTTGAGATGACAGTGGTGACTCGTGGTGTGTTTATGGAGACCCTTCAAAGACTTTATATCCTTTATGTCTACAAATCAATCGTCTCTCACGGGTTACACTGCGGCTCCTCTCATTTCAACAATAGGACCTTCACAAATTGACCTCCCGTTTACATCTGCAGAGCCCAGCAAACTGAATTATTGTGTGGAGAAAACTGTAGTGATTGGCAAATATGTGAAAAACATTTCAGTTGTTAAATAGAAATGCAGAGTTGAAGAGAATTGACTTGAAGAGAATTGTACGTGTTGACGAATAAAGCAGTCAAGAAGTTTTCCATTAGTGTGCGACATTTTGATATTCATTATAATTATTTTATAAATGTTAAAGATTGCGAGGAGTCACTGGAGAGGCGGTCGTAGATACAGGGAGCACTTATTCCCTTATGAAATACAGCTTGTGGGAAAAGCTTAAAGTGCCTCATGAGCAGTTTACGGGAAAGTGCAAAAGTAAAATTCATTCAAGCGGATGGAAGGGCGCACGGGGCAAAGGGCAGGGTGCCAATGAGGCTCTGCTTACATGAGACACACTGGGAGTCAGAAGTTTACATCCTGGAAGATGACCACCTGTCAATGCCCTTATTACTGGGAATGGACTCTCTGGTGTCGGTAGGTCTTTCCATCGACCTGTCACGGCTGGAGTACGAGTTGCGGGGGGTGAAGTCCATCGTTTTGGGACGAAGGCTCAAGGTAATCTGGTTTGGTCTAACTTGTGTTATTACCTCGCGCAGTTGGTGGACGAGCTGTGACGATGTGGGTTCTGGCTCCACGCTCCCATGGCTGTTTGGGAACCCTTGAACCCAACACCGTCGATAATGAAACCGAGAGAGCTAGTCAATGGAAGCAAATAGACAATTGAGCAAGGGGTGGTGCAAAAGTGAATAGTGCTTTTATTTAAACAGTCAAACAAAACAGGTGTTCAAATAAATGGTGCAGTTCATTCAAAAAGTTCTTCATTAAATAAATAATCTATAAAAGGTAAAACGTGGAGGTTAAAATAATAAGAAAAAGCAATCCTTTAAAACGAGGTAAAATGTTTCTTACAGGAAGCAATCTTTAAAACAACAAATCCGGTGTAACGTTTCTGTTAGCGTCTCACCTGCTTATCCCGTTAGGGCTTAGCAGCAGGCAAGACGCTCTCTGCAGCTGCCCTCCAACAACACACATTCGAGACTGGAGACCTCCCAATCCCTGGCTCCGGTATGGCACTCATCCCAGCCTCGGAGAACTTGGTTTCCACCAACGGCCAGGTCGCCCACGTTGGGGATTCCAACCACCAAGTCTCCCGACTTCCGCTGCCTTTCTGCGGCCAGTCGCCTTGCCTTGGACACTCCCGCTACATAATCGCTCAGTGGGAGCGACATCCAACTCAAACGCCTGGGTGTAGGCCCAACACCCCAGCTTCCTTACAGCTGCCCTCGATCGTGCGCTCACCACACGCACGCACCGCGTGTCTGTCTCTCCTGCACCGCATGCTTCCTCGCTCCCTGTAACCTCCGTCCTCTTTCCTTTCCTTTTTCTCTCCGATCGTTTCTTTTTTTTCCCCCCACAACCGACTCGCGCTTCTTTTTTTATAACGTGAGGGGCCATCACAGCTGTAGCATTAGCCACGGGAGCAATCACGAATGTGGGCAGTTCCTCACCTGTGCACACGGTGAGAAACGCCCACATCGACGACTGCCCCGCGGCTCGCCACAACATCGCCCCCCCTCACGAAGCCGCCTCGGGTGCGGTGATTATTTAAAAATGGCCTTTGCTCAGTGAGTTGTGGACCCATAACACCACACGAGCCCAGCCCAGTAGAGAAGGCAATTCTTGAACAGCCGGAGCTCGTTCAGCCTCTGCTTAGGAGGTGGCACTCTGTGTAGTCGACAAATTGGGTCGGTCTTAGGTGGTGTCTCACCACATTCACACAGTCGACCCTGTCCCGGTTTGGCACAGAGCCTACAGAGTGTCGCCTCTGAAAAGAGGAATAATCAAGGAGTGGGTTGACCAGATGTTGGCGGATGGGGTCATCGAGCCTTCAACCTCATCGTGGGCTAGCCCTGCGGTGCTTGTTCAAAAGGCTGACGGGACCTACCGATTCTGTGTGGACAATCGGGAGATGAACAAGAAGAACTTGGATGATGCTTACCCCATGCCCCTCATTCATGAGATCTTGGAGTCTTTGCATGGGGCAGCGGTGTTCAGCTCCCTAGATTTGAAGTCCGGGTATTGGCAGGTGAGGATGGGGAAGAGTAGCATGGAGAAGACCGCCGTCATCACCCCGGAGGGGTTCCAGTTTTGGGTAATGCCCTTTGGACTTAAAAACGCTGGGGTGTCATTCCAACGGCTAATGGAGCAGGTCCTCCGGGGGCTTCATCGTCGTATTCTCCCCATCTGTCCCACAAAATCTAAAGGACCTCTTCTAACGACTGCGTAAGGCTCATCTTACACTCTACACCAAGAAGTTTAGATTTCTACAAGACCATCTTAACTTCCTCGGCCATGTGGTGTCGGCAGACGGGGTCCGGGTGGACCCAAAGAAAATTAAGTCCATCTTGGACTACCCAGCACCCCAGGAGGTAAAAAGTCTCCAGCGCTTCCTAAGGATGGCTGGGTAGTTCCATAAATTTGTGCATGGGTTTGCTGACATTGCTGCCCCTTTGTTCCAGCTGCTGAGGAAGGGATCCCCTTGGGAGTGGTCGCCAGCGTGCCAGGACTCCTTTGAAAGACTCAAACACGCACTGACATCACCACCAGTCCTGGCACAGCCTGATCGATCATTAACCTTTCAGGTCCACACTGACATGAGTGACCTCGGGCTCGGTGCCGTTCTCTCACAAACAAGTCAAGGAGAGGAGAGGGTGGTGGCTTATGCCTCACGGTCACTAAAGGGCGCCGAGTATAATTATTCCACCACTTGAGAAGGAATGCCTTGCTGTCGTGTGGGCCATGGAGAAGTGACGTCACTTCCTGGAGGGAACTTCATTTGAAATCTACACGGACCATAGGGCTCTGAACTGGGCATTCAATTGCCCGAAGGCCACGTCTAGGCTGACCAGGTGGGCATTGCGCCTCCTATAGTTCACATTCAAGGTGTGCTAACGGAAGGGCTGTGCTAATGTTGTGCCCGATGCCTTATCACGGGTTCACGAGCCTGCACCGGTGGTATGTGTGGTATTGGTCTCTAAACCTTGGCCTGATCTTCCCCTGAACATGCAGTAAATTGTTCAATCTCAAGCAGCCAGTCCGGTATGTCAAGATTTGAGAGAGGGCCGGGGGGGAGGCCTGACCACATACATTATAGGGAACTTCAAGGGGCACTCTATCGCTGTGTTCCAACAAAAGATCGGGTTACCATTATCAGTTGGTAGTGCCCAAGACACATGTGCCCAAGTTCCTACAGTATTACCATGATAGCCCGATCGGTGGTCACCTTGGATGTACAAAGACACTGTTTAAAATCCTGGAGGTGGCATGGTGGCCAATGATGCGTAAAGACGTCTGGAGCCATGTCCAGACTTGTACCACCTGTCAGCAATACAAAACCCCACCTGGTCTCCCCTCAGGACAGCTTCAGCCAGTAACCATCACTACCCCCGGGGAGAGCCTAGGCATGGACCTAATGGGACCATTTCCTGCCAGTAAGGACCGGAAGACCTACCTGATGGTGGTTGTGGACTATTTTACCTGATGGGCGGAGCTATTCCCTATGGCTAATGCCACCGCCAAGAAGATATGTTCCAAGGATGAGATCTGAGCTGCGGTTCGCGTTGAACACGGCGGTGCACGACGTTACGGGTGAGACCCCCGCATTGTTAGCTTTAGGCAGACATATAAAAGGTCCACTAGAAAGAATAATTGAGCACAACCCACCCAAACCAGACACCTCAATACATGAGCACTTACAGAGTATACAACAAATCACACAACGGGTGAAGGAGAGAATGGTGAGGTCGCAGTCCAGACAGTCTCAATCGTACAACCGGAGACATAAGCTTGTACAATTCTCGGGTGGGGAGAAAGTCTGGATCAGGACTCATCCCCTCTCCAAAGCATCAGAAAAGTTAATGGCGAAACTGGCTCCAAAGTGGTTCGGCCCGGCAACGGTGGTCCAATGGAAGGGTCCGGTGACCTATGCATTAGAGTGGGGATTGCTGGGGACTAAGAAGGTAGACACTGTGAACATCTCAAACCTCAAGCCTTGGTTTGGCCGTACACCACTGCCTTTTGTAGCTGTGCTACTATCAGTAAAAACTACATCTCCCAGCAGTCCCTGTAGGGGCTGTTGGGGTCAAAGGTGGTCAGAGGAGTTTAAAAGGAGGGCAGGTGGCCAAGGAAAAAAAAAGTGTTTTCTTGTTGTTGTATTTTGTGTTTACCTGTCGGATTGCCTTCTGTTAATCAAGTCATATTTAGTCGCTGTGTCCTGGATTGTGTCGATGTTGGGGTCTCCATTGTCTGTCTAGCTGCGTGCTGAGGACTGTTTGTGTATTCACGTCTTTCCCACAAGTATAGCAGCGCTGCTGAGCCATCCATCTGTCTTCACCCTTACAGTGTCTACCGGTAGGACTGATTTTTCATTCCCTTACAACGTGCAGATCTCTGGACTCACTCTCGTCATCTCTCATTACATCCCGTGTGGTATTCCATGGACTTTGCTGTGTGGTGTTTGTGTTTATATGTTTTTTGTAATATCGCCGTAGGAGTACAGGGTGGTATTATTTATAATATTTCATTTCATTATATTCTTTAATTGTCGTTGTTCCCCAGTGTGCTTTATTTTGTCTCAGTTTGTGAGTGTGTGCAGCTCGAGCCAAGGCTGAGGGCGTCCCTGGGATCCTCTAATAAAATAATGAAATCCCCGTCATCTTGATGGTGTGAATCCTAGCGGCACCTGACCACTACAGACCAATCCCAGCTTTTCTGACTGAGACTCCTGAGCTCAGACTTGGAGGTGCTGATCCACATCCCAGCCACAAATCACTCGACTGCATCTGGAAGGTCACAGTCGGGTGTGACAAAGGGGACATCGTCATCTACGTAAACGGCCTCTCCACATCCTCGGCTGAGCCATGAAAACCTCAAGACCCCAGCAGCAGGACCACCGCCACATCACACTGGTCAGAATGCCCACATCAGACATCTCAACTCTCTCAGACCCATCATGAACCCCATCACACTGTGTGGCTGGTGGTCTTTAAGTCACGGCTCCCATCCTGCAGCACACCTTCACTGCCATTCCATTCATTTCTTACAGTGTTGTGTGGTGCTGCCCATCACTACTGCGGTCAGCCAGCCAAGATCTGAAGCCCACCTCCAGATGACCACCCATTGGTTACGGCCATCAGATTGTGGCCACTGCTGAGTTCACTTATGTCATATGAGGTGGCCTGTTAGTCACAAAGCAGGCGAAGGAGAGCAAGTGACATGTCTTAGTACTGCAGCTTGTCCATCCTAAATGAGAAGCGAGAAAACAATACAGAGAACAAGACAGCAGGATGAATGCTAGATGTGTTTTTATTTAGAAACAGCTGAAGTGTAATGAAGATCGGACATCTTTAGTGTCTCTCGTGGCTTCACTCCTTTTTCATCCTCAGCATTGGCCATTCGTTTCTCATGCAGACAAATGGAAACTGATTTTCACAGTTGTTGTTATTCCAGCCTCCTGGACCTGAAAAGAAACACAAGAGGAGAGGTGATGACAACACTGGAGGAGCAGCAACTCACAAACTCGCTTTGAGATTTGAGGGACTGGACAATGTCGCCATCTCACCCGCCAAGTGCCGGAAAGTTGGACCAGCAGTCGGCGTGCAGGTAGCGCGGTGGATGACATCGGAAGGAAATTCTCAAGGCCCAGCTGCCTGGTGTTACGCCGTCACCAACGTCAGCAGGGGCTTAAACCAAGAGATGCTCAAGTTCAGAGGAGGGTCTGGGTGTGATGGCAAGGGGCCTCTTCAGCAGTGTGGGTGTCTGTGTGACCAAAAAGACCACTGGGGACCCCCTCAGAGCCCTATGAACCAAAGCAGCCTCACTGATGACCAAGCCGCGTGATCTCCACTCGCCAAACACAAAACACCACGAAACACACTGCATTAGTAAAAGTCTGATCAGCTGTCTGCTAAGGAGCTAAGTGGGGTCTGTGGGGTCTTAATCTGGGCTGGCCAAAATGATTGAAGTGTTGCCAAGTGTTGTGGGCACTTAATGACGTCACTCGCAGGGTGGGTCAGCTCGCCCAGTTTTTCAATGAGCTACGTGTGACCTATGAAGGCTTTTGTTGAATGACGGCTCGCTCGGGCAGAGCCCATCCCAGCTAGCACAGGGCACAAGGCAGGTGCCAGTCCATCTCAGGGTATTGGACTGGGCTCTGTTTTATCAATGGCCGAGTTTGATTCCTTTTTTGACATTTTCATTGAGTGATTTTTTTCCCATCATTCCCTGGAGTGATTAAAATTTAAACAGCTTGTGAATGTTTGCATCTGCTCTAGCGGTGCCACCTCATTCTTCACCCAGAAGAGCCTCAGGCACAATGGCAAGAAAAGACCCTTTGGCAATCCTTCCCTTTGCAGTAAGAATATAAATTTGTCTTGAAATGCGGCCATCGACAGTACAATAGAACAGCAAACACACGCAGTCGGCTCCCGCTGGCAACGTACAGACGCACACCCGACATCCTCAGAATATGGCGAGCAGGCGCAGCTGGAGGTCACTACCGCCAATTGGGCTCTGAGTAGACCCTCAGTCCAGGGCTTCATTCAGCTCCTCCATTGCCCACCCTGAATGCTGGACAGCGTCGCATTCATTAGACTCGTGTGTTGTTAGCGTGTTGAGCCGATTTGGCTTTGCTGACATTTGTGACTCACGTGAAGATCGGATCACATGGAGGACCTTGGAGTAGAAGTGAGTGGAGTCGTGTAGGGTGGTCCAGAAAAGCAGTGCTGTGTTTCAGCGAGGGTCCCCTCTGGTGTGGCCTTGTACTATGAGATTAGACCCTGATTCTAATGTCATGTTAAGACACCTTTGCTCTCTGGTTTTGACCTTTGCCCTGTTTTGCCCGTTTGTCCCTCTCCTGATGTGCCCCTCACGTCTTTGGTGCTGTCACTCATAGTACAATAGCAGTGAGGACCATCACTTGTAACATCCTGTTATCTCAATATCATCCACCCTCATAACCCTTTGTTTCCACAGTCAAAGCTGATTTTGGACCCATTGGCACACCATGGCATGAGTTCCACGTGTTTTAGGTTGATCTGCAGGTTCTCTTATGAAAAGCTTTCTAAAAATCCAAACACATGACCTCCTGTGCACCTCTCTGGCTGACTACTTTTTGCTTTTTTTCCATAGAATTCCAGCTGAATGTCTTTGGGATGCGAGGAAAAAACACACACAGGCTGTGACCAGGCTGCAGTCTGCCATGCCAGTGTGCCCCCATAAAATGTAATTCAGCCATCCAAACGTTATCAGGCCTGCTTGACGCCCATCCACACACACGATGACCATCCCTGAGTGTGGAGCCAGTACATCAGAGTGCCACCAAATGCCACCATGCTGCCGACTGAAGCAGCGAACTTAAAAGGCCACATGATGTGAGCGCGGGGTCTCGTTTATTCTTTTTTACTTTTTATTGGTTGAGTATTTGATATTTAAACAAAGGATGATGATTTCACTCTTATGAATCCCTCACACTCTCTTTATTCTCGTTTTATTATTTGTGACGCTCATCACGTCCTAACAAGCCCCCTGGTGGCTGCCATCCTGCTATGCCAGTCACAAGTCGATGCAGTGACAGATTTGTCTGATTTACTCGGTGCTCCAGAGTGTGTTACACGGGGGTCTTTAGGACGGTCCCACATGCTACTGTCTCACACACACACACACACACACACATTGCTCTTATTGTACGCTGTGCTCAAGTGAAGCACAAAAAAACCTGAGTGCCCCCAGAGTCCTTCACAGCACCCCAGACAATGCCAGGTTACCCCTGGTGTGGCGTCCCATCTGAACTTGGACAACACGTTGAATTGAAATGACAGCGGCCACCATTGCAGTGGTCATCTTCATCAGCCCTAAAACAGAAAGCATGGCTTACCATTATAGTTGGTGTGTAAGCACTTCTCAGTGCCACCGGAGTTGCTGGGTTCACCCGGATACCAGTTTGCAAAATCCCACTGGGACCCGTCTGTCCAGAGCCATGATGAGATCTGCAAAACACCAGCACTGCGGTAAGCAACGGGACCCTCACTGCAGCAGGATTGCACTTCTCTGCCATCTTAGAGCTTACAGCCCCCCAGGACCACAAAGATGAATGAATGGGAGGGCAACTTACCCGCACACAGTTGGAGCCTCCGAGCCAGGAGGGGGGTTCATGGGAGTCACTTATCTTAATCAGTCTGGTGATGAAGTGGTTGGCACCGCTGCTGTGAACAGACGCCAGGTTTCCTCCAAGGCTGACACAGTGAAGCTACAGGAGGAGGTGACAGAGAGGGTCCACGTTAGGCCAGCATGGCACACACATCAGGAAGAACACAACAAAAACTGGGGTCTGTCGTGACACCTGGCAGCCATTTTATTTTTGGAGATTTCGTAAGACCCCTGAGGCAGCAGCTCCGCTGCATGATACTTGGAGTGCATTTTGTTGAAGACTTTCAGACAGAAAACTCTTAAAAGGCCACTGCTGGTCTTAAACTGACCACTGGACAGTCCAGCTGTGTCACTGCCTGTCCTTTGTCACTTTAAAGTGAGGTGCCACCCAACTTCAGACATGAGGTCTGCACAATTATGAAGTTTCATGCCTGTTGGGAATCAATAATGGCGGTCCTGTGGACGTCCACATCAGAGAAGCTGCTGGGACAGGATGGGTACATGGTGGGCACACATCTCATGTGCCAATGGGAGGTGGGTGCCTGAGTGGTGATCAGTCTGTCAGCTTCATACAGTTATGAGTCTGCTAGCTGCGTTAGTCGGCTTTGCCACGTCCAAGTTGGTGGGCTTCGGTTGTTGTGCTGTCGGATGTGCTGACATGTCTGAAGGCCTGTGTGTGTCACTAGCGCGTGTCACTGGTGTGTGTCACTAGCCGAGTGCTTCTCACTCTTTGATATTTGCTGTTATTTTTTTAGTGGGTGTTAATATTATTAGTCAGCTGGAGCTCCTCACTCTTTAATACGCCACATACAGTCGCCCGTCAGTAAAGCGTCGGTGCCACAAGTCATTCCTGCCTGTCCTGACCTTGGTCTCTGTTGGCGGTCCTGGCAAGACACCATTTTACAGTAAAGTGTGTTCTTTAGAATTCAAAAAGGCAATTAGAAGGAACAAAGGAAATTTCAGGGATCCTGTAGAAATGAAGGCTTCAATCGGATTTAAATGTCAGGCTTTGAATTGTAATCTTGTAGTGGTACAAAGGTTTGAAGGATTGGCGTCAATGGCGATACACCCTGAGTCTTGGTGCCCGCTAGCTCGTTATTACACACAGCAGTGACGTTTACAGGATGCACTCATGCGGGTGGCCGGTGTGGTGAACTGAATGTTTCCAGTAATTTCAGATAACAACAGCTGAAAAGAAATAATGTGGTCAACTCCACTGAATGTCCACCTCCTCTGTGTTCTGGCCATGGAGGACCCCTTTACTTTTATGTTGACAACATCATGCAGCAGCTGCCAGCTTGTGCTGTACCCAGGGATTGATGTGCTTCTGCTTTGTGACCAAAGCGTCATGGAACATCTGGTACTCAGGTCATAAGCAGGGTGACTGACGTCCATGATGAGTGGATGCCCTTCAGAGATTTGTGCCCGTCTCTATCACACTTTGAAGGCCTGTTGCGTCAGATTCAGCCCTTTGTTGATCATTCTGGAAATCACGTCAGCAGCCTCACGTCGAAATCAGCCATCTTGGATACATGGCACCATCTGGCATCACCATGTAGTTAAATTGCTGCAGAGGGCTCGCATTAGTGTATGCCATCATTTTCACCATGTGGCCCGACATGAACACGTTGAGTATAAACCTGGCTGAAGAAGAAACTGGCAGAACAAGGAGTACGCAACAGTCAGCGTGGGCTCAGACGAGGAGCTTGTGTTTTACCAACACGCTGGAATTCTATGAGGTAACAAGAAAAGGATACGACCAGAGAGGAGCAGATGATGTGGTTTATATCAGAAAGCATCTGATAAGGTGCCACATGAGAGGGTGGGCATTAAATAAAAGAAGTGGCAGTTCAGGGTGTGCTGTGAAGATGGGGGCAGAATTGGCTGAGACGCAGGAAGCAGAGGGTGATGGGGTGAGGAACCTTCTCAGAACTGGCTGATGTTAAGAGTGGTGACCAGCAGGGAGTAGTGCTGGGGACGCTGCTGTTTTATTATCTATAAATGATTTAGATAGGAATATGAAGGACAAGCTGGTGATGTTGGCAGTTGATACCAAGAGAGGTGGACTGGCAGATCATCGAGAATCCACTGAATCATCACAGAGGGACCTGCACAGCAGACAGGCTCGGGCAGATTAGTGGAAGATTAAAATAATGTCTACGGTGGGCTGGCGCCCTGCCCGGGTTTGTTTACTGCCTTGCACCCTGTGTTGGCTGGGATTGGCTCCAGAAGACCCCCCGTGACCCTCTGTTAGGATATAGTGAGTTGGATAATGGACGGATGGATGGAAATGGGAAGAATTACAGGTAGGGAGTAAAAATGTCTGCGGTTGGCTGGCACCCTGCCCAAGATTGGTTCCTGCCTTGTGCCCTGTGTTTCCTGGGATTGGCTCCAGCAGACCCCCGTGACCCGGTGTTCGGATTCAGCGGGTTGGAAAATGGATGGATGGATGGAGTAAAAATGTGAGGCTTGAATACACAATGGGGGTGGTCTGAAAATCAAGAGTCCACCTTATGAGAAGGATTTAGGAGTCGTAGTGGACTCTAAGCTATCAACTTCCTGACAGTGTTCAGAAGCCATTAAGAAGGCTTAGAGAATGTCAGGTTATATAGCGCTTGATGTCTGGAGTACAAGTCACAGGAGGTTCTGCTCAGGCTGGTGAGGCCTCATCTGGAGTCGTGGGGTGCAGTTTGGGTCTCCAGGCTACAAAGAGGACAAAGCAGCACAAGAGAAGGTCCAGAGAAGAGCAACTGGCTGATTATGGGGGGCTACAGGGGGTGAGTGATGAGGAAAGATTAAAAGAGCTGAGCCTTAAGGAGACGAAGAGGAGGCCTGACTGACTGAAGTGTTTAAAATGATGAAGAGCATCAGTCCAGTGGAGCGAAATGGTGACTTAAAAATTAGTTCATTAAGAACACGGGGACACAGTTGGAAACACATTAAGGGTAAATGTCACACAAAACTTATGATGTCACACAGAGAGCCACAGACTCGTGTAATACGTGACCAAGTGGTGTGGTGGGCACGAGGACTATAGGGACCCCCACACCTCAACTTGATGTTATTTTTGTGGACTGGCGAGTTCTGATGGACTGAAGGTCTTGTCCTCGTCCACATTGATCTAACATTTTAACCTGCAAGTCTTCTTTGAGCTTCCCTGACATCTCGTCTTTCCTCTTCACTCCAGATAGATAGATAGATAGATAGATATGAAAGGCACTATATAATAGATAGATAGATAGATAGATAGATAGATAGATAGATAGATAGATAGATAGATAGATAGATAAATGTGAAAGGCGCTATATAATAGATAGATACTTTATTAATCCCAGGGGTAATTCACATGAATGGCAGCCCCATTTCTTTGTGTCATTCCTTTTCATTTTTTTTTTTACGTCACCAAATTTCAATCAAAACAGTCAAAGTATTTTTGGGAGATTTTAGGGTATTTTTTATTTTTTTTTATTTTAAGGTGGTGTTTTTGGCCCTAAATACAGATTTATTCAAATTCCTCTGTCTTTGTGGGCACCTACTGCCCTCGATGTGCCATCCTGCCAGTTGTCAGCTTTTTAACTAAATGATAAACATGTGAGCGAGTGAGTCAGTCTCTGTGTATATATTCAGACTTTAGATTATTTGAATGTGAATTTGGGGTCTTTTTTAGAATTGGGGTCCACTTCTTATCCTTTTTTTTCTGTTTAGCCCACTTGTTCTCAAACTCGGCCCTGGAGACCCTCTGGAGAAGCGGATTTCTGTTCAAACTTCTCTTCTCAATTGAATTCCAGTCCTAACTAAGTCAGCTGTCACTTCCCAGTTTCTGTGTTTTGGGGTCCATGTTGAAATGACAGAACTACGGTTGGTACATTTTGATTGGAATGTGCCCATAATTTCTGTATGTGACACGCTGATAATTCAGTGCTTTTTAAAAGATGTTTTTATAATTTTCATCATCGTTCTCATCTTGATATCGAATTTATTTCCCTCTGAGCCTGTCGGGGGGTCTGGCGCTAAAGCAGGTGCAGCCTTTCAGCATTCAGGATCGTCTGCCCGGGGGTCTGCTCTGCTCGTTGTTAACTGTCATTATTGGGATCAAACTAAGGGAGCAAATCAGTAGGAGAGGACAGCAGAGAAGGAAAGCTAAGCACTTCACGCCAACACAAAAGCACCAAATGTCTCTGAAGTGTCAAATCCCACCGCTGGCTGCAGAATTAGGGGGGAGGCAGGCGCTGCGACATAGCGGTTAAGGCTTTGGAGTCTGAGGCTGTGGGTTTAAATCCACTACTGACCCTGTGTGACCTGAGCGGGTCACTTCACCTGCCTGTCCCTATAATGAGGAAAACAAAACAAAAGAAATGAAACCAATCATCTCTCAGATGTTGTCAGTCACCTTGTGAGTAAGTCAAGATGTCAGCCGCTCTGTAAATGAGATCAGTAAGAGGGAAAGTGAAGGAAACAAAAAGCTGCACACACCGGGGCGCCCAGGACTGAGCCGAAGATCCACTGGTGTTGTGTTCACGATATGAACAGTCGCCTTATGAACGAGTTCTCAGGAACAGATACGGTTTGTGGAGCAGACGAAGTGCAGCCTGCAGCTACGGGCTTTACAGGTCGCCATCTTCTTCTGCTTACTTCTTGTCTTCTGCTCCCTTTGTTTGTCTTGTTTGTGTATAAATGTGAATGTGTGAGTGAGGAGGGACAGAAATCTAAAAAGAGCAAGAGAGAGAATGAGAAAGCAAAGGAAGGACGATCCATAATGCAGTGCAAAGAAAGTGACTGAGGGGTGAAGGTACAGCAGAATAACAAAAAAATCAAAGGTGCCAACTGGCTGAGGGGGAAAAAACACACGCATGCCATGTAGGAGATCAACATGGAGCATAGAAAAGTACTGGACTTGTTCACAAAGCACATATTAAGGCAGCAATGCCATTCTGTCACACCATTTCCCAGTGTCACTTACAGCCCTCAGGACGAGACATTACCTCAGCGTCAATCCAGGTCTTCTTGATTGGGAAGTACTGGTAACATTTGCTCTGGTAACTCGTCCATCCAGGCTGACATATCTCAAGACTGTAGGACAGATCTGAAAATCAGAGACCACCACTTAATGAAGGCCATTGAATGTTATTAGAATTCTATACATTTGCAAGACCTTTTGACCTGAGACCACTCTGTATGCTAACTAACTGATGGCTGCCACCCCATACCATGCACATTCAGCATGGCGTCAGCAGGCACAGCTCTCATGATTGAATGACCAGAGTCATCTTCAGTTCCCATTTCATCGACAGTGGACCACTGCTGGTCTTTCGAAGGTCTGTTGATGGCACAGGAGTGACGTACTGTTTGTCTGATTACTCTGGGCATGGATCTGGATGGATGGACAATTTGTGCTTGGCTCATATTACTGTATACCAACCCAGACGCTTCACTTTGCATCAACAACATTTGCTCAGACTACTTTAAACTAGAATGTGGTACTAGACAAGGATGCCCCTTGTCACCGCTGCTGTTTGCAATGGCCATTGAACCACTGGCAATACATTGTCGAAATACTGATCAGATAAAGGGGATTATCAGAGAAGGACTGGAACAGAACATCTCTTAATATGCAGATGATATGATACTGTAGATATCAGACCACAAGACACTGAGCCTGCAGTCTTAACAGCACTCACAGAATTTCAAAAGCTCTCTGGTCTCAGAATTAATCTGAATAAAAGTGTACTCTTTCCAGTGAATTCTCAAGCATATAATATTAGATTAGACACCCTACCTTTTATCATCGCAGATCAGTTTAAATACCGAGGGGTAAACATCACAAGTAAACATAAAGCTCTTTATCAACAAAATTTCGTCTGCATGGAAAAAATTAAACAAGACTTGCATAGATGGTCAGCCCTTCATCTCACTCTAGCTGGAAGAATTAACACTGTTAAGATGAATATTCTTCCTAAGCCCCTTTTTTATTTCAAAACATTCCAATATACATCAATAAATCATTCTTTAGGTAATTACATTCAACAATAACCTCATTTATTTGGAACTCAAAACATCCACGCATCAAAAGAGCGACCCTACAAAGACAAAAGACAGAAGGCGGCATGGCTCTACATAACTTCCAGTTTTATTACTGGGCAGCAAATATACAAGCGATAAGAACCTGGACACAAATAGAAGAACATACACAGGCTTGGACCGCAATAGAAGTAAAATCCTGCAGGACTTCTTTGTATTCCCTGCTCTGCTCCAATAAACACATGTTATCAGCAATACACTAATAACCCAATTGTGCTCCACTCACTTAGAATATGGAACCAATGTAGAAAGCATTTTAAGACGGAGAAGCTTCTTTCTGTGGCACCCCTGCAAGAGAACCGACTCTTTCAACCTTCACAAACATATGCAGTGTTTGATATCTGGAAAAAATTTGGGATTAAATCACTTAGAGATCTTTATATAGACAACGTCTTTGCATCCTATGAACAATTACATTCCAAATTTAACATTCCAGCTACACATTTCTTTCACTATCTTCAAATCAGGAACTTTGTTAAACAGAACCTTCCTGAATTTTCCTCATCTTGCACCCTCATCCATGCTGGAAAAAATATTGCTCAATTTTAAGAACTCAGACTCCATCTCTGCAATATATAAAATTATTTTACAGTCCCTCCCTTTCAAAGATCCAATAGGACACTCAGAAAAAAATCTCTCAATTAATATATCAGAAAAGGAGTGGAAAGTAGCAATGTAGAGAATTCACTCGAGCTCCATATGCGCAAAGCATACAATCATTCAACTCCAAATTAAATATTGAGCACATCTGTCTCGTCTAAAACTCTCCAAAATGTTTCCATGATGAGAGCCAACCTGCGAACGTTGCAATCAAGTCCCAGCCACACTGGTTCACATGTTCTGGGCCGCGTACACCAAATTAACGTCATTCTGGACCAACATTTTAAATTACCTCTCAGACAGCCTTGGACTCCCAATCCCTCCTAACCCATTAACAGCTGTGTTTGGGGGTCTTCCAGATGGGTTTAAAGTGGAGAAGGACAAACAAACTGGGATTACATTCACTACACTGTTGGCACCCAGACTTATTCTGATAAACTGGAAGAATCCTAACTCTCCTCTTTTAAGTCAGTGGGAAACCGATGTGTTATACTATTTGAAATTGTAAAAAATCAAATACTCGGTTAGAGGATCAGTACAGACGTTTTTCAAAACATGGTATGGAATGGAAGTTAAAATCTATTGCTAGGTTCTGTATGAAAATCTGCATGTTCTCTGTATGCCTTGGTATTATTATAACAGATAAATAAGCGTGCTTGCATGGAGTGGGGCTGCCAGTGTGGGGTGTGGTTTTTGGCTACTTTATCGTCCAATTAAGATGCCAAACGTATGACAAGTTTTCTGATAAGCTTCATTCAAAATATAAGACTCAAATTTCTGCTTTCCGTTGTAATCAACAAATTGTGTAAGAATGTTCTGTGACCTTTGGATGAAACTGAGCTTATTTTTTCTAACCACTGCTTTGAAGATCTCTGTTATAAAATGCAGCTCACCCCACTATGAGGGGGCTTTTCGCACTCAGTCTCTGTAAGGCAAAGACCCTCCACTCACCAAGTATAAAGAAATAAAGAATTCTGTTTGTTTGAATTGGTGCCTGCCTGTTATTGTTTTGAACCTTCGTCCAGTTTCCTGGTGCCTGAACGTGGGGCGGAGACGTACTGGTGACTCCTCAAGCGGGATCGTCCAGAGGACCGGTAAAAGGACCGACTCAAGCCGGATCGGTAAGGACCAGCTCCAGGCAAAAGTTAGGACTGGCCTGCCTCGGGCGTATCCTGCGTGAGAAGTTCCTGGCCTCCTCTGACCGAATACGAGGGTCGAACCAACTGGGATTTCCCTAGCAGGTAACGAACTTCTTGGTGAGTAGACCGAGGGAGTCCGATTGAGTGAATGATGCAGCTCAGGGATTTGACCGGTTTACGGGAAGTTAAGGAAAATAAATACTGTATCACTAACGTAGTGGATGGTAAATAGAGAGTAATACTTGGGTCCCTCGGGGGACAGTGTAAGATACTACAAGTATGTTAGTAAGTTACTCCCTGTGAAGCGGAATAGAAAGGGGTGAGTGGCACACTCCTATAAAATAGCGGAAAGGGAGTAAGAACAGCATAGCATATGAATTGAGTGTCTGGGAAAAAACACTGAGTGAGTGGACGAGTTTTCTGTTCCTAACGTCTGGTCATAATCCTACTTCTACGGGTCGCTCTGTGGTGGCGCCATGCACTAGCAGTTGGCACATAGGAGGCGTCTGATGAAGGAATTGGTGTTGAACACATCTTGTATTCCGTACTCGACGCTGAATATTGTTGTATGATTCTGCTAAACAACGGACACGAAACCACTTGAGTACTAATCCGGGAGTGGGACAGGACTGGGAGCAGAACGCCGCGGAGGCTGGATTGTTCTGCGGTGGTCCAGTGCCATTCATTATGGGAAAGCAAAATAGTAAACCGGTCAAAGAGACTCCCTTGGGAAATCAAAAGTCTTTGTTAGAAGGATTATTTTTGGAAAGTGTCTCGGACATGAGCTTTCACTTGAGTCCGAAAGGGGGTTCACCTAGAAAATGAATAGAAAAGAAAACCGATTAGACTTTAAGAAAGCGTGTAAAAAATGTAATAAACAGAGTGGTGGCTGATGGCTGATAGACGGGACTCTGGACATATCAGAAATACAAGAAATAAGGAAAATATTATGTAGAAATGCACGAGGATGTTGTAACAAAGGTCTGTACCGAATGGACATGTTTGATAGATGGGAATTGGTGATAAAGGATAGGACCTTGGAAGCGGCGCAGAAGCGTAACGAGCTGCTGGCTGCTGAGGTCAAAACATGGGAAAGGAAAAGGAAAAGTTATTGCTAATGATGCAGAAAACGAAGGTAGAGACAGAGCCCAAGCTTGAAAGTAAAAGAAAGAAGACCGAAAAGAAAGACCCCCCCAATACCCCCTCCACCTCCTCCTACTGCACCCCAGTTAACAAACGAACGCGAGTTTTTACGATGAACAATATCATTATGACCCGTCCTCACATATTGACTCTGAAGAAGATGATTCAGATCATTCACAAGGTGCTACTGGGTTGCAATGGCAGAAACCAGAAGAGTCATCTGTCTCCCAGCGCACAAGAAGTCAGACCCTCCGCTCTAAACCTATGGGCGGTTTTACTTCCCCCTTCGGCTCCCCTAAACCTTCTCTTGCCCCTCATTGAAGTCCCCAACCCCGACATGATCCGCACAACCCCAGGCAATAATAATCCCACTGCCGTAATGATTCACGAAATTGGGACATTCAAGAATTAAAGGATGTGGTGTCTGAACTGCCCGACCCCAAAGCGGTCAGTGGACTGAAATTTGTGCAGCAGTTACAGCAGCTGGATAACACGTATAAACCAAATCCTGCAGAGTGGACACAGGTGCCACGCCGAAAGCTGGGCACCACATGGGCAACTGTAAATCACAGTGATCTTAATGGTGCCCCTTGGTGTTGGAGTGAAGCTCTTCCCCGAGGCCCTGGGAATGAAGGTCCTTTCCTCGGCCAGTGGGAGCCTTTGAAAGGAGCCCTGGCAGAAAAATATAAAAAGGGCACAGACTGGTCACTCATTTCAGCCGCTAAGCAGAAGAAAGACGAGACAGTGGATGAATGGGCTCACTGGTTGCAAGATCTGATGGCTAATCACTCTGGGCTCGACAATGAAAACGGTAGAACTCGTGCTGCAGTGCCTCCTTTTGTCTCGGGACTGAGAAGTGACATTCAAAGCAAAGTTCGCACGTCCTGCATAGGCTGGGAAAGCGATACGTTCGAGGAAGTCAAGCGTCATGCAGAGCATGCTGAGAGACAGACTAAATTAAAAGAGCCAGACACAGAGACCAAACAATTACTATACTGGTGGAACTGGCCGGCTAGGGGAGAGGCGCAGAAATTTCTTTGGAAGTTGAGGCGAGGGCGGAGACGACGTGGGTTCCAATTATCAAACCCTAATAATCCTTTCGCTCAGATGTCTGACCCTTCGGAGCAGACGCCAGCGTCATATGCCTGTTACGGCTGCGGTGAACTTGGACATTTCAGACGCAACTGCCCACACAAGTGCCCTCCGCCACCCCCTCTCCCTGAGCCCAATGACATTCCTTGGTCCTAGGACTTAGCAGGGACCACCAGCCACTTTTTCCAGTTTCCTTTGCTTAGTCGTCATGCTGATACTGATCCTTTATTGACTTTAATAGTAAACGGCAAAGAAACTGTCTTTCTTGTGGACACAGGAGCCATGCGCTCCACTTTGTCACTGTTGGAGGTCCCTGCCTCGAAGACACATTACAGGTGCTTACTGCCTCAGGACAACCTCATACTTTGCTGGTCTCAAACCTCTGCAAGTGCAGCTCAGCACCGACAGCTCATCATTGACTCATCGCTTCCTGTTAAATCATTTGTGCCCTGTGAACTTGCTGGGAAGGGATCTTATGACTAAGTTGTCAGTCTCAATTTCTTTAACTTAACAAGGATTTTACTGCTCCATTCCTAAGCTCCTATGCCAAACTACACACCCCAGGCCCTCTTTTGCTGCATGGACCCTTGACATCTCACCACACACCCTCCTCTTGAAAGCCCTTCATTCTTTCCCTCATGTCTATGTCTCCACTATCAAGTCCCGGACACCCTGCATTGTACTGCCCAATATTTCCCCTCTGAAGTAGACACTCCTTGGTTAGAATCTTTCTTTCCTCCGCACATGCCCTGAAACTTTGTACATTCCATGTATTTTTATCTCCTCTATTAAAGCTGCTGCGTCAGTTCACCTCACATGTTCACAAAGTCTTTTCTATCCAGGTGGTTCAGTGCCCCATGTCTCACTATCTAAATCTGACACCGTTCACTGGGTTGAAATTGGGGACTGGGTTGAAAAATGTCTAAATAGAACTGATTGGCTGTACGTTGCGCCAGGTATTTTTGACACCCCAGACCATCTAGTTACTAAAGTACTAATTCAGATTGATCTGCCAGTCGTTCGTTACCTGTGTCACTCGTCTCTCTCTTTATGTTCATTGCAAACTGCTAGCATTCCATGGCTCTCTTCGATTCCTGATACACTGTGGTCTCAAGAGAAAAATGATTTTGGCAGAATAGCAAATTGTGAACCTCTAGTAATCTTTCCAAAATCCTCCTTCCGTCCTTGCCGTGCACAATATCCTCTCTCTCCTGAGGCTGAACTCGGAATTGCTGCTGTACATAAAGATCTCGTTGAAAGGGGGGCTATAATTCCTATTAAATATTCTCCTGTAAACTCTCCTGTTCTGCCAGTAAAGAGGCTGATGGCTCTTGGCGCTTTGTCCAAGACCTCAGACAAGTCAATTCTGCTATTTTTTTCCTAGAGCGCCGATTGTCCCTAATCCTTCCACTATTCTGTCTACAATCCCTCCATCTGCACGTTATTTCTCAGTATTGACTTAGCAAATGCTTTCTTTTCTATTCCTGTACATCCTGATTATCAGTTTTGGTTTGCTTTTACTTTTCAAAACCGGCGTTGGACATGGACCGTTATGCCACAAGGTTATACAGAGGCTCCTTGTGTATACGGCGCGCTTGCTCAGAACCTGGAAGGTTTCTGGCCTGACAGGGGAAGTGCATTGATACAGTACATCGACGATTTATTACTCTGTAGCGAAACAGAGAAAGCATGCACACAAGATACAGAATTATTGCTCAAGTATCTTGCAGAAAATGGGCACAAGGTCTCCAAGGCCAAGCTGCAGTTAGTTCAGACCACCATCAAGTACTTGGACATCACGTATGGTACCAGAGCTCTGTCAAAAGACCGCATAGCCACCATCAAAACCTGCCCAGACCGGTCACAAAACAACAGCTTATGTCTGTATTGGGCATTTTAGGTTACTGCTGACAATGGATTTTAAATTTCTCTGAAAGAGCACAGCCTTTACAAAGTCTAGCTAACACTGCTGACCTTCCTCTTTCTGGCCGCATACAGTGGAATGAGCAGGCTGAGAAGGCTCTGTGTAATTTAAAAAGTGCACTACTCTCTGCACCAGCGTTAGGGCTCCCTGACTATTCTCATCCATTCATTTTGCTCGTAGACGTAAAGGGGGGATATATGAATGCAGTACTAACACAGCTCCATGGAGAAAACAAAGGCCAATAGCCTATTTTTGAGAAAATTGGATCCAGTGGCTTAGGGATTTCCAACCTGTCTCAGAGCAGTAGCAGCCACAACAGAGGCCGTGCTAGCCAGTACAGATATAGTGCTCATGAGCCCCCTAACAGTAAAGGTGCCTCACGCCGTACACTCCATTTTAGTACAGGCCAAAACTTCACATCTCACTACTGGTAGGGTAACACACTATCAAAACGTACTCTGTACCCTGTCAACTGTCACAATTGAAAGATGCTCCACTCTAAATCCAGCCACTCTTCTTCCTACTGAAGAAGAAGGAGAGCCACACAACTGTCATGATGAAATAACTAAGGTCATAAAACCCAGACCAGACCTGCAGGAAGCTCCACTAGAAACAAGAGAAGTACTCTCGAAGATGGATGTTCCTTGCGATTGGATAATGGAACACCCTCAACCAGCTATGCAGTGGTCAAAGGTGACCACCTGCTGGAGGCAAACCGAATTTCGTCAAGTTTAAGCGCGCAAGCAGCTGATTTGAGTGCTCTCACCCGAGCCTGTCAGCTGTCAGAAGGGAAAGCAGTAGCCATTTATACAGATTCCAGGTATGCCTTTGGTGTCTGCCATGATTATGGAGCATTGTGGAAATTAAGGAGATTCAAAACCAGTACTGGTAAGCCCATCCAACATCAGAAATTAGTCAAATCCCTCCTCAAATCTATAATAAAACCATCAAGACTGGCAATAGACTGGCAACTTGGAGGAAATAAGTGTATAGGACTGGCGAGCTTTGTTGGGCTGAATGGTCTGTTCTCGTCTAGATTGTTCTAATGTTCTAATAGTTAAATGCCAGGCCCACACTTGGAAACAAGATCCTGTCAGCAAAGGAAACGACCTGGCTGATCACTTTGCTAAACAGGCTGCCTACAATAACACACCAATTTTTTTATTCCAACAGAAAGATGACAAAGACCCCGATAATCAAATTATCTCTTTACAGAGCGCAGCCATGGACAGAAAAGAGAAAATGGTCCAAAGAAGAATCCCTCTCTGATGGGGTCTGGACTCACAAGCAAAATAACAAACCTTTCCTCCCAAAAGCTTCTGTTCCAGGTATGGCAAATATCGCACATGGCCTGGACCACGCCGGAAAGGATGCCATGATTCAAGATGTCGTAGGCTTCTCTACGTATGCAGAGCAATTCTGCAGGCAATGTGCACTATGTCAAAAATTTAATATAGGAAAGGGTACCCCGGTAAGTACCGCCATCACACCTAACCCAATGGGTCCATTCGAACATCTTCAAATGGACTTCATTGAACTAACACCATCTAAAGGGTACCGATACTGCTTGGTAATTGTCGATGTGTTCTCCCGATGGGTGGAAGCTTTCCCTTCCAAACATGCAGACGCCAAAACTGTGGCAAAAGCCTTGATAAAAGAAATCATTCCAAGATGGGGAATACCACAAAAATTGCAGACTGATAATGGTACCTATTTTGTGAATTCAGTAATCAATGCGCTAACCACCTGGCTCCAAATTAACGTACACCACTATTGCAAGTACCACCCTCAAAGCGGAGGTATAGTAGAAAGGCGCAATGGCACCCTGAAATCTAAATTGACTAAGATCTGGGAGCAGACGAATTTCACCTGGCCTGGCGCTTTCCCCTGGCCTTGATGGGATCGAGAGGGAGGACACACCGACAGTTGGGACTGTCGCCGT
The DNA here is from genome assembly GCF_016835505.1 of Polypterus senegalus. NCBI lineage: Eukaryota > Metazoa > Chordata > Cladistia > Polypteriformes > Polypteridae > Polypterus > Polypterus senegalus. The sequence goes on along the minus strand of NC_053166.1, from coordinate 3,979,285 downwards.
TTGAAATACTAACCGGATGAGTTATTGGAAATGTCAATCTGCATACTGTGGACAATGATCTTCTTTCCAGTCTTACAGGTCTCCGAGCATCCCTGAAGGAGGTCCATGAGCAGGTTACCCAGGCTTGGCGAACTAGTCCTCCACCAACAAAGTCACAGATTCCCTTGGGAACCTGGATACTGGTCAGAGACACCCGAAGGAAGCACTGGCTTCACCCTCGCTGGAGGGGACCATTCCAAGTGCTGCTAACGACACCTCACGTCATTAAAGTCGAAGGACTTCCCGCCTGGATTCACGTGTCGCATTGCAAAAAATGACATTCATAGCTTCGCTAGTCCTAATCTTTTCTATCCATCTGACTATAGGACAAGGTCAAACAGGTGGTGACCATCGGACTCACCAACTGAAGCAAATACATGGGGACTTTCCAACGTTAACTTTCCAAATAGGGAAAACTGCCTCGTTCTAGATTGACTTTTGTTCCATTGCTCCCTGTGGGTCCAGTGGACAAGACAAATGGAGATTGTCTGAAAAATATGTTTGTGTGACCCGACCCGGGTATAAAACTGATTTGAATTCCTCCTCCAGTCTATCTGAATTGTTAAGCTGGAGTGATGTGTTTGCAAACACTGGCGACAAGGACTGGGGGTATAATCCGTGGAAACCCAGGAACATGATTTAAAAACAAGCTTTTCTATAATTAAATCAAGGTTTACCCCAATTCATGAATGTAAGGTAGAAACTAGCAATCCTTTGATTATTACTATAAAAGACCCCTCATATCATGATAAAGGAACCAATATATTAGGGGCCCATGTTTCTGGCACAGATCTCCTTGGAAAATTTATTATACAGGTTACAGAGACACAACCGCTATTATCTCACCTAGCTCAATATCTGCTACACCTCCTCCTGACGACTTACCCTCACAACCGATTATTTCTCTAAATTTCACCACCCTTTCCTCTACATTCTCCATAGAAACTGGATACGGTGACTAGAACCGATGGCTGCAGTGGGTCCTCTATTCTGCGCGACAGATAAACCAATCCAACTGTTATGCATGTGCCACTGCACGCCCTCACCTCGCCACTACCCCATTTCCTTTAACTGATCCCTCAGACCCCACTGGCCTTCCTTGCTTGCTTTACCTATTTACTACCGCTTTCCCACCAACTAATCCCAAATGTCATACCTTGAATACCCTTTTTCCCCCAATTCAACCTATGACTCCCCTATGTTCCGTCCCTATATTGCCAATT